>NC_138780.1:26713740-27246240 GCF_965119305.1 Pelophylax lessonae
CCCCATTGGAATATTTCCCTTCTATTTTCAGGAACAACCCAAAATTTGGGTTTTACTTTCAATGATAATGGTAAACAGGTAATTGGAGAGGGTGAATCGCCCTAACCGGGTTACAGACAGCAATGAAAACCTAATGGGTGTTCTAATCCATCTCTACCCTATCCAAACCTGAAACAAGTTAATTTTTAGTTTTACTTTAATGTTCTGTAAATAACTGAGGTGTTTTTTTTTTTCTTGTAGTTGAAGAAAGGAACGAACAAGTAGAACCTTCTACTTCATCTCTTAAAGACATCGAAGTCGGCTCTTCTACTCCAGAAGCTCCTGAGGTCACAACAACTGTTACGGCATCTGTCTCAGCTCCTGCTCCCATTACAGTCACCGCTCCGACACCTTCTACTCCCTCGGCAGTGAATTCAGCCACTTCCTCAGTAACCACCACTCCCTCTAAATCAGTAACCACTCCTGTCATACCTCCATCGGTTCCCCTTGCATTGCCAAACTTGGCTAATGTAGACCTGGGGAAGATCAGTTCCATCCTAAGTAGCTTAACATCTGCCATGAAATCTACTGGTGAGTGTTAAATTGCTGCAAATATGAGATTTGTTTCTCTGTATATTTAAAATGTTTGAGATGTCAGTATATTGGTCATTTTCTAAATAACGCTCTATGAACAAATGCCTCGCATTAATGCCTGGATTAATTTGGTTACATTTTTCGGCACCAAATCTATTTTTTTTTTCTCTTTTGTATTGGAAACTAACCAGGTTTGTGCTATACAGTATATAAAATCTTATTTATTTTTTATTTATTTAGGAGTCAGTCCTGCAGCAAAGCCTTCCCCTGGTACTCCGACCACTCCGAATACAAATTTGGCTGGAGGAATAAAGCCTCCGGTTCAGACTACACCAAACCCCTTGGCCAACATCCTCTCCAAAGTCGAGTTTACTCCTGAAAGCATTCTTTCTGTTTTGTCTAAAACGCAGGTTCCTGCAACATCAAATTTGCAAGGTAACGTAAGCAAATTCTGCTGTTTGAATTGTATTTGGGTAAGTTTCATAATAGCTTGTCAGACTATTACCCACACTTATATTATGCCAAACCTTGATCTCTTGCTCACATTGTCCGGTGTTTTCTCACATCACCACATGACCTTTCAAGCTCTGATGAAAAGGAGTTGTGAGCCTCAAAACGTATTGGTTTTTCTTACTGATACTTTATCAAGATTAATCTATACTGAACTAGCCATAAAATTGTGTGGCCTTCATCCTTACACTTTGCAATGCTCTGGGACCCATATAGATGCCCCATATGGTAGAGAACCATCTCCTAATACTAGAAATTACAGCTGATTATATTGTCTTTGGGTCCAGCATGCTACCAACAACCATTTCCTACTAATGTTGCACTTTACTGCCCTGTAACAAAGTGTCTGAACAAGGACCTTCTTGGCAAAATAACTAGGTGTTTTATTGGAATCTAATTATTTTAACCTGCGTATTTAACCACTTGCCAACTACCCCCATAGTGGAGTTACTGCTACAAGACAGGTGTTCTGTGCACAATCACGTGTGTGTGTGTGCGTATATAATACCGATATTTGGTCATCGGGTATCGGCCGATATTTTCGGACATGTAAAAAAATTTTTTTTTTTCTAAAGGTACTCCTTGTGGAGGGATCTGGGGGTCTAAAAGACCCCAAACCCCTCCTCGACACTGAAAAGCATTCAAACCCCCAAGTTTGGCTGTTTTGAATGCTGTAAGATTTTTGTATTCGGGGCCGAGTACCCGGAAGTGTACTCGGCCCCGATACCGGCTTTCATGGGGACACATCTTCATGCTACACCAAGTCTTCTATTCGGCGGCAACTGTGGAGGTAGGATGCCCGGGTCTCCTGGTGGGACGGGAGACCCGGGTGAGCTGTGGAAAGAGGGGGGGGGGCCCGTCACCGCCCGCTCCTTGTAATGACAGCCAAGCTGCTTCTCAGCTGCATCGGTTGTCATTACAAGTCAGCCGACCGTCATCTATGGACACCAGTACCGAGGTGATGCCTCTAGCTGCAGGCATCACCCCAGGACATGCACTTTCCCTAAATACCGGCAATATCGGTAACCTCAGGGGCTGATTCCGATATATCGGGGGAAGTGCATATCGGCCCCTGATATATCGTGTTGCCGATAATCGGTTGATCTCTAATAAATATAAATAATTCACTTCCCTCTAGGGGGTCGCGATGCTGATCAGTGGTTGCTCTGCTTTTTAACTGTCGCTGACTGCATGGGAGCTTGGTGGCCATGTTTGTGTAGTCCGGCACCATGTTTTAGGGGTTTCCCATAAAAATCAATGCGGCGGCCATTTTCTTGTAGCCGAATGGAATGGTCCTCTGTGGTGGGACTCTAGTGGCGGTTCTTTTGTTTCCTCTTCCTTTCTGGTTGGCGTGCAGAAGGCAGCTTGGCGCTCTGTCATCCTAAGTCGGTGGTAGGGAGTCCCTGGGGCTGTGCATACTTCTGCTATAGCAGCGCTGCTTGGTGTGCTGGGACCTGTGGTGCCATCGGTGCAGCGGTGGGGGGGATTTTACAGCGTTTTTACAGCTTTTTTTGTACAGTAATTGCTTGCAGTCCCCAGGTTACTCTTGGGTCCCTAGAGCATGTGACACCACCTGACCCACTCTCAGAGGCTGCGGGACCCTCATCACGGCGATCCTGCAGTCTCTGGTGTCCAAAGTGGAGATGGCTCTTCAAAAAAGACCTAGCAAAAAGTCACCCCACAGGGTCTGCATCCACGTACTTGGAGTGCTCTGACAGTGAGGAGGATTCCTCTTCCAGTACATCTGCGCAAGAAAAAGCAAAGACATTGATTGCATCAATGCGGGAAACTTTCAAAATGGAGGACACAGTTACTGCTGTGCCGGTGCAATTTGGTATCCACAGACCATCCAAGGTGACTAAAGTGTTCCCCTTTCCTGCCTATTTCTATGAGATTGTCGCTAGTCGGTGGAGTTCCCCAAAATGCATGGTTAGGACACCTAAGCGTTTCGCTAGGAGGTATCCTTTTGAGGAGTCCCTAAAGAAACTGACAGTTCCATCGGTGGTGGTTTCTAGGTTATATAAAGCCACACTACCAGTGGAGGATGCTCTTGTCTTTTAGAGACCCTGTAGACAGGAAGGCGGAATCTCTGGTCCGCTATCTTTTTACCGTGGCTGGTTGAATTTTGAGGCCGGCGTTTGCCATAACCTTGATCTCCCAGACCTTGACCGAATGGGCAAAGCTTTTTTTTTTTTTTTTTTTTTGAAAACAGTGAGTTTATTTAACAAAAAAAAAAACATACAGGAGTAATTGCATAAGAACAACAAGCAGTAACAAGAACTGTGCATACATATAGAATCAGAACAGTGCGTGCCTACAGGACATATCAATTTGCAAAGTAAACAGACAATCCATAAGTAAAATGCAGTGTCCCGGAGGGACCCCGGCCATTGATATAAAGTGCCTCAAGGACAGGTATCCGGGCTCTGGATCCATCTATCCTATAAATATCCCTTAATAAACTTAGTTGGGTTGCCCCTGTTTTTGTACATAGGTTTGTGGTACGGTATGACATTATTGACTTCTGCTTTCCATGCACCAAACGTGGGCGGGGAGTCCCGCATCCACCGTCTGGCAATCAGCTTCCGGGCTAGAAACAAGGTGGTCTGCAAGAAAATAAGGAGACATTTGTCCATGTCGTTGTCCGGTTATATACCCGGGAGGCATTGCTTAGGGGCCAACTGCACCGGGGAGCCCATTTTGTCGTGTAGGAAAGTAACAATTTGTTTCCAAAATCCCTGCAGCAGAGGACAGCTCCAGAGGAGGTGGAAAAAAGTGCCCACAGCGGTCCGGCATATCGGGCAGTTTGGTGACAGCTCAGGTCGGTAGCGCGCTAGGCCAATGGGCAAAGCTTTTATGCCAGGATTTGGAAGGGGTCACCATCCCCCTAAGCTGGCTGGTCATTTGATACAGGGGTTACAGTATATCTGTGGATACGGCCCCTCTGGCCTGCAGGGTGTCTGTGACAGCGGTGACTCTTGGCTGGATGATTTGGCTGAAATGCCTGTCTGCGGACCAGGCCTCCAAAAAGTTGCTGACCGATCTTCCCTTTGTGGGGGACTGCTTGTTCAGAGTTTCTATGGAAGAAATCATTAAAGGTCTCACGGGAGATAAGAGCACCCTGCTTCTGCAGGTTACTAAAAGCGGAGAGCCTCGCCACAAATGTGGTCCTGTCTTCTCGGCCCACTAGCGACCCTTTCGTCCCGTGGTGTCCGAAGGACAGGGGTTCAAAATCCTCCCGTACATTTTCGGGTTGATAACTCAAAAGTGGGCTCCACTGGCCCTGCAGACAAGTCCTCCTCCTGCCTGAAAAGGTGCCCTCACCTGTACATGGTTTGGCGGACGTCTTCTTTCCGGACCTGTGGACCTCCTTCATTCAAGACAAATTGGTCCAAAAGTTGATCTGGTCCGTTTACAAGATCGAGTTTCGGCCCTTGCCTCCGGCAAAGGTTCTTTCCTTCTGACCTGTGCCTGTCCCCGGATCCGCTACAGGGCCTTCTCAGGGCGGTTCAGGATTTGCTCTCGCAAAGAGTCATTGTACCAGTTCCAGAGTCGGAACGTTTTCAGGGGTTTTATTCAAACCTATTTACTGTCCATAGGAAGGAGGGCAAGGTCCGTCCAGTCTTGGACCTCAAGGCCCTGAACCGCTTTGTGCGGGTTCAGAAATTCAGAATGATGTCCATTCGCATGGTAGTGGCATCCCTCATCAAGGGGATTTTCTGGCCTCTATCAATATCAAGGACGCTTACCTTCATATCCCAATATATGTCGGGTATCAGCGTTTTCTTCGCTTTGCCGTAGGCGAGGAGCACTATCAATTAGTGGCGTTACCCTTTTGGTCTCTCCTCAGCTCCTCGGGTATTCACTACAGTGTTGACCACGGTGTTAGTCTTACTCAGGCAGAGGGGGATTGCGGTACTGGAGTACCTGGAGCATGTGATTCGGCTCCTGTTCAACTGCCGGTCATCTCTCAGGACTTTCCTTCCACTGCTGGGTTTAATGGTCTGCACCTTCTAGGCGGTTCTGTTTGCTTAGTTTCATACCAAACCTCTGCAAAAGAAGATTTTGGCCAAATGGGACAAGAATCCTCGGTCCCTGGACAATCTGGTCCTAACGAGGGGATCCTTGCTGTGGTGGCTTAGTTCCCCGACAGGCAAAGTCCTTTTTTCCCCTGTATTGGACGGTGGTTTCCACGGACACCAGCCTGTCCGGGTGGGGAGGTGTCTGGGGCACTGAATCGGCCCAGGGAGTTTGTTCTCGGGAGGAGTCCAGTCTGCTGCCGGTCAATACCCTGTTCCTTTTTGGTGTCACGTCTGCTGCAGTTTCTACAAAGGTGTAGATCAGTGTTTGGCCCTGGGCACCATCAAGAGTCAGATTTCAGCTTTGGCAATTTTTTCCAACGTCCGTTTTTTTTCCCTAGTTCATACCATCGTGCAGGGGGAGCACCATCTGAATCCTACGGTGAGGTCCCCGGTGACTCCGTGGAATCTTAATGAATGTGGACTTCACGCAGGGTCTCCGAGCTGGCTACGTTGTCCTGTCAGTCACCTTACCTGGTGGTTCACAGGGACAAATTGGTACTACGTCCCTGTCAGTCGTTCCTTCCTAAATGAAGACATTGTGTTGGCTTCAGTATGTCCTAAGCCAAAACATCCAAAATAAATTTTGCCGTGCATTCCCTGGATGTGGTTCGGACCATCAGGGTTTACTTGGGTCGTTTCGCAAATCTGACGCCTTGTTTGTCCTTACGGATGGTTCTCGTAAGGGGCAGGCTGCCTCTGCTGCGACCGTTTTTCAGGTGGATCAGGCAGACTGTGGTGCAGGCCTTTTCCATCAAGGGTCAGGTTCCTCCTTTCTCTGTTAAGGCGCATTCTACAAGGGTGCTCAGTGCCCCCTGGGCCTTCCGTCAGGCATCAGTGGTCCAGGTTTGCAAGGCAGCAACCTGGTCGTCTGTGCTAGGGAACAACCGATATTTTGGCAATTGCATATCGGTATAGGCCGACATGGGCCGATATTCTGCACATTCAATCACACATCCAATGCAGAGTGACCAGTGCCCCCATCCAATGCAGAGTGACCAGTGCATGGGGATTAGAGCACCGCCTGATTACACAAAGAGCAGGGTTCTTCTGCTTACCCGGCGCGGGCGCTCTCATACGAAGTCCCGCCTTTTGGACCGGCTCCTATGATAGACGTCACCAGTGGGCTGTCCATCTGTAGTTTTGAGATCTCTCTAAAGGGGCTCTATGGGATTTAGATCTGGACTCATTGCTGGCCAGTTCAGTACTCTCCAGCATTTTCTCTTAAACTGTTTCTGGGTGCTTTTTGATGTGTGCTTTGGGTCATTGTCCTGCTGTAAGACCCAACTTTCTGTTTTACGTGGAACGTGTCAGATTTGACCTTTTTGTTTCTCCACTTTGTGTCATACCCATACAAACAAAATAAGCATCAGAATGCCTAAACGTTTGTCATTGCAACTATTTTCTGGGCACAGTGGTGTATTATCTGACAAAAATGCAGGGGGGGGGGGGGGATTATTTTTGGCCGTGACTGTGTAATTAAATTGTTTGATAAATAAAATGAGCCCATGTGGCTACCTAGGCCTGGAAAATACAATTGGGGAGAATACCATTCTGCTGAAGTCAGGAAAAAAAAAAAATGAAATTGGCCTTACTTTTAGTGATCACTCACGCAGAGACTGTGCATTGTAACTTTGTGACCTTTCTCAAGGTGAAAACATCTGTTATAACTTTGATCGATGTGCCAGCATCCTGATTGAATAAAGCATCCTGATTGAATAAAGATAGATTGCACTGGCCTTCCAAGGAAAAGGCATGATTGGGAATGAGCATTGTGACGTCTTTTTAGACCCCTTTCACACTGGCATTCCATTTGTCTATTTTTCATCTATCCATTGACGGATGAAAAACTGACATCAATACAGCTCAATGGAAAAACGGATGTAACTGGATGATCCGTTTACATCTGCTTCTGTCAATCTGTTTTTTTTTTTTGTAATGATTAACGCCCAATTTTTCTTCTGTTAAAAGTGGAGTTCCACCCAAAAGTGGAACTTCCGCTTTAGGGAGTCCTGACCCCCTGACATGTAACATTTGGCATGTCATTTTTTGGGGGGGGGGGGGGGGGGAGCGGGTACCTAGTTTTGACAGGTACCTGCTCCCACTTCCGCTCGGAGCGCCGCGGCGCCCTGAACGGAAGTTCTCCTCTCCCCCTCCCTCCCTGCAATCTTCTGAGACACGTCAGAGGTCCCAGAAGATTGCCGGCCAATCACGGCGCGTAGCGCGACTCGCGCATGCGCAGTGGGTACCCGGCTGTGAAGCCGCAAACTGTCACAGCCGGGTGCCCACAGCAGTGATGCCGAGGGAGAGGATCGAAGCTTTGGGCGGCCGCATCGCTGGACCGTTGGACAGGTGAGTGAATGGCTGGAACTCCGCTTTAATAATTAAAAAATGGACCGTAATGGACAAACGGTCTTTTTTTTGCATGAAAAGTAGCTCTGCTACACAAGTGGTTAAGCGCTCTAGCTGGAGGATGTAAAAATGTGTGAAAAACTGATGACAAACTGAACTTTATCCTTTTTCTTTGAAAAAATGTGACAACTGATAAAACCAACGGTCTGCTTGTGTGAAAGGGGCCTTAGAAGCAACACCTGTAAGGCCCCTTTCACACATGCGGACTGTTGGTTTCATCGATTCAGTCATATTTTTTTCAAAGAAAAAAAAACCTGATTTGCCTTTGCCCCATTGCGTTTGCCCCATTGCGTCTGCCCCTTCACCAGCTAGAATCCCAGAGCCATTTATTTATGCAAAAACGTACCATTTGTCAGTTTTTGCATCTGCTTTTTCATCCTATCCTTTAAACGGAAGAAAAATAAGGCTTAAAAAAAAAAAATGCATGTTGACAGAAGCAGGTTTAAATGGATGATCATGCCTTTACATTTGTTTTAATATAGAGATGCATTGATGTCCATTTTTCATCCGTCAATGGATGGATGAGGAAAAACGGACAAACAGTCTGCATATGTGAAAAGGGCCTAAGTTACCTAGCATGCACCCTTTTGACAGGAAAAAAAAAGGGGTCCCAGTAGTAGGATGCTTTAATCTTGTTTCAAAATCCTGTGGGGAGTAGGTGTCTGAAGATATACAGTATAAGATATAAAGTCAGTGGTAGGTTTAGCCAACCAAAATAAATACAAAGGTTTGTATTGAAAGGTTCCCTTCACCCAAATTCATGTTTCAAACACAGGTGTCCAGTTCTGATCATGAAATCCTCTTTCTATTTACTAAAATCATAACTTTTTGGCATTTGATCTGTATTCATATAAAATATTAACACTTCAGAGTTTTTCAACACTTGAATTCAGATAAACCTTGCTAATGGTGGTTATATCCTTTTTTCTTTTTCTTTACAGGTTTATCATCTTTGATTCAAAGTGTTGCTGCAAGCAGTGCTCTCTCAAGTGGATCCGCAACACTCAGTACGTCCACTGCACCAATGAACACTACTTTACAAGCTGTAAAGGACAGAGTTACTCCCTCTGTAACACCTCCCTTTGTTTCTAAAAACTTTGGTTACTCCCCAACAGACCTAAATCCAGATACTTCCCTCACACCTGCCAGCAAACCATCTGCCCCACAAAGTTCTAGTGTAACACAAGCAGGCAGTACCGTTGGATTTTCATCTCAAACACCTGTATCTGCGGAGAAGACTAATAGCCAGCCGCCAGAGATACCTAAACAATCGGGAGAGACAGAACCATCAAGTCTAGAAATGAAAATTCATAATTTCTTGAAAGGAAATCCAGGATTTAGTGGTTTAGATCTGAACATTCCCATTCTAAGTGGCTTGGGTTCCAATTCTGTGCCTGAGACCTCATCTGAGTTTCAGAGTGGACCCACCAACACTTCTCTAGATAATATAGATGGAACTCCAGTACGTGATGAAAGAAGTGGTACGCCCACACAGGATGAGATTATGGACAAACCACCTTCAAGTAATGTTGATAGTGTTTCCCTGTTATCAAAAATTATTAGTTCTGGCTCATCTACACCCAGTAGTACAAGGTCCCCACTTTTAAACAAAGACAGTGACTATCAAAAGCTACCACCTATGCCAGCATACAGACCCTTTGGTCTTGGTGGAAGTTCTCCAAATGCATACCGGCAGTCATCTGATATAATGGAAAAACCTTCAATAGTCGATTCCACTCTGGATAATTTTTATCCAGATGCCTCATTTCATGAAGACGAAGACTATCGGGAGTTTGATTTTACTGGTCCTTCACCATCAACCATTGGTAATCTTGAGTCAAAATCTATTTTACAATCAAACATGCATTTAAACTCAATGGAATATCCACCTGTTACACAGAGCTACAGTCAGGTCCCAGACTATAGCATGCAGGCTTTCCCTCCATCTGTGCAACCTCCTTTTATTTCAGGGGAGAACAGTGGTAAGTTGTCACCATCTCCTGATATATATGGTGGTTATAATATAAGAGGAAATCTAGAATCCACTAGGACACCTTCCCCTCCTAAAGATGAATCTTTGTACCCATCTGACTCTAACCATAATATCCCTTTGCTACATCCCAGTATGCCACAAAATAAGTATACAGATTCTACTCTTGTTCAAAATAGACATTCAGAGTGCATCCCAAAGAATAATCTTCCTCCTGTAAGACCACCTATAACATCCCCTGAACAGACAGGCTCAAGTGTTGCAGTTTCTACTACAATGGAGTTTAAAAATATGCTGAAGAATGCATCTCGTAGACCTTGTGAGGAGAGTCCGTTTGGACAGTCAAGTCTAGATGAAGATATTCGCATCTCTGGACTCGGTCATGCTGGAAGGTCTTCCGAAGTCCAGTCTGAAGAACAATATCGCATTGAAACTAGAGTTTCATCCTCTTTAGACTTGCCAGATACTACAGAAGAAAAGGGAGCTCCCATTGAAACATTAGGATATCACAATATGGGCAATATGAGAATGTCAGGAGAGCCTATTAAAACAGTAGAGTGTATGAGGGTTGGAATTAAGGGTGGTAGGGGGCATGGAATGGATGGAGGTAGAAGTGATTGGTTTGACATGGGTAACACTGAGAGTACATTTGATGATGGCACACCAAATGCTGATGAACAACCTTCTGTCAGTGGCAGTAGTAATGTTGGCTTTAAACCTCAATATGACGAGCACTTAACTCGCTTTTCGGACTCTGTCAGTGATTTCAGAGCAAACAATATTCAACCTTTTGAACATCGGTTACCACCCCCACCCATGGCTCCTCAATTAGATCGAGGTGGGCCATTCCAAATGGATCAGACTGGACCACCTCCTGGGCCTCCACCTGTTTTGCCCCCTGACCCAGGAAGTCTTTTTGGTAGAGACATGCCTGTTGCACCCCAAATGCCCCCTATGGAGCCACCTAAAACATTGCCTCATGTTGCTCATCCTCCTCCTTCAGATCATGCAAGCAATCCTTTCCCTCTTCATCACACAGAACACGGTGGCATCCCGTTTTCTCCACCACCTCATTTAGATATGCGCAATCCATTCTCACAGGACCCTGGTAATGTTCACCAGGGAATGATGCAGGAACCCTACTCAATGCATTCAAGCTCTGGAAGGGATCAAGGACCTATGTCACATGACTACAGTGGTCAACACAACCAGCCCCATAGTAGGGTAAATGAACCTATGGCCCATCTTCCTCGAGACCATCATGGAAATTTTCCTGGTTCTCAACAGCCTCACTTCGGCTCACATCATAGAGACTTCATGAACACCGGTGGTCCAAGGCCCCAGCGACCTCACTTCAGGCCTAGGGAACCTTTCCACAACTTAAAACGACCACGGCCACCTTTTGGAAGGGGTCAACAATTTTTTTCCCCAAAACGTCCTTACTACCCACCAAGATACTAAAGGCTGTTAAGACACATTTGAAGGTGTGGCAGTAGTTTCCATACATGTCCCCAGTGAAGCCTGGCTTTGGCATGGATGTAATGAGGTTGTAAGTAACCTATGTTTTATTCATAAAGTCCGTGGTTCACCAATATCCCAGGTTAAATGGTTGTAGAAAAACGTAGGTGACAATTCTTTTGCCTAACTTTTCACATGATGTCCACGTTCCTACGAATCTAGATGGAACCTCGGTGATGAATCCGTTTCCTTGAAAGAATCTTCAGATCTTTGTAAACCTTACCTTAACCAAAGGAGCCAAAAAAAAAACTGTCCTGCTTTTTGCTCTCCAACGAAGCCCATCTAGATCATCCTATTGCTCTCTAAATACCAGATAGGTGAGTCACAAGGGAAGTTTAATAAAAAGAAAAAAAAAAAAAAAAACATCAGTGTTTTTGAATCAAAATAGTGGAATCTTTGTCTTCTTAACATGTTAACATTTCTTCCTCTGCCTACTCCCTCATTATCTTCACACCCACAGTCGAGAGAAATGCAGCTACAAACGCAGTTCAGCTACATTCCAGCGTGACGCGTTTCAGGACGTGATCCAGCTCTGGGAAATTGCAGCTGAAGTCCTTGGAGTATGAGAAGCAGTGTATGAACACTTGGTGGCTTTACCAATACTCCAAGTTGTACATGGTTTTGTTTAACTTTTTTTTTTTTTTTTTTCTTTAAAACAAGGGTAGTCAAGAGTACTACGTAGTGTGTTAGCTTCTACTAACTGCTTATTTTATGCCCATTGTTTGTGCTTAATACGTATACAATGTTTTTCACCTGTTCATGCAGAACAAATCTCATGATCCTTTCCTACAAGATTTTGTGTGTGTATAGTTAAGTCCACAGATCCGGAGGTGCATAAAATAGCAATATTTAACACATCTATGATAGTTTCACATCTTGCTCTTTTAGCCTTGTAGTTTAACTTTTCACAGTGTGAAACTGATATACCAAGTGTTCTGAAGGTTTTCAAATATTTCAAGTGTACCAATAAACATTCAGTTTCTGCATTATATGCTTCTATTTCCACTCAGAACAAAATGTTTTCGAAGTTGGTTATAATGAGACAAAATATTCTGACTGCGTTTAAACAATACAGATGAGTAACTCTATTAGTGCCAGACACACGTGTTGTCATACATCCAGGAGTCTCAGGCATGTATACATAGCTGGCACACCCAGTGTTCTCTTAATCTCAAGAATAATTGAAGTCAGTCTGGAAATTATTATTATACAGGATTTATATAGCGCCAACAGTTTGCGCAGTGCTTTACAGTGTGAGGGAAGACAATACAGTTAGAGTACAATTCAAAACCAGAGGAATCAGATTCAAAACCGGAGGAATCAGAGGGCCCTGTTCGTTACAGCTTACAATCTAGAAATGCCAAGTTAGTCAGTTATTTGCCTTGGAGAACTGGCCAGGGGTGTCAACTCGTTTTTAAAGGTACCCATAAACCTAGTGACTGACATCCGATTATTCGTATATCTGAATCGGCTAATGTCTGGGTATTTTTATCTTTTTAACCTGCTTGATGACAAATGGCTTGCTGGCTTTAATGAACACAGACATTGGTGTGTCAGTAATTATGTATGTTAAGCTCTTAAACCATATACTTTGGATAATAGCCATCTTGCAAGATGAGATTGCAGGAGTGGTAAATGCAGTCTATAAATGAACCAGGTTTCTACAATTGAACCGTTTGAGCTTCACAGTCCAGGAAAGCCCTTTTCCCTCTGAGTATTCCTCCAAAGGCTTCTGTCTGTTGGAGACCAGGTACAGAGCCACATGATCTACAGTTCGCTCAAACTGAGACTTTCTGAGGGGCAGGGAGCGATGAGGTATCTTTGCTTATATGCCCCCCCCCCCCCCCCTCAGTACTGTGATAATGGTTTTCTGGCATTCCTTTGGAATTCCCTTTAAAGCAGTGGTCCTCAACTCCGGTCCTCAGGGCCCACTAACAGGCCAGATTTTAAGTATTACCTTGGGGAGATGCAGACTAGAATACTGCTATCACTGAGCAACAAATTATATCACCTGGGATTTATTTCAGTTATCTTGCAAACCTGGCCTGTTAGTGGGCCCTGAGGACCACTGCTTTAACGGACCAACAAGTCGAAAATTACAGGTCGGCTTATGTAAAGGGAATTTTAAAGCGAATCTAAACCAAAAAACAAAAGATGTGGTGACTACACTAGTTTTCTATTTTCAGGATCTTTTTCGTTTTTATTTTGACCTGACTCTGTCAGTAAATGCGCTTCTTGGCCTAAGGTGACACCACTGAATCATAACACTGTTTTTGTAGGTGCAGTGTTGTTACCCTTGGCTGTTGTCCTAATATGGACTACAAACATCCCCCCCCCCCATCGCAATTTTTTTAGGGAGGGTATTCTTTAGTAAAAATGGATGGGAAAGCTGATAATGTTTGAAGTTTCACTTTAGTGCACAGAAAACTCCAAAGGCTTAAGATTTTTGGCAGGATCAATGGGTATTTTCTTATGTACATGCATAAAATCTACTTCTCCGATCAAAAACAAATTAAGCCACTGCATTTAAGAGCTTGAAAGCTTCAATAGGTTTGTCTTTGGGTTTACCTTAACAATTCTATATACATTTTTATTATTTTCCAAAGCTTATTAGAATTGAAGATACAAATGTTCTACACCCAAACTTCTATTTTTTTTTTTTTTTTTTGCAGTTTAAATACTAGTTTACTACTTGTAAAATAGATCTGTAGCTGTTATAAACTTGGCAATCTCCAAATTCCATGATATGCCAGTTACTTACACATGTCCTGTTAGGGGTAGACTCCATTGGTCAAAAGCTTGACCTTAACTCCTATACCTCCCTATTGGCCAGTGCAACATTTTTTGAGTCAGAAGCTGTTTGCATTACAGAGAACCATGTGTTTTTTGGCCTCTAGGGACACTCCAGAAGAAGAACACTGGTTGTGCAGGCACCTGGACATGCCAGTTATTCTCATGGAGTTGTTGGTTTATTAACATTTTGCAGACTGCAGATAGAATGCAAATCCAAATTGCAACATGGAAATAAAGCTTCCCATACATGAGCACTTCTGGCCTGATATGGTCTGAACATGCCATATTGGGTGGGGCTTTGGAAATCCACAGTGGTAGCCAAAAAATGATGGATATGGCAGCCTAGGTGGCTTTCAACTGGCCATATTCAGGAACGATGTGAAGGGTTGTGTAAGAGTCACATACAGCCTTGAATGTCATTACTTTGTATCCTGCCCCAGTGATCTCTGAATAGATAAGTATCGAGCAGGGAACACAAGTGGTAATACATACATTTCACAGGTTTTCAGAGAACGTCTAAAATAGCTTTTCTGTGGTTAATCTTCAAATATCGTAAGCCTGCTGTTGCCCAACCTCTGTCATGGTTTGGGAATGTTGATACCAACATTTTGACTGGTATTGATGGCCTTTTCAACTAAAGTAGTGTTTTCTAGGTATCGTGTACCACTGGGAGTTTTCTTGTCTTGTATGGTGGTGTACACATAAAGGCTAGGGTTTTCTGTAGAGCCAGAATAAGTGGAACACTCCTGAGAGAGCCTGTTAATTTACCTTCTGAATCTAAACGGTCTTGGCACTTTTGTGTTGTACTTAAACATTTAAATAGGGCAGGTGGTCCTCTAACTCTGTAAAAAATGTAGTGGTGGAACCTAACCAAAATTTGGGAAATGCTGATGTAAAATAAAAGCAAGCTTTATTTTAGCATTACAGGGCCTTTTTAAGAGGTACCTACTAATAGGTAAACAAATTCAGGAACTATCCAGAACAAATGACGTAACTTCTATCTCACTGCTTGCTTGATGGACCAAAATACTAAATTCCTAGTCCTACTAAATTATGTAAGCCATGGTTTCTTGGTTTTAATTAGCAGGGAGCATTAATGGCAAAGGAAGTAAAACAATATCTAGTTACCCTGTTTGGCTTGCAGTACTTTGAAAAAGTATTCATACCCCTTGAAATGTTCCACTTTGTCATGTTACAACCAAAAGTGTAAATGTATTTTATTGGGATTTTATGTGATAGACCAACACAAAGTGGCACATAATTGTGAAGTGGAAGGAAAATGATGGTTCTCAAATTTTTTGAAAATACATTTCTCTGTCGCTCATTGACAGACTTATTCCTCGTTTATTCAACACACTCGGGTTATGCTGCCCTCTACAGGAGTAGGACTAGACAGGAAAGAAAACACTCTGGCCACACCTTAGGGGCAGTCCCAGAGGGTATATCCTCTCTCTCTCTCTGCTACAGCAAATCAGTTTTTTTCTGTCTAGTTAGGAGTAAGGACCTAGATACCTTGCTGGGATCTTCGGTCCTGGCAGGATTTTCTTCTTAGAAAAGATTTTTTAGACAGCTTTTTTTCTCCAGTGTTCCTGTGAGATCTTCAAGCAAGAAAGCTGAACTGGGCGACGGGCTGGATGTTGAGATCCAGTGGTCACCCCAGTTCAGCCTACGAGCGCGTGCAGGCCATAGCTCCGCGCTGGGTCAGCCGCGACATAGTCCCACTGGACGGGGACTGACCCTGCGAGTTAAACGTCTCGCCGAAACGCCTAAGACCATGAGTCACGGCGTCCGTACTGGTCGACAGCCCTCCCACCTCGGTAGAGAGGGGTACTGTCAGGAGTTGGCGCCCGCCTGGTTCCGGTATGGTGAGTAGTATGTTCCCCCTGACGGGTCTTGTGGTGAACGCGGGCCCCTCGCTGTAATGGTAAGGATGGGTCTTCCCTCTATCCTATAACATGTCACAGATCCCCCTGTTTGAGTGTGATTTTTGTGAACAAAAAGCCAGGAGGCTTGGTTTGGGAGCTGACAATCTAATTGCAAAGATGTTAAAATGATGAAGTCAGTGGCAGTACTAGAACTTAACTGTGATAGTATAAAGTATCCTACCTGTCAGAAGCCACAGAGCGTGATGTCTATATATGTATACTGCATTCCAGATCATTCCTCCAGCTAAACAGATGCCTCCCGACGGCCACGGACCGCATACGGCCCGCCAGGGTCCGGTACCGCCGACCACGCTGACCACCATGAGGGTGAAGGGTTGTGAGACCGAGATCCTTCTGCAGACATGCCGCTATTCTGTGCAGGCCGCCGCCATTGTCTGGTAGATCGCACGAGGCTGCCATTTTGGCGTAGCCTCGTGTCTCCAGCATGGGGGCGGCCATGTTTGAGGTGACTCAAACACCTCATGGAGCTAGGGGAGGCGTCGGAAGGCGTGCAGAGGGGCGGAGCCGCCTCCTTTCTTCCCGGGAAGCCAGCTAAGAGACTTCCTGTCTGCTCTAGACAGTGCTGAGACAAGTTGCAGTTGAAACTCTGAGCATCAAGTGGTGAGCCCTGGGGTCTATCTCTCTCTCTCGCTCTATAGGGGTCCCTAAGCAGGTACACTGAGGGGCTTTGTGGCGCTGGGGGTCTGAAAAAAAAGAAAAAAGTGGTTTTATTTTTTTTTTGGCAAATTGATTTTTTCCGGGTAGCATCTGGAATTATCATGGACCCTGCCACACAAGTACCCCCACCTGTTTCCCTTGAGGGGGCCGCGGGACCCGCCGGTGCACAGAGTATGGATGCATTTACAGCAGTTTTGGAGTCTTTGGTGGCTCGGGTGGAGACTGCCTGTCAGGAACGGGGGTCAAGAAAGCGACCCCCGCCTACCCCTATATCATCTGATACGTCCGATTCAGATTCTGAGATGGTCATTGCAGCTGCAGGTCCCTCTGCAGGGGCTGTTGTCTCAGGTAAAGTTCCCTCAGACAGTGAGGAGGACGTTCATGCTTCCGCAATAATTCAGGAAGAAGTATTGGTGGACGCACTAGTTGTGGCGGTTCGGGAAACCTTAAGACTTGAGGTTTTACCGGCAGAGGCAACTGAAACAGATTCCCTTTGGTACTAACAAACCCACCAAAACGGTGAAGGTTTTTCCTGTACCCAAGTGTTTTGGTAATAAAATTAAAGAAGAATGGGAGCATTCTAAGCGTACCTTTTACTATTTCCAAGCGCATTGCTAGACGCTATCCGTTTGAGGAATCCCTCATTAAGAAATGGACGGTACCACCAGTGGTGGATCCACCTATTTCCAGACTGAATAAAGCCACGGTTATTCCGGTGGAGGACGCTTCTTCCTTTAAGGATCCGGTGGATCGGAAAGTAGAAGCGGAGTCCCGCACTATCTTTTCCCTGATAGGGTCAGCCTTTAGACCAGTAATTGTCATTGGTTTAGTGTCTCAGACATTAACGGAATGGGCGAGATTGGTGCGCCAGGACCTGAAGGGGAAAGATATCCCCCAGGCAACATCTGATTTGATGGAACAGATTATACAAGGACTACAGTTTAACTGTGACGCAGCCTTGGATGCTATCCCCCTATTAGGGCATGCATCTATGTCAGCGGTAATCCTCAGACGTGTGCTATGGTTAAAATGCTGGTCAGCGGACCTAGGTTCCAAAAAGACCTTGACGAATCTCCCCTTTCAGGGGAATCGCCTATTTGGGGCCACCCTAGATGAGATCATTAAGGATGCACTGGGAGCAAAAGCACTTTTTTGCCACAGGCTGCTAAAGCTAAAGGACCTCGTAACAAGCGGGGACCTTTCTTTACCGCCCATAAAGGGTTCGTTAGCTCAGCTGGAGCAAGCGGGAAGGGCAAGACTCCTCCAGGAGGGTTCAAGAAGGGCTGGTCAGACAGACAAAAGACCGACTCAGCCAAACCTGAAGCAAAGGATTACACAGCCTGAAGGTGCGTCCCCACCCTGCTTGAGGGTGGGGGGACGTCTTCACCGGTATTCAGGGCATTAGATCGAGCATCGACCACTGCTACCGGTGCGATTCTTCCCTTCCAACATCTAAGTACTACAGGGAGCGGTAGTTACCGTTCCCTGAACAGATCATTTTCTTTACCTTTTCCAACGATTAGCCTCAGTTCCCCACAAGAATCGGATCCGGTTGAACAGACAGACCAAGGAGCCTCTAGCCGGGTGACTTCGGTCCCTGTGGTTCAACCAGGAGAAATCACCACTCCTGATAGGAATCAGGTGTCTGATAAATGTGTGGGAACAGAACGATCAGACTGTCGGATGGCCGGGGCCAGATAGCTCTAGGGCAGCCTGGTTCGGATCCAGTCAGCGCCAGTTGTCCTGGAAATTCTAGGATGGCCTCTTCAAGCCGGTCTGGCCGACTTGGACATGCTAGTCGCGGACATTCCTTGGGAACTTCTTCTCAGAGAGTGTCTGCGGTCTCAAGGACCGAACTTCCATCGTGCTTTAGTCGCTGGTTTTAATGGCCTGGCCATTGAGACCCAGGTACTGAAGGACAGAGGTTTGTCAGCTTCAGTTATTCCTACTCTAAGGCAAGGAAAGCGACTTCCAGCAAGGTCTATTATCGCACATGGAAGACTTGTATCACGTGGTGCGAATCGTTAGGAATTCCTCCACGTACCTATTCGGTGACCCGAATATTGACCTTTCTGCAAAAGGGGGTTGAGCAGAAACTAGCCTTGAGCACCATCAAGGGTCAGGTTTCAGCATTAGCAATCTTCTTTCAGAAGCCTTTGGCTACAAAATCCTTGGTGCGGAATTTCATCCAGGGGGTGCGCCACCTGGCTCCACCAGTCCGCATGCCCTTACCGCCTTGGGATCTTAATTTGGTTTTGTCGGTTCTGCAGAAACCTCCCTTTGAAAACATCAGGGAGATTCCCTTGCTGACTTTATCCCAGAAGGTAGCCTTCTTAGTGGCTATCACTTCTGCATGCAGGGTGTCAGAACTGGCTGCATTGTCATGCCAGTCCCCATACTTAGTGATTCATAGGGATAAGGTAGTTCTTCATCCTAAGCCATCCTTTCTTCCAAAGGTGGTTTCAGACTTTCATCTGAATGAAGATATTGTACTACCTTCCTTGTGTCCTCAGCCCAATCATCATTGGGAACATGCGTTGCATTCCTTGGATGTGGTTCGGGCAATCAGGGTATACCTGAAAGCTACGGAATCGTTCCGTAAGACGGATTCACTTTTTGTGATCACGGATGGCCCCAGAAAGGGGTTGCCTGCATCTGCCGCGACTATCTCCAAATGGATTAGACAGTCGGTGGTACAGGCTTTTTCTATTAAGGGTCGGAGTCCTCCGTTCCCTGTTAGGGCGCACTCCACTCGAGCGCTCAGTACTTCCTGGGCCTTCCGCCATCAGGCTTCAGTGGTCCAGGTATGTAAGGCGGCCACCTGGTCGTCGGTACATACCTTTACAAAATTTTATAAGATTGATGTGATGGCATCGGCGGATGCCTCATTTGGCCGCAAGGTTTTGCAGGCTGCAATTTGAGGAGACCGGTGGTCTACCTCGAGGGTTTTTTTCTGTTGGAATTTTCTTTTGAGTCTCATCTTTGATTGATGAGCATTGAAGACTTCTAGTTGGCACCGGTTGGGCCTTCTAGATTGGATTTAATTTCCATTTTCCCACCCCTCATTTGTGGTACTGCTTTGGGACGTCCCGAGTGTGTTGAATCAACGAGGACTACGTCTGTCAATGAGCGACAGAGAAAAATGGATTTTTGTAAGATCTTACCGTAAAATCATTTTCTCTTAAGCTCATTGACAGACGTAGTACCCGCCCCTCTATTTTGAGTTGGGTTGGGTTAAATTCTCTAAACACTGCTTTGTGACATAACTGATTTGCTGTAGCAGAGAGAGAGCGAGGATATACCCTCTGGGACTGCCCCTAAGGTGTGGCCAGAGTGTTTTCTTTCCTGTCTAGTCCTACTCCTGTAGAGGGCAGCATAACCCGAGTGTGTTGAATCAACGAGGACTACGTCTGTCAGTGAGCTTAAGAGAAAAGGATTTTACGGTAAGATCTTACAAAAATCCATTTATTTGAAAAGTGTGTCGTGCATTTGTATCTCCCCCCCCCCCCCGAATCAATAGTTTGTAGAAGCACCTTTTGCTACAGTTACAGCTGCAAGTCTTTTTGGGTATGTCTACCAGCTTTGCACATCTAGAGTGAAATTTTGCCCCATTCTTTGCAAAATGGCTCAAGCTCTGTCAGATTGGACGAAGAGCATCTTTGACCAGCAATTTTCAAGTCTTGCCACAGATTCTCAGTTGCGTTTAGGTCTGGACTTTGACTGGGCCATTCTAACACATGAATATGCTTTGATCTAAACCATTCTATTGTAGCTCTGGCTGTATGTTTAGGGTCGTTGTTCTGCTTGGTGAACCTCCGCCCCAGTCTCAAGTCTTTTGCAGACTCTAACAGGTTTTCTTCTAAGATTGCCCTGTATTTGTCTCCATTCATATTCCCATCAACTTTGACCAGCTTCCCTGTCTCTGCTTAAGCCTCGTACACACGCAACGATTGTTGGCTGTGAATTTCCGGCCAACGTCCGATCGGCCGATTGTTGGCTTGTTAGTATGATGCTTCTGACAACCGACTGCAAATTTTCGGCCGAAAAAAATCTGGTGTGCATGCTATAAAATTTTTGTTGGCCGTCAACAGAACGGCCGATTGTTCGTCAGTCAGTACAGATTTCGGCAGACAAAAATCAGATGAGCAAGACTGGGCATGCTCAGAGAAGAAAAAACACATGGAAAGTAAACCAGCACATGATATCACTTCTGAAGTTGGTTTTTGTTGGCCGAAAAAATTTGTGTGCAGTCTAGAGCACATTTCAACCAACACAACAACACTGGACAAAAGATGGCCGATCGGTCGGCCAACAATCGTTGCGTGTGTACGAGGCTTTAGGAAAGGCATCCCCACAACATGATTTTGCCACCACCATGTTTCATGGTGGGAATGGTGTGTTTAGGGTGTTCGGTAGTGTTTGTTTTCTGCAAAACACAGCGTTTTTCTTTTAGGCCAAAAAGTTAAATTTTGGTCTCATCCGACCTGAGCACCTTTTTCCACATGTTTGCTGTGTCCCCCACATGGCTTTTCGCATACTGCTAACAGGGCGACTTATGGCTTTCTTTCAAAAATCGCTTTTTTCTTTCCACTCTTCCATAAAGGCCAGATTTGTGGAGTGCACGACTAACAGTTTTCCTGTGGACAGATTCTCACACCTGAAATGTGGATTTCTGCTGCACCTCCAGAGTTACCATGGGCCTCTTGCTGGGCCTGTACGTTAAGGTGGACAGCCGTCTCTTGGTAGGTTTGCAGTTGTGCCATACTCCTTTTCATATGGCGGTATGAACAGTGCACCGTGAGATGTTCAAAGCTTGGGATATTTTATTATTTTTTTTTTTTTTTTTTATTAACCTTGCCCTGCTTTAAACTTCTCCCCAACTTTATCCCTGACCTGTCCCATGTGTTCCTTTGGCCGTCATGATGCTGTTTGTTCACTAAGGTTCTCTAACAAACCTCTGAGGGCTTCGCACTACAGCTGTATTTATACTGAGATTTACATTACACACAGGTGGATTCTATTTACTAATTAGGGTATTCGAGTGAAGGGGGCTGAATACAAATGCACGCCACACTTTTCAGATATTTAGAAAAAAATTGGAAACCTTATCATTTTCCTTCCACTTCAGAATTATGTGCCACTTTGTGTTGGTCTATCACATAAAATCCAAATAAAATACATTTACATTTTTTTGTAACATGACAAAATGTGGAACATTTTAAGGGATATTATTACTTTTTCAAGGCACTGTTTGTACTGTCATTCCATACAGGATCATGTCACATGCAACATTTGTTTTCAGGTCTTGTTTGACTGGATTGTTGATGATCTCACTGCATTCACATTGTTCTGTGTCCATGTTGTAATGCATAGAATGGGCCCATATAGCTCTACTTTTTACACTTGACTGCAGCATATAAATGTAAACCAACCACAAAGGAAAGACCTTTATTTCTACTTGAAATGCATTCTCATGTCTGACTTTTGCTGCATCCGAAGGGACAACTGTGAATAGACCCTTTAACTCCCCTCTATTCCAATGATATATTGTCCAGGAGTCTCCCCCCCCCCCCCCCCCAATCAATAATCTTTTAGGTCCTGATCTTTGGCCAGTTTGATTAGCCAGGCCAAGAGGAAGTCACAGCTTGCATGTGCAGGATTTCAATTCTTTGTGTGCAGCTCAGTGTACCTTGTGAACAGGCATGGGAAAGTCCCATTTTAAGCGATTAAGGGACTTTCTTACTTTTCAGTAATGCGCTCCTTTTTTGGGGTTGTTGGTCAGCCCAGCCAATTAAATTGGCTGCCTTATCTCAACACGCAATAAATGCCTGGTAAAATTGAGCGTTAACACATGCAATAAGGCACTACATCAGTGTAAAGCCAGCCTTAAATGTGCTTTTTTTTTTTTTCTGGTTATTACACTAAAGCCACAAAATTTCCGTTCTTTCTGTGAAAGATGTGATCATGAAATGCGATTAGTGAAGGAATGTGGACTCCATAACCTGCCTAGATCTTTTTTCCATATGCGTGTAAATTACTGGTAGATCCAAAAACATGGCTTAGTTCGTATGATGTATTTGTTGCACTAATAAAGGCTCCCTTCTACTAAACCCTGATGATGTAAGTTCTAGGAAAATTTTTAAAGGCCAAGTTCAACTTTATTCAAAAACCTAAGTACACATATTTTTTGCAGGAAGCAATAATATATATATTTCTGCCTGTAGGTCATTGGCATTGCACCCACAATCAGCAGCTTGGGGGTGTAATGCCAGGCTCCTGCTGCCAGTCCACTGTCTGTCTGTGCCATCTGTATGGGTAGACAGCTACTGAATGGGAGAAAGAATCTGTGAACCACGTGAGCGCGCATCTGTGACTTCACAGTTCATTGAAAAATTATAAGCTATCGGCCATGGAGGCCGCTTCTAGCTGTAGTTCATTCACAGAACTCAATGAGTCCCACACAGCTGCTTTGTTCGTTTTTAAATTATGACCATGTGTGGCGAGAAGATCCCCCAGCCACTGTTACAAGGGAGAGGGGATCAACTGGGGAGGGTAAAAAGGATAATTTTACCTTCTTGTAAAATGCTGCAGCAGCTCTGTGAAAGGGAGACCTACATGCAATGACAGTCTTTGCGGCTGTCGACTTGTAGTTGTCAAACTACCAGGGAGCTCTTCAGCGCTCCTAGAGTAGTTCATTGATGCTTCTTGTCAGTGTAAAACTGCCTGCCCCGTAGGAGGTATGAGCCGATGGCTTACAATGACAGTCTGCTGGAGCCTTGCATTGCAGGCTCCTAATAAATTTAATAATTTTTTTTTACCTTCAAAAAGGTGCATTTTTTTTTTTTTTTTTTTCCAAATGTGAACTTTTATCCTTTAAATTTATTCAGTGTGATCATAGCCAAAAAGACTTCAGCTAGACTTGAAATTTGGTTGCTGGGAGCTATTGCTCTGAATTCAGTGTGTAACAGTTTATCAGTAAGTCTACTGTAGCATTTTTTCTTTTTTTTTTATTGGTGGGGAAATTCCCAAAGCCCCCCTCCCCATACTTTAACTGAAAGTAAGATGGGATTCACAGTTCTATTCTCTAGATTACGTATTGCCTGACAGATAAACTCTGACAATTTGTCTGCTTATAGGACCAGTGTGCAAATATTTGATTTTGGAGGCAGCTGAGCTATGTGATAATCTAGCAACAATACTAGGTAGAGCTTTGTTGGATAAACCATGCACACTCATGCCACGAACAGCAGCTAGATGTTATGGCCCTTTCTATATTTGGGAAAACAGAAAAACGAATGCAGCCATAACATCTAAGCCCCCGTTCACATTAGGTCACTCCGACTTGGGGGGCGACCTGTGAATTCACGTGCAGCGTGACTCCGGTACGACTTGCACGGACTTCATAACATGAATGTCTATGCAAATCACCTCCAGGTTGCCCCGAAGTAGTACAGGACCCTTTTTCTAAGTTGTAGCGACTTGTGTCGCTCCTATTAGAACGGCTCCTGTACTACACAGTGGGAGCGTGAGGACCGCGACTTGTCAGGCTGACAAGTCGGATCAATGTGAATGTGTCTTCTTTTTTTTTTTTCAGATTCTGGTAGACCGTTTTTAGGTGTGCTAGGTCAACTGTATCTGTCTATAACAAACCCCATGCCTAAAGTAAAGCTCCCACTTGGAAAATTAAAGACCACTCTACCTAGTTAAAAATCAGAAATGATAGTCCATACTTGGCCACCTAAGTCTTTGTAAATATTGCTTTCTACTCTTTCAACTCACTTGTGCTTGTTACCTAAATGCTTAATATTCTCTTGTCTGTGTTCAGAAATCTTTTCTTTACAGCTAAAACCAATAAAACTGTAGGTTGTCTGTGTGTTAATATCATAAACTAGCTTTGATGGTCACACCACACTTTTCAGTGTACATGCTAAATAATTTACAAAAATACTGATCAAAATTCACGTGTGTGCCTTAACCAATATTTTTAGAAATTAGATGGGTACGTACTGAACTAAATAGACAGTATTTAGATACTTGTAGCGTCTAGAATCTGTAGCAAAAGAAAAAAAAAATTGGGAAAATTTAGGTTTTTACCAGATAAATGCCTTTTTAAGAGTGGCAGTTTTCTTAATGGCAATAAATAAATGCTTCCTCTTCTGAATCGGTCATGGAAACTGGCACTGGGGAATGCTTTACCTTTCATCCTCTATGAACCAGATGGCTGTTGCACTTAAAATTAAAGGAAGTTGTGCCATGCTGTTCTATTTCATAAGGTGGGGCTGTTGAGAATGATCTGAATCACAAGATCAATGAAAGTGATATTCTGAAACTCATTTACAGACATGCTGCTGTTACAAATATAAATCCTCAGATGTAATTTTCAGCTAGAAACCATATTTGATTTATCAATGTTGGAGTACAGTAGTTCCTGAAGAAGCCAATCGGCTTTGTTAGGCAAATTTTTTTTTTTGTTTTTGCGCTACGAGTAGATACTTGTGGGACCAAATATGTTTTTGGATCATTAAACTGCAAATTGTAAGCTTTTCTTTTAAAACGTGGCTGAGCACATTGAATGAGAAAATAGTAGCAAATCAGAACAAAGTAGTTAATTATCTTTCATACTACCTAAAGTTCTATGCTTCTATACTTTTAAAGTGTTTCACTTAATGGGTAGTTCTTGGAATAAACTTTCAGCAGAGGTAGTGAGCCAGCCAACAGTAAATGGCTTCGAACATGCTTGGGACAAGCCTAGATCTATACAAAAAAAGTTAATGAAGTCTTGATGACCTACTTTTCTCTGCTGGCTTTTTTTTCTAAATGTCTTTGGGTAAAATTTAAAATAAAATTCTAAGTTGAGTACCTCAAGCACCATTTACTGACTGAAATGTTTAAATGATTACATTTACCAGCGTCGCCCCAACACTTGGCTGTTGCTTTTCACAAATTTTGAGGCATTTACAATCAAAACACCTTTTTATATATATATATATATATATATATATATATATATATATATATATATATATATATATATATATATATATAAAATCTTACACATACTGTGTAGGAAAAATAATTATTTGATCCCCTGCAATTTTTTTAAGTTTGCCCACTTACAAAGATAAGAGTCTATAATTTCATCATAGGTGTATTTTAAATGGACACAGAATATCAACCCAAAAAAAAAAGATACACGTTATGAATTGAGTTGCAGTTCAGTGAGTAAAATAAGGATTTAAATCCCAAAAGATGACTTGATACTTGGTGGAGAAACCTTTGTTGGCAAACACAGAGGTAAGATGTTTCTTGTAGTTAGTTACCAGGTTTGCACACATCTCAGGTGGAATTTTGGCCCACTTCTCTTTACAGATCTTCTCTAAACCCTTAAGATTTCTTGGCTGTCGCTTGGCAACTCGAAGTTTCAGTTCCTTGCATACATTTTCTATAGGATTAAGGTCTGAGCACTGGCTATGCTTCTCCATGACCTTAATGTGCTTTTTCATGAGCCACTTCTTGCCTTGGCGGTATGTTTTGGGTCATTGTCATGCTGAAAGTCCTATCTTTAATGTTCTGGCTGAGGGAAGAAGGTTCTTATCCAAGATTTTACAATACCGGTCCATTGTCCCCTCAATGCGGGAAAGTCGGCCTGTGCCCTTTGCAGAGAAACGGCCTCAAAGCATCATGTTTACACCTCGGTGCTGGACTATTGGGATTGTGTTCTTAAGGTCATAGCATTTTTCTTACTCCAAACATGGCGAGTCGAGTTAATGCCAAAGAGCTCAATTTTTGGTCTTCTCTGACCACAGCACTTTCTCCTAATCCTCAGAATCATTTAGATGTTCATTGGCAAACTTCAGACAGGCCTGTACATGTGCCTTCTTGAGGAGGGAGACATTGCGGGTGCTGTAGGATTTCAATTCATCGAAGCGTATGGTTACCAGTTTTTTGATTGGTGACTGTGGTCCCAACTGCCTTGAGATTGTTCACAAGCTCCTCCAAAGTAGTTCTGGGCTGGTCCCCCACTTTTCTCATCCTTGCCCCATGAGGTAAAATTTTGCATGGAGCTCCAGCATAAGGTAGGGATGTAACGATATCAAAATCTCACGGTACGATACAATTTCGATATTGACCTCACGGTACGATATTTATTGCGATATTGTGGAAAAGCTAAAAGCTGAATGTAAAAAACATTTTCTAGGCTAATGGGAAAGGGATTATGAAACAAACAGCATGGGTGGCTGGGCACTGCCACTGTGGATAAGTACCAAAGGAAAATAAATGTTTAAAAAATGTTTGGTTGGTGGAGAATGGGGAGTAGCAATTTTTATAGTATTTTTAAGATCATACCTTGGCACATCTGTAGTACGATGTATACAACCAACCTACTACATCAAACCTGACATTTACAAAGATCAATATGCTGTTTAACGTTCCAGCAAGTTACAATTTCAGCCAATTTACTTCTGTTTGTTAATTAAGAGCCAGGCATTCCCTTGATCAATACCAGACCAGACCCTTTTCCTAGATGCTGTTCTGATATTATTAAGCTCTTCCTGCTCACCCTGGAATCCCTTTTAAAGGTGAATGCCCCAGAAGGGACTGGTGATCATGTGTGATCCCACTGACTACAGGCCATTAGTCTTGTTGCTGTGCTGAGAGCGCGCTCACAGTTCTTGGTCATCTGCTGCCCAGCAATGCATATGTGTGCTCACTGTGCTGGCCTTGAGTGGCGTCAGTTTTTTTTTTTTTTTCATTTAATTTTGAATCTTTCTTTTACACATAAACTGACTCACCGGCGGTCCGGTGTCACTGTCTTCCTCTTGCCGACTTGCCGTGGTGCTGTCAGCCTGTCACGCTGTGGTCACGGTGCCTGCCTGGAAGGAAGCTGCTCCGACTCCGCCGCTCTCGTGCGCTGGCTCCGCCTCCGCTCCACAAGCCCGCCCACCCACACTGCTCCAAACCAACTGGCAGCCGCTCGCCTCGGCTCGGCCAGTAGCAGTGCAGCATAGAGGTGAGTGACCGCAGACAGCAGGAGCCGACAAGACACAGAGAGAGACACAGAGACGGCGGCCAGACACCGTGCACCCACCACGACGATATCGGGCCATGTGAACAACCGCGATACCGCGATAGCGGTAATATCGTTACATCCCTAGCATAAGGGTGTTTGATGGTTATTTTGTATTTCTTCCATTTGCGAATAATTGCTCCAACAGTTTTCTCCTTCTCACTAAGCTTCTTGCTAATGGTCTTTTAGGCTATTCCAGCCTTGTGCAGGTCTACAGCCTTGTCCCTGACGTCCTTTGACAGCTCTTTTGTCTTGCCCATGATAGTGAGGTTTAAATGGAAGGAAGAGAATCTGTGGACAGGTGTCTTTTTATACACATAAGGAGTTGTCTTTAGGAGCATCTTCTTAAATTGGCAGGACAAATCTGTATACCACATGAGCACATACTCTAGCCAGTCTATGGGATCCAGAATTGTTGATTGGCAGGGGGGATCAAATGCGTATTTTACTCACTGAACTGCAACTCAAATTATAACATTTGTATTGTGTTTTTTCTGGATTTTTAGTTAATATTTTGTCTCTATCATTAAAAAAAAAAAAACATCTATGATAATTTACCTTTCCTTTCTTTGTAGGTGGGCAAACTTATAAAATCTTCAGGGGTTCAAATAATTGTTTTACTGAGGACAATCTAATATTTTGACCATAGTACCATTTTGAGAACCTTCTAAAAAATAAAAAAACACCATAGAACTACCGTGGTTCGACTGAAATAAATGGAACAAGATGTCGGCAACTGAATAGTTTATGCGGTTTCCTGGCTCCAAACATCATGCCTGTGAACATTTGGGAAAATGTTATGTGGGCCAGTAGTTTTTTTTTTTTTTGTGCCATAGGGATTTTTTGCATTCTTGCTTTTTTTCCCACTTTTCAAAAAAAAGTGTCATCTTGTGCATTTTAAGCCTACAGTAGCGATAGCAGTGTTGGAGTGCATGCCGTCAAAATGTCACAGGCAGATTTTTCAGACATGATGGGAGAATCATTTTTTCTTCAGATCTTTTTGATTTTCATTTGGGGGTAAAGATATACATATTGTCCAGTTGGCCAGTAGACAAATCCTTGTCTCCTGATACGAAGAATGTGACAAAAAAACTGAAAATTGAGGGGATTGAGAGGTGCATGGAAACCAGCCAGCCCGCAGTCTGATGTACTCACCCACCAGTCTGCCTACCACCCAAGTAGACCTGTCTCACGATGTAGGTAAAAAACGGGTTTAGTTGACACACATTTGTAAGCTGCAAGGCCCCTTCACGGCACCCTGTGTTACTTGCAGTCCTAACACTAACAAATTAGTGTTATGACTGCAATTAACACAGGCTGCAATTAACCCCTGTTTTTTACCTACATCATGAGACAGGTCTACTTGGTTGGTTGGCAGACTGGTGGGTGAGTACATCAGACTGGGGACTGGCTGGTTTCCATGCACCTCTCTTAATCCCCTCAATTTTCAGTTTTTCTGATACAGGAATGGAGATGCTAAGCATTACCTGCTTGTGCCTCATTTAAAGTCCCAAACAGCCTATATTGTTCACGAAGAATGTGACAGTTGATGAGACAGTCATCCTGGCACACACCCACAAGCATTTATTTCATGTTTCTACTGCAACATTCTACTGCTGCAAGGAAAAATCTTTTGGCAGACAAAACCGGAGTTTCCCTTTTCAAGAAGTATGTAAATTACATTGAGCTGGAAACCCAAAGCAACTACTTCTCAAGACGACTGAAACATGCTTTAATTTAGTGCTGTAGTTTATGCCTAAGTAAAAGCAAGATTAGTACTTTAAAATTAATTTGGTTTTAAAATGAATTATTTACTTTTTTTTTTAAGCCCTGCCCATTTTGCGATCCATAAGTGGCCTCCCACAGCCTTTTGAATGTTTTCACGTGTACTCTAAAAAATTAGGCACTGGACTTTTTTTTTAATGGTCAATAGGAATTGGGGTCGTGTCTGGATCACCTAATGTCATTTGAGCACCTTCATTAGAAAAAGTCAAGTAGGTCTTTAGAATCAAATGATTCTTAATTTTGCCTTGTAAGCACAACAGTGTGGATCAGCATAGTGCATAAGCCCTCAACGAAGAAAGTGCTTGCATCATTGGGAAGACAAACCATACTGATATGCCATCCATAGCTGGATATTGAACTCCAGGCCAGGCTCCATAAGAACGTACGTGCCAGAACGTACTTGCCAGATTTGTGGCCAGTTCCTCCGAGCACCTTTTGATATGAAACCATTTTCCAAAAAAGCAGTCTGGAAAAAATGTAAAAAATGTTCTGGTTCTAGGGGGAAAAAAAAAACTTTTGACTTCAAATCGCTTTTGAAGACCACTGATTAGTGGCTATAGACAGCTAAAGGACTGACTAATTTCATTTATGTGCCTTAGTGCTAAAACACAAGGTGTTAAGTTCTGGTTATGTAGTCTTAAGGAATCCCTATATAAGACCACAGTCTTCTCATCTGGGTGTTTTTAGTCCAGTTGGGTGAATGACTGGTTTGCATGAGACATGTCTAACTGCCTGACCCTCCGGTTAAGTAGCTGTTCTATCCCTTGAATGATTGTTTCCCCATTGGTACACTAGTACTTAGTCACTGGCATCCACTCCTCTACAGCATGAACATGCTTGCTTAGAAATGTGCATGTTTATGAACAATCTGGCAGACAGACCAGGCTAAAGTCAGTTTGATACTTGGTCATCTGACTTCTGTTTTAATGCCTGTGGGCCTTCTGGTCCCAAAATGGATGCATATAGTTGTGTCCGATTTATACTGCTCATAAATGTTAAGTGCTTGGCCCTGTTGTAGGTGAGTATTCCAGTCTGATGCTACACCTCTTTGAGACAGCTCCTAAGTGCACAATAGATCTTGACACAGCCGTTGGGGGGTAACACCTTCATGTTTGTGGAAAAAAGCTCCAAAAGTGAGTGGCAGTCCAGATGAGGAATGTTCATGACAATGGAGTGCTCTAAAGATGTGAGATTTCAAAAAAGTAGCCCTTGAGCTTTAGGTGGCAGGGTCATGGAGAGCATGCTCACGTTTTTCTTTTCATTCTACCATGATCCTTAAGTGCCGGTTCACACTATAGCGTGTGCGGCAATCGCACTTCTCCTTCATTACATGCGATCGGAGGTGCAGTGCGAATTCAGCCATACACTTTGTATGGCTAAATTCACACTGCACCCGAATTCGCAGCCTTCCCGCATCGCACAAGTGTGACCCGGCACTAAGTGAAGGTCAGATATTTACAAATATCTGACTGTCCTACATAAACTTTTATAGAAAACCTATGGAGATGCATGCATCTTACTGCATATTATGAATTGGATGCCACTCCCTCCCTAACACCGATCTTAGTTCAACAAAATGTTTAATAAATGGACAATAACTCCAAAGGCATATATAGATCTACTGTAGGTCTATTTGGAACTTATGGACATTGGTTTGTGCCTTGGTTATTCACTGGGCTTATCTTGGTATATGACGAATAACTCCCTCCATCCAAAGATATGTTGACTGACTGGTGCGTGCTGCACTCCATAGGAATCTTTAAAATTGGGCAACAGGCTTATAATGCCTACGGAGCCTGTTAGCCCCCATTCCCTTGCCAGCTTTGGCATTTGCTGAGCAATATCTGATCTAATAGATGGCAAATATAAAAGACTGGTGGCTTCACTTGTTGCTTGTTCTATCATCCCAATATAAAGGTTAGGTTCACCTTTTTGAACGTGCAACATGTTCCAGGTACTGAGACTGGTTCTAGGTCCCTTCAACTTTTTCCAGTCACTCCTCGCCCCCCTGGTATGACAGTGGGTTGCAATTTAAAAGCAGCCAGGGCGCGTGTGGCTCTGCCCACGCGGCCTCGTTTCTTGTGAATATTTTAACCTTCAACTACCATCATCCACTGGCTTACAGCTTGTATTTCTGAATAGACTGTGAAGGTGCTGATGAATGCTCGCGTAGTTCATTCATGAGCCTTGCAGCTTTCAGCAGAGAGCCTATATGAAGATATTGGAAAAACCGCTGCAGGGCTTGGCTGCAGAAGCTTGACCATTGCACCCCTGATCCACTGATCATGTGTGCAATGTTTTCCTGGTTCCCGCAGAAAGAAATAATAAAGGCACATTTTTTTTTTTTCTGCAAAAAAAATGTACATTTATTTTTCTGACTTTAACCCAATGCTAGCTGCAGATTATACAATCCGAATTCCAAAAATGTGGGATGTTATGTAAAATCTACATAAAAACAATGTAATCATTTTCAAATCTACTAAACCCATATTTTATTCACAATGGAAAACATATGTTTAAACTGAGAAAATGTACTATTTTAAGAAGCAAAAAAGTAATTTTGAAGCTGATGGTAGCAACATGCCTCAAAGGTGGGACAGGGCTATGTTTACCATGTTGCAACATCCCCTCTTTTAACACTGTAAATATCTGTGAACTGATGAGACCAGTTTCTGGAGTTTTAAGGGAGGAATCTTGCCTGAAATAGGTTTCTCTAACTGCTCAACAGTCCTGGGTCAGCTTTGTATTTTTTATTTTTTTTCCCCTCAAGATGCACAAATATTTTCAGTTGGTGAAAGGTCTGGGCTGCAGGCAGGCCAGTTAAGCACCCTGACTCTTCTACTACAAAGCCATGCAGTTGCCATTGATGCAGTATGCGATTTAGCGTTGCCCTGCTAAAATATGCAAGATCTTCCCTAAAAACAATGTAAACTGAAGTGGAGAATATGCTGCTCTAAATCCTGGATATATCCTTCAGCATTGATAGTGCCTACCGAAGTGTGCAAGCTTTCTATACCTTACACACTAATGTACCCCCATACCATCAGACATACAGGCTTTTAAACTGAGAACTGATAACAAGCCAGAAGGTCGCTCTCTTTAGTCTGGAGGTCTCAGCACCAATGATCACCAAAAAATCTAAAATTCTATAATAAGTTTTGGCCCAGAGAAGACGCTGGCATTTCTGGATCATGTTCTGATAGCACTACTTCTTTGCATCTTGCGTTTTTTGAATGGCAGGGCTAACTGTTTGGAGAGAGTGATTTTTGGAAGTATTCATGAGCCCATTTAGTGAAGTCCATCACAGAATCATGCCTGATTTTAATGCAGTGCCATCTGAGCTGAAAACTCACGGCATCGAATATTGGTTGAGGCCTCGTCCCTTGCGCTCAGAAATGTCTTCAGATTCTCAATCTTTTGATGTACTGTAAATTATATATTTAAAACTTTGCAAATTTACATTGAGGAACATTATTCTAAAATTCAACCATTTTTAGTCTCATCTTTTAAGATTGGTCAGGCTCTGCCATCTTTACTTCTGACACTCTCTAAGATGCTCTTTTTCTACTCAAATCATGTTACGGGCCTGTTGTCAATTAACCTAATTAGTTGCAAAATGTTCTTCCAGCTCCTCCTTGTTAGTACCACTTACTTTGCCAGCTTTTGGTTGCCCTGTCCCAACCTTTTTGAGACACACTGCTGCCATGAATTTCAAAATTATACTTTTTTTCTTAAAATGGTACATTTTATCAGTTTAAACTATTGATAGGTTTTCCATTTTCTGTTGTGAAAAAAATATGGCATTTTAGGAGATTTACAAATTATTGCATTCTGTTTTATGTAGATTTTGCACAGCATCCCAACTTTTTTCTTTTGAAAACGTGGTTGTAGAATGGCAGCCTGATTTACAAACCTCTAGCCACAAATCAAATACAAATGGGCAAATTGATAGTTCCTTGAGAATTATCAGCTGGGCTGCCTGCTGTGCTTTACATGTGAATCATTCGCTGGATTTTACAAAAATAATTTTATTAAAGCGATTTTGTAAACCTCAGTCCTGCAATAAGAACAAAGCATATCCCTCTATAGTGTGTACCTGTCTCAATCCAGTGCACAAATTATTATTCCTTTCTGCTTCGTTCCTCTATCAGCATGCATCACTTCTGAAAATGTTTTCCTGACACCAGGAGAAAAATGGTGATGGGAGGGACCTCCAGCTGGGTGACGGCCTCAGCTTTTTTCCTGTGAGCTGTGTGAAAGGGGAGTGTGTGTGTTTCTCTCCAATCAGAGCTTGTCTCACTGAGCTCTGCAACTTCAGTTCCAGCCCCCCCCCCCCTTTTTTTTTTCTGAAGTCAGGCAGGCATATAAATTCAGCACTGAATGGATGTAGAGAAGAGAAGACTGCAGGTAGACAAGTACAGCTTATGGGGGAGGGATTTGTTTAAGCTCTATATCACCTGAGGATAGTCACTTTACTGGGTATATGTAAGAGTTTACAGCCACTTTAAGAATCTGCTGCCCAATTCTTCCTGGGTATGGCATTCCTATATAATTACGATGAAAGCTGCCATTTTAACTTTTACCAGTAAAGTCGAATAGCTTTACTGTGCTGGCACAACTGTGTAGCTCTTGTTTTGAAAGAATCACCAGCTAAAAGCTGACACTACTTGCAAAGGGATTTTGCTTTATAACATACTATTATAAATCATAACTAATAAAATGAGGTGGGTTAGCATTAGTTACTTGATATGGTCATTCTTAACATTAAAATGTTTTTGATCTGTTAAACTGGTGTCTAGCTTAACAAAACTGTAATATAGGAGGTACGTTTTTTCGAAGCTCTGGAGGGGAGGTCTGAACTGTCCAGCATGTAAGGAGCTGGCATAAAGCAGCATATACAACTGTAAGGGTTTTTTTTTTTTTTTATTGAACTGCTGGAAAATTTCCTAATTTCTGCATGGATGGCTCCTAAAAGTCAAAACCAGGGGTCTTCAAACTATGGCCCAGTTGTTCAGGAACTACAATTCCCATCATGCCTAGTCATGTCTGTGAATGTCAGGGTTTTACAATGCCTCATGGGATGTGTAGTTCTGCAACAGCTGGAGGGTTGTACTTTGAGGATCCCTGATCAAAACAATAAACTCTGTTAACCCTCCCACATTTTACAAGTGTAAAAAAAATTTAAACAATCAAAGCGATTAGTGGAAAAAATAAGTAAAACCTCCTTGTGACTAGGACCTTTAAAATTTTGCAGCCCTTTTTTTAAAAACAGCGCGGTAGTCGGTAAGTATTTTCGCCCATTCCTGTACCCAAAACTGTGACTGAACAGCCTTCAGATCACGCCAGAGCATTTCAGGTAAATGAACATCAAGACTGGCATTTTTTTTCTTTTTAATTCACTTCAAAAGAGACACCCTGGAATTGTTCTGTAAAATTGTTATGATACATCCCTAAATTTGCCTCTTTCAGTCCTGTTTAACACAGGCTTCAGCTTGTATAAGAGCAGTGTGAACAATGAACTTTACAAAGCATTTGCAGACCTTTGAACAAGTTTTGTTGAAGCTTTAAAAGTACCATCAGCTTCAGTTTGTAAATGCTGAACACAGATCATAATGGGAGTGCGGATTGCTAATTTAAACAAGCTGCTTGCAGGCTTCAGCATTTCTTGTTGGAAACCTGCTAACAGCTGGCTTAAAGTGACAATCAGCACTCCTTATAGGATCTGTGTTCAATTTTTGCAAACTCTAGTTGAATGGTATTTTAAAAACTTCAACAAAGCTTGCTGAAAGCTCTGCAAATGCTTTTGCCAAAGCTTGTTCACACTGCTCTTATACAAGCTGAAGCCCTGAAACAAGCCTCCATCGTTGGAAACCAGGCCTGTTTCACAGGGGTTTCAGCTTGTCGTCGAAGCAGTGTGAACAACAAGCTTTGACAAAGCATTTGCCCAGCTTTCCATAAGCTTCAAACCACTTTTGCTAAGCCTTTAAAGCGCCTTTCAGCTTCTGTTCAGAAATTTTATACACACATCTTCATGGGAGTGTTGTCATTTTAAACATGCTGCTAGTAGGCTTCAGCATTCTTCCAACAAGCTTCAAGTATTTCTGAAGCCTGCTAGCAACTTGTTTAAAGTGACAATCTGAACTCAATCCCATTGGGATCAACATTTGCAAACTGGAGCTGAATGTTACTTTAAAAACTTCAACAAATTCCGATTGAAAGCTCTGCAAATGCTTTTTAAAAGCTTGCTGCTCATATATATGCTAAAGCCGAAGTGAAACAGGCCTAAGGCAGCCAAGAAAACCCCCCTACAACCTTCCAAATGCTTCACAGTTGGATAGGATAGTTGGATTAAAAAAAGGCCATCAAGTTTATGCAGTGTTCTGTGGCTTCTAAAATTAATGCTGTACATTATTAAAGTTGCAATTATTTCCTTTGTGGTACCTTTTCATGGGCACCACTCTTGTTTTGATGGTTTTTCTAATGGAAAATTGAAAAACAATGCTATGAAGCACGAGAGGGGTTTGAAGACCTTAGAGTTATTTGTCACGTGTTTAGGAATTACATTTACTGATCTTTGAAGTGATCCAGCTTCTACTGAAAGGTCAACCATGCCTAATGTCTTTTAGCTTTATTGTGAATTGATGGAAGTCCAGGCCTTTTGAAATCCTTTTTATAACCTCTATTTTCATGAGCTATAATGACTATATTACAAGGGGTTTCTTAATCTTTTGATTTGACCATATTGCAAGTCAACAGAGTTTTTTGTAATTGGTATATATGTTTTTTCCCCCATTTGTAGGATTAAGGCCCGTACACACGTACCGATCGTCGGCATACAAACGTCGGTGGACGAAGGATCTGCCGATTGTACGCGTGTTAGTATGGTGCCTCCGACAGATGTCTGCGCACAATCCGCGGACAAAAGTCTTTCTTGCAAACATGAAAATTTTTGTATGCCGACACCAGAACGGACGATTGTTCGCCTGTCAGTACACAATTCGGCCGACAGACCGCAGATTTGCAAGACTGGGCATGCTCAGAAAATAGAAAACACAGGGAAAGTTAACCATTACATGACATCACTTCTGCAGTCGGCGGACAAAATTCTTGTGCTGTCCTTGTGCTGTCTTTGCACTTTTCAGCAGACACCGACATCCCGGGGAGAAAAGAGGAACATTTGTATGCCGACCATCGGTACGTGTGTACGGGGCTTTACTCGCATCGTCCTCGTCTCAGGTTTTCCAAAAAATGTTTCCATCAATGATTTGGGTTCATTTGTTCAATAAAGTTCTGGCAATGTAAAATGCTGTGGTTGTGTTTAAATAAACTGTCTTCACATCTCTTCAATGAAGAGCAGATGATCTTTCAGGAGCCATTTATGCAAAAATTTAGTAATTTTTTCAATAGTATGTAGGTAATAAAATACTAGGTATGTATATCTAAATTGTCTTTCAGTTCAATTACAACAGTGAATTACATTTTATCTCTGCAATTATACTGAACAAAATTATAAACGCAACACTTGTTTTTGCCCCCATTTTTCATAAGCTGAACTCAAAAATCTAAGAAAACCGGGATTCATCCGTGAAGAGCACACCTCCAAAGTGCCAGACGCCATCGAATGTGAGCATTTGTGAACTCAAGTTGGTTACGACAACGAACTGCAGTCAGGTTGAGACCCGGAGAGGATGAAGGGGATGCAGATGAGCTTTCTTAAGACAGTTTCTGACAGTTTGTGCAGAAATTCTTTGGTTATGCAATCCAAGTGTTGCAGCAACTGTCCGGTTGTCTGGTGTCAGACGATCTTGGAGGTGAAGATGCTGGATGTGGAGGTCCTGGACTGGTGTGGTTACACGTGGTCTGTGGTTGTGAGGACGGTTGGATGTACTGCCAAATTCTCTGAAACTCCTTTTGGATATGGCTTATGGTAGAGAAATGAACATTTTAATTCCTAGGCAACAGCTCTGGTGGACATTCCTGCAGTCAGCATGCCAATTGCACTCTCCCTCAAAACTTGTGTCATTGTGCTGTGTGATAAAACTGCACATTTTGGATGAATTATTTTGGCAAAGGAGAAGTGATCACTAACACAGATTTAGACAGATTTGTGAACAATATTTTAGAGAAATAGGCCTTTTGTGTACATAGAAAAAGTCTTCGATCTTTGAGTTCAGCTCATGAAAAATGTGGGCAAAAACAAAAGTGCGTTTTTATAATTTTCAGTGTAGTTAAGCCTAGTTCCCATAAACATTGGCTTGTAAATGCTAATTTTGAAATTTCTAATTGCATTCTGCAAGCATTCACTCAGTTCATGGTCTTCAGTGAGAAGAGAGCCAGTGACTGACAGTCACTGGCCCTCTGCTCTGCCCATGCAGACTTGCATTATGTCTGTCAACAGCCAGCTGTTGGCTGAATCTTGGACATAGGAGTGCAGTACTAAGTGCACGGCTGTGATCCCCAGGAGAAGTATGGCCAAAAAAACTTGTGGGCATTTCGTTTACCACTTCCTGCCAAGCCACGTACCTGTACATCATTTGCTTCAAGTGATTGTACCTGCAGCTGCAGGCATCACCCTAGTACTGTTTTTTTTTTTTATAGCAAACAGTTGCCTTTCTTGTAATTACAACCGAAGCAGCAACTCTACTTTTATTGCAACAGCAGGAGGGGACGTCCCATTGGGAGACACGAGCCACCAGCCGTCACGTCCTCTGGCTGGCCGGAGACCCAAACAAGGCCAGAATCCGCTTTTGATTGGGTCTCGTGTAGTAAATTAGAAACAACGTCCCTTCCAGTTTACACTGCAGCCAATGGCGCCATTTTAAAAAAATCCAAAGTATTCAAAAATGCCAATCTTGGCATTTGACTACTTTCAAGTGCAGAGGAGGGGTTTGGGTTCTTTTTAAACCCCTGAACTCTCCATAAAGAGTACCTGTCACGTGCCTATTACTGTCACTCACAAGGAATGTTTACATTCCTTGTGACAGCACTAAAAGTGATCAGAATTTTTTTTTTAACGGGACAGTGTAAAAGTAAAATAATATTTTTTTTAAAGCGCCCCATTCGTTTACGCTTGCGCGCCGAAGCAAACGCATATCTCCTGCCCGCAAATGTAAGCAGTGTTCAAACCACACATGTGAAGTATCGTCGCAATCATTCCAGGGAGAGCAATAATTCTAGCACAAGACCTCCTCTGTAACTCTAAACAGGTAGCTGTTTAAAACTTTTAAGGTGTCGCCTAGTTACCGTAATTAGTCGCCATTCCACGAGTGTGCGCAATTTTAAAGCGTAAAATGTTGGGTATCTATTCATTAGGTATATCATCATCCTTCACATTATACAAAGACATTGGGGTAACTTTATGGTTTAGTGTTTTCTAAATTCATTGAAGAGTATTTTTTCCAAAATTTACATTTGAAAGAGCGCTGCGCAAATACAGTGTGACATAAAATATTACAACAGCTGCCATTTTATTCTCTAAGGTCCCTGCTAAAAATATAAAATACCTTTTTAAAAAGTTTGGGATCACTTAGTAATGTCCTTTTTTTTTTTTTTTGAAAGAAAAACACTTTTTTTTTTTTATGAAGATAACATTAAATTAATCAGAAATGCAGTCTAGACATTGTTAATGTGGTTAATGACTATTCTAGCTGGAAATGGCTGATTTGTTAATGGAATATCTACGTAGGTGTACAGAGGCCCATTTCCAGTAACCATCACTCCTGTGTTCTAATGGTACATTGTGTTAGCCAATTGTGTTAAAAGGCTAATTGATGATTACAAAACCCTTGTGCAATTATGTTAGCACAGTGGAAAACTGTTGTGCTGATTAGAGAAGCTATAAAACTGGCCTTCCCTTGAGCTAGTTGAGTACCTGGAGCATCAACATTTGCGGGTTCGACTGTACTCTCAAAAACAGCCAGAAAAAGAGAACGAACTTCTGAAACTCGACATTTTATTCATCTGAGAAATGAAGGCTATTCCATGCGAGAAATTGTCAAGACACTGAAGATTTCCTACTACTCCCTTCAGAGAACAGCACAAATGGGCTCTAACCAGAATAGAAAGAGAAGTGGGAGGCCCCGATGCACAACTAAGCAAGAGGGACAAGCACATTAGAGTCTCTTGTTGGAGAAATAGACGCCTCACAGGTCCTCAACTGGCAGCTCCATTAAATGGTACCCGCAAAACACCAGTCTCAACGTCCACACTGAAGAGGCAACTTCGGGATGCAGGTCTTCTAGGCAGAGTGGCAAAGAAAAAGCCACATCTGAGACTGGCCAATAAAAGGAAAAGATTAAGATGGGCAAAATAACACAGACATTGGACAGAGGAAGATTAGAAAAAAGTGTTATGGACAGACAAATCTAAGTTTGAGGTGTTTGGATCACACAAAAGAACATTTGTGAGATGCAGAACAAGTGAACAGATGTTGGAGTACCTGACACCATCTGTCAAGCATGGTGGAGGTAATGTGGTGGTCTGGGGCTAATTTGGTCCTGGTAAAGTTTGAGACTTTTGTACAAGGTAAAATGGATTTTGAATAAGGAAGGCTATCACTCCATTTTGCAACACCATGCCATACCCTGTGGACAGCGCTTGATTGGAGCTAATTTCCTCCTACAACTGGACAATGACCCAAAGCACACCTCCAAACTATGCAAGAACTATTTAGGGAAGAAGCAGTCATCTGGTATTCTGTCTGTAATGGAGGGGCCAGCGCAGTCACCAGATCTCAACCCTATGGAGCTGTTGTGGGAGCAGCTTGACCGTATTGTACGTAAGAAGTGCCCATCGAGCCAATCCAACTTGTGGGAGGTGCTTCAGGATGCGTGGGGTGAAATTTCTTCAGATTACCTCAACAAATTCACAGCTAGAATGCCAAAGGTCTGCAAGGCTGCAATTGCTGCAAATGGAGAATTATTTGATGAACGCAAAGTTTGAAGGACAAAATTATTATTTCAAATAAATATCATTATTTCCAACCTAGTCAATGTCTTGACTATATTTTCTATTCATTTTATAACTCATTTGATCAATAAAAGTGTGAGTTTTCATGGAAAACATTAAATTGTCTGGGTGACCCCAAACTTTTGAATGATAGTGTATATATGTTTTGGGGTTCTAAGTAATTTCCTAGCAAAAAATACAGATTTCACCTTGTAAGCAACAAATGTCAGAAATGGGCTTGGTTTTTTGGTAGTAAATCTTTAGAGTGCAATCGAGGGTAATCGAGTTGATTTGCTCCATCCTTTTGACTTCAGCACAATTTCAGCATTTACTGGATAGTATTAGTAATGTGCCGAGCTTTCACTTGCTATCCAAAATTTTTTAGGATCCGCATCTAACACTCCCAAACTGAAATGTCCGCTAAGAGCTCTTTACCACTTCTGAAAAGCTTGTAGAGTGGAATACTGCTCAGGCTGGTCTTTGCAAATGAATGCTTGTGTGAACTACACTTTAAGTGTTCTTTTTGCAATGCAAAATAGTACATTGCTGTTCTAGGGAATTTTCCAGCAAATAAGAGAAATGTGTGGGAAGACATTGACGGTCAGCAGTCAATCACCCAACCTATTGGTTTTGGCTTATGGACCTGAAAACAAATCACTTCTCGGCCTTTTGGCTAAGATCAAGTGTAGCATCTGTTTTTATCAGTGTACAGTTGGGATGCTCCTCCATCATTCAGGCCCTTTGGGCAGGAATGCCTGGCTGTGTAACATTCCTGCTAGTATGATACGGGCCCTGAAGAATTTTTCTCGAGAGGCCCAGTTCCTCCTGTTTTGAACGATGTTGCCATGTCTGGCCAGGGGTTGGGGAGGCAGAGAACCTGTGGTGTCATATACCCTCAATATTTAACCATATGGACTAGGACTGGGATGCCATTAAACTTCATGTGAGTGTAAAAGCAGGCGTCCCAATACTTTTAGTGCATGGGTCTTCAAACTACGGCCTTCCAGCTGTTGCAGAACTACACATCCCATGAGGCATTGTAAAACTCTGACATTCACAGACATGACTTGGCATGATGGGAACTGTAATTCCTGAACAACTGGAGGGCCATAGTTTGAAGAGCCCTGATAGTGTATGTCTCACTGCACTTTAAATGTGTTTTCCTTTGACTAACAGGATGGTAGGGTGTGGGTCTTTAGCCCTACCCTGAAGTCTAGTGGGAGGATGTGTGGCCATCCGGTTCCTCCTTCCCCTAGTTTTTGGGTGTGGGGACTGGGGTTTCTCTTCAGGAGATCCTTGCACCCAGTACCTGTTGGTCAGCTAGGATTACCAGGCATTGAATCAGCTTCTGAAGATTACTCTATACTAGTTTAATGGAAGCCTATACTAAGAAAAAGTAGCTGCAGAGTCTTAAGTACTTAATTTCTGTATCTCCGAAGGTGCCTGGCTCTCTGACTTTAAAACTCTTGAGTCAGAGACCTTCAACAAGCCTGCAAGCAGTAAACCATTCTTTAGGTCCAACTCTTGGTGTGCACTAGATGTGTTTCCAGATGGGAACATCAGCAGTGGTACCCCACTCATTTTTCTTTACATTGGTACCATTAGAAGTTACACAGCACTCCTATTCAGATAACTACAAAGGTTTACTTTGATCCAGGGTATGGTATAGCTGGTAGTAACTGAGAAATGCTTGACTCTCTATGAACCTGGGGTAACTATTGCCATCATCCCATGAATTTGAAATACTACTTATCCTCTTTGAGGGGCTTGTAAAGGCAATCTTCTAACTATAAGAAGTACAATTATTAAAAAAAAAAAAATTATATATACAAAAAACATAAAAATGAGACTACCCAAAGTCTCAATTGAATTGTCATACAAATTACAAGACCACATAGGACATTGTACAAAAATTGTTCTTTGACTAAAAACATAGACCAATTGCTTGAAATGTGGTGATTCCAGTTGTTGTTGCAATTAACAACTGGAATCACCACATTTCAAGCAATTGGTCTATGTTTTTAGTCAAAGAACAATTTTAGTACAATGTCCTATGTATGTGGTCTTGTAATTTGTATGACCATTCAATTGAGACTTTGGGTAGTCCTCTTTTTTTGTTTTTTTTGTATAAAATTTTATATATTTTTTTTTTTAATTAATTGTACATAGTTACACGATTGTCTTTACAATCCCCTCAAAGATAAGTAGTATTTCATTAGCTGGTAGTAACTAGTCACATTCAGCTTGACCAGTTCTGGAACGTTAGACATTTCACTACTCTAAACCTCTTCAGCACTACAGAACAAGTTCAGTGTGTCATAACTACTACTAGCCATTAAGATCTGTTCTACCGCATTACCACGATGGAGTTAAATGGTGCTTCAAGAACTGTGGGGATTTCAAAGCTGCCAACCCTGACCTACTCAAGATTACTTGTTGCCTGACTGTCTGAGGCTTTAATTGTTTCCTAGTTACTAACGCACAACCGATTACAAAATTAGAATCTTTAATCTGCATACTATTTCTAGGATAGCAACTGAGAAAGTACAGAAACCATTGGAACCACATGGCAGAGAGGAAGCTAGAATTTTCAGGACTTAAAAAGCCTCCATATTTTTCTCCCTGGTGGTTTTCTTTAAAGCGGTTGTATCCTCACAAAAAAAAAAAAAAACCCTACTGGACAAAGGCCTAATGAGCTAGTATGCAATGCATACTAGCTCATTATGAAATACTTACCTTAGAATGTAGCCTGGACACCGCTGAGGGAGCTGTCTTGTTCCCTCAGCGTCTCTTCTGGGTTCGGCGGCTCTGGCGCTGTTGGTGGCTGGAGCCGCGATGACGTTACTCTCGCGCATGCACGCGGGAGTTCACTTTCCGGCAAGGAGCTCTGAAGGTCAGCGGCTGCATGCAGGGCGAATATCTCCTAAACCGTGTAGGTTTAGGAGATATTCATTTTACCTACAGGTTAGCCTTATTATAGGCTTACCTGTAGGTAAAAGTTAAAAAGCAGAGTATACTACCGTTTTAAAGGTCTTCAAGATAGCTTTGGAAGGATGCATAAATGCTTACTGAATGTAGTGCTCTGCCAACTAGGGTTCATAAGCTAAGGTTAAAAGATCCCACAGGGTGTTAGACCTTGAATTGATAAAACCTTATTTTTCCAGAGTAAAGTTGAACTCAAGGAATATTTAAAGGAAACATGAATGCAGCTCTGCATTCATATATATATATAATTTGTATGTGTTGTGTTTTTTTTTTTTTTTTTTTCGTTTTCGAATACAAGCAGCAGAAGTATCCATATTTAACTTGGTACCCATTTCCTGCAGTCACTGTAAAACACTGCTCAGAGGGGAGGTAGAAGCAGCACAAGAAGCCAATCAGTTGTCCTGGTGTTCAAGAAGCAAGCTGATTGGAGCAGAAAGATAAGCTCATCAGTCTTCTGCTGCAGTCATAGGGTGGGGGAGGGAAGAAGACCAATAATTGTTTCTAAGACCCCGTTCACACCGGGGCGACCCGACTTGCTGGGGCGACCTGTGAAGTCGCGGTGCGCAGCTCGCACCGCGACCTCGGAGCGGCCGGCATGGACTTCATATCATTGAAGTCAATGCAGGTCGCTCCAGGTCACCCCAAAGAAGCTCCGGACCCTTTTTCTAAGTCGGAGCGACTTGTGTCGCTCCTATTAGAACAGGTCCTGTGCTGCTCTATGGCAGGCGACTTGTCAGGCGACCAGGTCGCCCCAGTGTGAACGGGGTCTAAACTGCAGCAGATAAAAAAACAGATCTCCTGCCCTGCCAGACAGGGCTGTGTGAACTAATATTATACTGGACTTGTAAAGCAGCAACAGTTTGTGCAGCACTTTACAAAATAAAGGGAGACTGTACATTTTGCAAAAAGACAAGAAGGTTAGAAAGGCACTGCAAGTAGAGCCTTACAATCCCAAAGATAACCTTGTGGAGATGAGTTGTCATTAAAAAAAAAAGTTGAGTAGAGGCAGGATAGGCTTCCCTGATGAGATGAGCTTTCAGGGAGTAGGAGATAACCAGATTGGAGTGGGACATTTCAGAGAATGGGAAAGAGTTATGATTGAGAAATGCAAAAAATTTGGCAGGTATTTTCGTCTGTATTTTGTGGTTTGCCTGAAGTTCACCTTTAATCAATATTTTCTTGGAAACGTAAAGAATGAAATATTAAGTTGCTGAACATTTTTGTTTAGATTCATCACCACACACCCAAAGTACAGAATTTTCGATCCTAGCTTTTAATATACATTGCTGAATAAAGCTTACTAGAGCTTAAAAGAAATAGGATTCTCAGAAATTCCGTGTACAATTGTCATGCCTACAAAACAAACACATTTGGTTCCTGCTGTTTAAAATAGCATTGGAGCCATTCCTTAACTTGAACATACATAATTGCTATAACGCAAGACCTATTAGAAGTAAAAAAAATTTTTTAAACTGAAGTTGTTCTTGAAAATGTGTAAAGCAAGGGTGTCCAACCTGTGGCCCTCCAGCTGTTGCGGAACTACAGGACCCATGAGGCATTGCAAGGAAAGTCCCATGAGACATTGCAAGGCTGACTGTTGCTGGGGGGCCGCAGGTTGGTCACCCATGGTGTAAAGTAAACTGAAATCCACAACAATCTACACACAAGTCCTGGTTAAAACCAGACTAAGGCTGGCCATAGACGGTTTGAGTCTTGGCCAGTTCAGCAGGAACTGGCCAAGATTTAAACCGTGTGTGGGCAGGCTGAATGTACAAAGTTGATAGATCAACTGTGGTACAACCAGCTTGCCGGATTTACTTGTGATTATCGCTAGCGGCTGCTATAGCTGCTAGCAATAATCTGTCTTCTCCCAGCAAGGATTGTTTCCTCAATCGCCACCCCCCCCTCCCCCACCAGGAGAATACAATGTCTTGGCAGGAAGGATTACCCTCTCAGCACTGTCTGTTTTGATGGGGAGAATTGTGCGAATTTCTTTCCTGCAACCGCACCATGGCCTGCCCCATTTTTTTGCCTGTGTAGTGGAACATTGCGTAGTTTAAGAGCTATCACTCCATTCTTCACATGGTAGGTCTAACTTAGTGATTTGAAAATGATCACCTTGTAAAACAACCTATTCAGTTTAAAATCAAATTGAAAGGCAAAACTTTTTTTATAGATATGAAAAAAAAAAGTTTTTTATTCCCCCTTTTTTTTTTAAGTGATCACATTCCCTCTGTTCTCAGCTGCATAAGAACTGGGCGAGGAGACGCAACAGGACACTGAGCTTCTCAGTGAATGACTATGCAGTGGGGGGCATGTCAGGACAAGTCTGATCATTGGAGGAGAACACACGAGTACCCAGCATAGCTAGAGAACTGACCACGCTGTGCTCTCCTGCTTAATGTGATCAGTTAATAATAGGAAAGCAGAGGGACTGGCAGGAGCATAAAGGAAGCAATACAAAGCGAATCAGAGACTTTCTCATAAAAGTACATGGTACAGCAGGCACATATAAGGAAGTTCTGGGGTAACAAACTACCCTAAAACATTTCCCCTTCAATGTATCCAAGTTTTTCTTCCGGGTTAATGAAAATAAATGTTGTAATATATATTTGCCAAAAATGATTACTTTTAAAATGTTTTCGTTCTGCTATTACCCTTGTTCTTAGCTATGCCTCTTTTTAGGGCATTCATACATTTCTGTTGGCAGTCAAAACAGGACAGGAGTAAAGTCTTCAGTTCTATTCATATCTGCGTGTTGTACAGTATTGTGTTTTCTTTTGCATTACCATATCATACAGAACTAAATGTGGTGCCATTAATTTTAATTGGCACTTGGCCAGAACGCCACTGCTCATGCATTTTAGCACACCAAATGACAATGATGTGCACCATATGTACATTGCGGTGTGCAGGAGAAATGGTTGCTGTCCAATAAAACCTGCATTGTGCTGTGTTGACAGCTCATTAAAAATGAATAGGCTGCCTAAATGCAACATAGCAGACTAAATCTGCCGTAAGGGGCCAATTTACATTAATGCATTGTGGTAACTCATGTTAAATGCAGCACACCTCAGTGCAAACGTCTATATAAATTGATGTGCCATTTATTGTCAGCGGCACCCTGATGTATAGTACAGTTGCTGCTGACTCACAATGTATGTACCTTGCGGTGTGTTAACATAAAATCAGTATGTCTGTTTTAGGTTTTTAGCGGGAGGTGGCTTTGTGAGGCCAAGTGGAGTTTAAGACTCCAAATGGAGTCTAAAAGAAGACCGGTATAGGAAAGTTTTTAAAATGCAAGACCTAGGCCAGACTCAATGGAAAATGGCAATATCATTAAATAACCACAATATGTTACAATCAAACTATTGTTCTTCGTTGTAGTAATTTGGCCTTCTTGGGTGCTTGAAATGATGACAGTGCAAATAAAAAGTATCACAGACAGTACTCAAGATATAATCGCCTTAAAAGAGAAGTAGGGCCAAAGCTCTCCTGTAGGTCACAGGAGTGGACTTCGTTCTACACTCCTATAACCCGTATTCAGCTGATAGCTGTCGACTGACATCACTCTGGCAGTCCTTGCTCTACGGGGATCACAATTTCAATGTCGAGATCTGCCCAGATGCCTGACTGGCAGCTGGCTCAATCTCTCAGCATGCTGCTGAGCGCCTGAGCCAGCCACTCCTGCCCCCTCTACAGCCTGACACAGCACTAAGTGCTAGTGCTGGAGAAGCAGAGCAGAGAGCCAGTGATTGACAGTTTGTTCACTGAAGACCCAGAACCGAGCGATCAGTGGTCATGTGACTGCTTTTTTCTCAGTCTTAGAGGTGGCTGGGAACAGATGCAGCATTGGACCATTGCTGCATCCTTCTAGGTGAGTGTGGTTGTTTTTTTTTTTTTTTTAAATCCCATACTTCTCTTCTAAACTTTAATTTAAAAAAAACTGTAAATAATCATTGCATACACAGCAACTGGGTGAAATAGGCTCATGTCAATGATAATGCTGTGTTTTGCATTTGAAAGCTAAGGTACTGAGACATGCATCTGTTGACTTTATAAGGGTGGTGTTTACCACCCACAGTCTTCTCTAGGGACATTACTGGGCCACTTGGAAGAGGGCTCTACTTTAAATGAAGTTTAAATTTAAGAAGGTCATGCTTTATAAATCCTTAGGAAGGGCTCCATTCAAAAATATTAGTGTTTGTGAAGCCAAAAGTTTTTTTTTTTTTTCTTGGTTTTAATAGATTGAGAAAGTGTTATTGCTGTGTATGTCTTAAACACACTTTGGAAATTTTGGGGGAAAAAAAAACTTTAAAATCACAATATTAAGAGGTGAAAGGAATTATTTAATTGGTAATGACTTTTCTGGTGACAACTGTCTAGGCAAGGATCATTTGTCACTGTGATTTCCTTTTCCTGTTTTGGTTCGGGACAGCAAGTGAAAGAAACCTTCAATCCTTCCAAAGGCTGCCCATACCTTGTTTTATTTTTTGTGTTAGCCAGAGCATTGATCGAAAAAAAATAAAAATAAATAAATTGCCCCATCCACACATTCGAGGTGGATGGAGAAATCCTCCCCACTGCGCTATTGCGTTCTGACAGCGGGACTCTCACTGTCAGAATACACTGATCAGTGTTGTAGCTATTGAACAAAAATTTACCAACAGTCCCATTCGGGAGGAGTCAACCATTCCATTGAGGGACACAGGATGTCTTTCACCTTCAGATTATATACCCCTGTGTTTTAAGGACCCAACTGAAAATCTGTTGAACTTTGTTTACACTGGCAGGCCATGTTCTTTAGCCCATCTTGGCTGTGCCAAACCATGGCTGACTGGTCAAAATCTCTTAAGGGATCTTACATTGCTTTGGTTGATCTCGTGAAAGCATTTGACCCATATGGGTTTTGAGACCTACTTTTGATACCATTCTCAAGGACATTGCTGATGGCAAGAGCACCCATCTTAATTCACTGATGAAGCCTAAGGAACAGCTTCCAAAGTCTTCTCCCCTCTCTTACAAAATGTCCCTTTTCATTTCTCTGCTCCTGCACCCTCCATGTCGACACCTTCCCCAAAGCTTGGCTTGCTGTCCACCTGCAAAATCTGGGCTCAAGTCTGCCATATCTGCAGACAAGCTGCTTTTGGCATGACAGTGTGCCCCCACTTTCCAAAGTGAGGGGGTATTTGTTCTCATTTACAGACAACAGCTTGCTACAAACTGGATTTTCACGATTCACTACCTACTTGGTTTCTCACCTCAACCAATTGTCACCACGCAGATTGCCAGATCTCCATCAAGGCCTCTTGGGTCTTTTGGACCAAGGTGTCTGCCCAGTTCCTGTAGCAGAACAGTTTTTTTAAGGTTTCAGTCCAACCTGTTCAGTTCTCAAACTCCAAGGGGGCATCCACTTCATCTTGAATCCCAAAGTTCTGAATGTTTTATTCAATCACTCAAAATCCACGTTGAATCCATCAGGTCTGTTAAGGATTGACCAGAGGTCATCTCCATTCACCAGGAAGCCTTTCTAGCATTGGTGGGCATAATGGATGCATACCTACATGACCTAATTTTTACAGGGCATCAACGTTTCTTAAGCTTTGGAGGCCTTTCACTACCAGTTCTTAGTCTTGCCCTTTGACCTCTTATCTGCACTGTGGATATTCACTGAGGTGCTGGCTCCAGTAATAGCTCTGCTGTGCTTTCGTGGTATCTCCATTGTGGAACACTTAGATGACATTCTGTTGAGAGAACAGTTGGCACAGTCTATATTGAACAATGTGGCTTTAAATGTACAGAAGTTATGGGGAATCAAATGGATCCTGAATCTTCAGAAATTGGTGCTGGAACTGACTCATTGGCGTATCTGGGTCTAATCCCTGAAAGTTTCTTCCACAAGACCTGGAACTTCGGGCAGAAATTTTGTAATCTGATCCTTATTCAGATGCAAAAGGCCACAGTGGTTGAGTACATCCGCCATCAAGAAGGAACAAGAATTTTCCCACTAAGGGAAGAGGTAGATCGCATCCTGCCCTGAACAGAACTTCCAGTTCCTGCCCCATCCGCCGTGGGTATCCCACGTATAGACAATTGGCAGGCAGGCTTCCTCAGATGTTAGTGACTGGACCAGGGGAGTAGTCCCTACACCCCAAGGTGTTCCAGGACCTGTGTCTCAGGTGTGGGGCACTTTATTTGGACCTTCTGGCCCCCAAACTGGATACGTTTGGTTTCAAGTACAGGAATCCTCCAGCAAAAACAGTGAATGCTTTGGTGGCTATATGGGATTAGCTCCCTGTTTAAACTTTTCCTCCCATGAAACCTCTTCCTTGCCTACTTTACACGATGGAGATAAATGGCTTTCTAGTAATCTTCATTGCTCTGGACTGGTCCAAGCAGATGTGCTATGCCAATCTGGTAAGACTCGTAGCAGATTCTTCGTGGGCTCTGCCGAATCAACAGAATCTTCTGTCCCAAGTGCCGATTTACCATCCTACTTCACGGTTGCTTTCTGTAATGGCATGGCTGTTGAAACCCAGATTTCGAAGGTCAGGAGGATGGAGTTTGTAGTACCTATGATAAAAAAGGTAGGAAGTCTACTTCTCACAAAGTCCATCATTGGCAATGGAAGACAGACTTAATTTGATGTGAGTCTCGAAGCTTTTACCACAGGAGTTTCTCCAGAATTATTAATGTTCTTGGCTTTACATACAAAATTAGTATACAAATGACAGAATTTACTATGTTCCTTTTTATGATATGGTGCCCTGTTGTTAACTTGATGCCTTAATCTACTCTTCTCATTGCCTTTACTACCTTTGCTGGAATCCACTAGTATCACTAAGGAGTTATCTGGAGGAGGGTGTGAATTCATGATCACAAAACCAAAAAAATCAACTGACTAGTATTAAGAGCTAATCTATATTACTAAACCGTCTTCTCATATAATTCACACAAGGAGACATGGGACACAAACTTCTTTTCTCTTTCGTTCATTGATGGACACAGCTCAATAATCTTCGACACTAGGCAGGAAGAAGCTTTACCACGCCAATGGGGCAGTCCCAGGGAATATACTCCCACTTCCTGCTATAGGCATTTCATTTTTTCTGCCTAGTCAGGAGTAAGGACCTAGTTCCTTGCTGGGATTTTTGGTCCTAGCATTTTTTTTCTTTTCTTTTGTTTTCTGTTCTGTTCCTGTGAGAACTACAATCAACTGCCGGACTGGGCGGCGAACTGGATATTCTAGATCCTTATGTTCTAGATCCTTATGATCTCCCAGTCCAGCCAGCGAGTGCCGCAGGCCTCAGCTCTGCGCTAAGTCAGCTACGACATAGCCCCACTGGATGGGGGCTGGCCGGCGTGATAAATGTCTCGCGAGGGTGCATACGACATGGTCATGGCCTAAGTTGCAGCATGCTTTTGGCCCGCAGCACACCCATTTCGATAATGCAGGTACCCCCCCCCCCCAGCCCTTCTAAACGGTCACCGTGGGTCTTTCGGCCCCCCCTACCGGGATGCACTTGTGAGCTGGCTTTGCCACCTGCTCCTAAAGGGGGTTGGTTTTAAATGCTGCTGACCGGGTTTTTCCAGGTGCACAACGGGAGGTTGAGCAGGTTCCCTGCCTCCGGGGGGTTAGTGACTGGGGCAGGGATGTACTTTGGGCTCCCTGCGGCAGTTGTCGGGCTGGGGGAGCGGATTTTTACCATCCGCGGGTACGTGCCTCACACGGCCGGATCGGACCAAAAATTTAGGCTGCGGGTTTGCAGCCTACTCGCTGCTGATCGAGCTGCTAACCGGGGCTCACTTCCTGGCGGCCAGGCACCCGCAAAGATTTAGGCCGTGCCTTGCGGCCTACTCGCAGAGATGCTGACCGAGCTGCTGACCGGGTTTTTCCGGGTGCACAATGGGAGGTTGAGCAGGTTCCCTGCCTCCGGGGGGTTAGTGACTGGGGCAGGGATGTACTTTGGGCTCCCTGCGGCAGTTGTCGGGCTGGGGGAGCGAATTTTTACCATTCCGCGGGTACGTGCCTCACACGGCCGGATCGGACCAAAAATTTAGGCTGCGGGTTTGCAGCCTACTCGCTGCTGATCGAGCTGCTAACCAGGGCTCACTTCCTGGCGGCCAGGCACCCGCACAGATTTAGGCCGTGCCTTGCGGCCTACTCGCAGAGATGCTGACCGAGCTGCTGAATGGAACCTAAGTGAGGCTGCCCTGCTGACCGAGGGCTCACGTCCTGGCATCTGGGCACCCTCAAAAAGGTAGGCTGTGGCCACTAGGTCATGCGGCCGCGTTAGGCACCGCCGTTGGGGGGGTGGCCCCAGTGAGTTTAGCTGAAACCTTCATGCAGCCTGCTGGGCCATGTGGTCAGCTTGGCGCCTCTCTTGAACCAGGTGGCGCTGTGGGTCCCTTCATTTTTAGTGACCTTTTTGCCGCAATTATTGTGTGGGCGAAGGTACTCTACCTGAGCGTCCGAGTCACGTCGGGTGGCCCCCCCATTTAAGGGGGCTGTGTCCTATCATGTCCTCTATGGAGAGAGCTCTGAGGGCGACCCCCCCCCCCCCCCGTTGTGTTTTTTTTTTTTTTTTTTTTTTTTGCGAGGTCTCATGTGTGGTCCATATATGGACCATTGGCAGGCATTCCCTTGCCAGATCGCAGTCGGTGGCCTCCCTGATTATAATGTTTCGGGGTGAACTTAGTATGTAGTGACCCTACTGGGTTTGCGTCCACGCACTTGGGAGTTCTCTGATAGGATGATTCCTCTTCTACTCCGCATGAAAAGGCGCTGGTGGATACGCTGATTGTATCAGTGTGAGCAACTTTAAAAATGGAGGATGCTGCTGCGTCGGAGGCGCCAGTCCCCTTTTGGTACCCGCAGCTCCTCAAAAGCGGCAAAGGTATTTCCTTTTCCCACCTACTTTCACAAAATTGCTTAAGCATTTCACTACATGCTATCTCTTTGAAGAGTCTCTGTTGAAGGACAGTCCCACCTGTGGTGGACTCTCAGGTTTCTAGGCTGAATAAATCCACCCTAAGTCTCTGGCTTTTCAAGATCAATTTGACAGAGCGGGACTATGGTCCGCCACATATTTACTGTGGCTGGTTCATGCCTTACGCCAGTGTTCACCATAGCCTTGGTGTCCCTGACTGTCGGAGTGGGCAAAGATTTTGCGCCAGGATCTGGAGGGGGAACAGATTCTCCCTGCCTTTTGTGGTGCTGGCGAACCAGTTGGTCCAGGGGTTTTAGTTCATCTTTGATGTGTCTCCTTTAGTCTCTAGGTTTTCCGTGACAGCAGTGGTTCTTCAGCGCAGGATATGGCTGAAATGCTGGTCTGTGGACCAGACTTCCAAGAAGGCCTTATCTGATCTTCCCTTTGTGGGGGATAGCCTGTTCGGATCCTCCATGGATGATATCATTAAGCAGGATCTCAAGACAAAAGATTTAGGTCTGTAAGGACCTCCTCTGGAGGTTCCAGCAGGACCTGGTCTGGTAACCTGAGAGTGGGTCTTTCCGGCCCTTGGACCTCCAAGACAAGTGATGAGCAGATTCGGTCTGGCTACAAAATCGAGTTTCGGGCTTATCCTCCAGAGAGGTTCTTTCCTTCCAACCTGCATTTATCGCCAGACGTGCCTTTTTTTACAAGGGGTGATTGTTCCGGTTCCAGAATATAAACTTTTTCAAGGGATTTCTTCAATCCTGTTTACAGTTCCCAGAAAGGAAGACTAGGTACATCCAATCCGGGACCTCAAAGCTCTGAACCGTTTTGGCGGATACAGATATTGCAAATGGAATAAATTTGTACGGGAGTGGCATCCCTACATCAAGGGGATCTTCTGGCCCCTATCGATATTAAGGACGCTTACCTTCATATTCCGATGTATGTCGGTCATCCACGCTTTCTCCATTTTGCCGTGGGCGAGGAGCATTATCAATTAGTGGTATTTTCCCTTTGGTCTCGCCTTAGCTCCTCCAGTCTTCATAAAGTGTTGGCCCCGGTGTTGGCACTGATGCGCCAGCGGGATATTGCAGTATTGGAGTACCTGGACAATCATCTTCTGCGACTGCTCTGACTGACAACCTGGAGATTACTGTGCAGACTCTGCAAGAGTTTGGTTGAAAATTGAATTTCCAGGAATTTGCTCTGGTTCCATCCACCAAGTTGGGACTATCTGGGTCTGCCTCTGGACTCAGCCTCAGCCAGGGTGTTTCTCCCATGGGACAAGCTCCCAAAGCTGCAGGATGCAATTCGGCTCCTGTTTTCCAGCAGTCGATCATCTATCAGGTCTTGTATGTTGGGTGCTGGGCCTGATGGTGTCTACCTTCGAGATGGTTTTGTTTGCACAGTTCCACACGAGACCTCTGCAGGGATATTCTTGCCAGCTGGGACAAGAATCCACAGTCTCTAGACAATCCTGTTCTTGTTGAGCCAGGGTACGAGATGGTTTCTGATTTAGTGGCTTCTCTCTCCGGCACTTGAACAGGGAAAATCTTTTCTTCCCCCAGTACTGGACGGTGGTCACCACGGATGCCAGCCTGTCCTAAAGAGGTGGCGTTCTCGGCATCAGACTGTCTGGCTCATTGGGTGTCCGGTAAGGTTTCAATCGGACACGACCATGGCTTATGTCAATCACAAGGGGGCACATGAAGTGTCCTGGTGGCTCGGGAAGTAGCTGACATTCTAAAGTGGGCAGAACGCTTTGTTACAGCCCTCTCTGCTGTGCATTTTCCAAGGGTGGAAAATTGGCAGGCGAATTATCTGTTGTCAGGCATTGGACCAGGGAGAATGGTTACTTCATCCGGGGGTATTTTCCTCAGTTGTGTCTCCGGTGGGGAACTCCCTGAGGTGGACCTGTTGGCCTCTTGTCTCAACAGGAAGGTGCAGAGGTTTATAGCATGGTCTCGGGATCCTCTGGCCTACGCCACCGAAGCACTGGTTGCTGCTTGGGGCCAGTACCATCTGAGAGACGTCTTTCCCTCTCTAAAAACTTCTGCCAAGACTCCTACGAAGGATCGAAGCAGAAGGGATTCCGGCCATCCTAGTGGCTCCAGACTTGCCTCCCTGGTCTTGGTACGCAGGTTTGATACAGTTGGAGACTTCCCCTCAGAGAAGATCTGTCTGTCCATGGCCCAATCTTCCATCTTGGTTTAGTTGCTGGCTTTAACGGCTTGGCTGTCGGAAGCCTGGTGCTGAAGGATAGAGGGATGTCTGAATCAGTGATTCCCACGCTGCTGAAAGCTAGTAAATCGACTTCTAGGACGAGTTACCATCGCGTTTCAAGAGCGTACTTTGCGGGTGTTAAGCTATTGGGGTTCCCCCTGCTCCCTTTCGGTGACTCAGATTGGCTTTTCTCCACCAAGGTGTTTAGCAGTGTCTGGCCTTCTATCAAGGGCCAGGTTCAGCCTTGGGGTTTTTTTTTTTTCAACGTCCATTGGCTACGCTTTTTTTGTTCGCACTTTTGTTCAGGGGGTTCGCCACCTGGCTCCCCCCGTGTGGTCTCCATTGCCCTCGTGGAAGGGTACAACTGGTGCTGTCGGTTCTTCAGTAACCACCGTTCGAAAAAAATTGTGAGATTCCTCTGCTTATGTTGTCCCAGTAGGTAGCCTTCTTGGTGGCTTTTTCTTCTGCACATAGGGTGTCAGAGCTGGCAGCTTGTCTTGCCGTTCACCTTACTACTGGTTCGCAGAGATAGAGTGGTGCTTCGTCCTTGTCAGTCGTTCCTTCCTAAGGTTGTTTCTAGTTTCCATCTGAGTGAGGACATGGTTTTGCCTTCCCTGTGTCCTAAGCCTAGGCATCCTAAGGAGATTGCCGTGCATTCTCTGGATATGGTTCGGGTGTTGAGGGTGTACCTTTCAGCAACCAAGTCGTTTAGGAAATTAGACTCGCTATTTGTCTTTTTTTTTTTTTTAATTCTGTTTATTGAAGTTTTGAAAAACAACATACAAAACAGAGCCGTGTGGGCATACCCAGGCTCAACAATATAGAACCACAATAACAAGACCAACATAAATAAAAAAAAGATATAAAAAAAATAAACCCCACCCACCCACACACCCCCCAACAAGGCTGCAGATCCAAGAAGTTCTTGAGCTTCGCAGGTCTGTGTACCGACAGTCCAACAGACAGGTAAAGAATACAGTATGGTTCAGCGTGGTCATCGCTATTTGTCCTTACGAATGGACCTCGCAAGGGGTTGGCCACGTCTGCGGCAACCATTTCCAGATGGATCAGGCAGAGGGAGGTGCAGGCCTATCCAATCAAGGCTCAAGATCCTTCTTTCCCTGTTAAGACGCATTCTACACGGGCGCTTAGTGTCTCCTGGGCCTTCCGCCATCAGGCATCAGTGATGCAAGTTTGCAGAGCAGCCACTTGGTCGTCTGTGCACACTTTCACAAAGTTTTTACAAAGTGGATGTGCTGGCATCTGCGGATGCTGCTTTGGCCAAAAAGGTTTTTCTGGCTGCTGTTTGAGTGGACTAGTCCTTTGAGGGTGTATATTTCAGGTGAGCTCCAGTTACTGGTTGAGCTCCATGTTACCTAGTTGGCTAGGTTTAGCCTTTGGACATTTTTTTTTTTTTTTATGCTTTGGGCACCCACAAATCCCAGAAATTGGGCAAAGGGTTTCCCTGCCCAGGACTTTGACAATATTGTCAATGAACAGTGGGGGCGCATCAAGCACATGTTGGTGGTGCCAAAACGTTGTAAGCACCATTATCCCTTTGCGGATAAGGTTTACACTCAGTGGATCGTGCCATCAAAGGTGGATCACCCAGTTTCCAGACTGAATAAGTCTATTGTGGTCCCGGTGGAAGAATCTCCAGCTTTTACAGGGATTCTTGCAATCCCCGTAAAAATTGCAAAAGTTGCAGGGGGCGATCTGGTGGTTGTTGACAATCTGTCTTCCTTGCGGACTTGCATGCGGGCCTTGGGTCTGATGGTATCAACCTTTGAGGCGGTTCCGTTTGCTCAGTTCCACACAAGACCTTTACAAAAGGAGATTCCTCTAAAATGGAACAAGGATCCAAAATCCTTGGACAATTTAATTCAGTTGAGTCGCAACACAGTCTGCGCTTCTCTGGTGGATTCACTCGTCAGCTCTTCGTCAGGGCAGTTTCTTCCTTCCATTGTATTGGACGGTGTTACCACGGACGCCAGCCTGTCAGGCTGGGGAAGAGTGCTAGGGAAGCTCAGCGCCCAGGGATCCTGGACGGTGGAAGAGTCCATGCTGCCGATAAATTTTCCTGGAGCTCAGAGCAATAAAGCTTTGCCTGAGTCATTGGACAGCTCATCTGCAAGGATTCAGTCAGAAAATGCCACGGCTGTGGCATACATCAATCAAGGGGGGCACCAAGAGTATCTTGGCGGCCCGGGAGGTGGCCGAGATTCTGGACTGGGCAGGAAAAGTTTGTCCTAGCCCTCTCTGCTGTGCACATCCCAGGTGTGTGGAGAACTGGCAGGCGGATTAACTGAGTCGTCAGGTGTTGGATCAAGGGGAATGGTCCCTTCATCCAGAGGGTGTCCAGTGGGGGCCACCCGATGTCGACCTGTTTGCCTCTCTACTCAACAAGAAGGTTTAGAGGTTTGTGGCCAGGTCGAGGGATACTCTGGCCGACGCCACAGATGCATTGGTGGCTCTTTGGCATCAGTATCAGCTGATCTATGCGTTTCCTCTGCTAAAAGTCCTGCCTAAGCTTCTGCGCAGAATCAAGATGGAAGGCATTCCGTTCATTCTAGTGGCCTTAGAATGGCCTCGCCATTCTTGGTACGCAGACCTAGTAAGGTTGGGCGCAGATGCTCCCTGGAGGTTTTCTCTCAGGGAAGATCTGCTGTCGCAAGAGCTGATCTTCCATCCTGCTTTACAGTCGCTGGCTTTAATGGCGTGGCTGTTGAAAGGCAGGTATTGAGGGATAGAAGTCGTTCTGACTCTGTGATTCCTATACTTTTGAAGGCCAGGAAGTCTACTTCCAGAAAAATCTATCATCGTATGTGAAAATCTTACATCTCATGGTGTGAATCGCTGAAAGTGCACCCTCGCTTGTTTTCGGTAGCTAGGGTTTTGGCCTTTCTTCGAAAAAGGGGTTGAACAGCATTTGGCTTTGGGCACTATCAAAGGCCCAGTGTTTGCTTTGGCTGTGTTTTTTTAACGTCCTTTAGCTACGCTTGCCCTGATTCGCACCTTTATTTAGGGGGTGCGTCATATGGTGCCTCTGAGGCGATCTCACTTACCTCCGTGGGATCTGAATTTGGTATTATCGGTTCTTTAAAAACCTCCTTTTAAGAACATTAGGGAGATTCCCCTGCTTACGTTATCTCAGAAGGTTGCCTTTTTGAGGAGTATCACTTCTGCCTGTAGGGTGTCTGAACTGGTGGCATTTTCTTGCCGTTCACCTTATCTGGTGGTCCACAGAGATAAAGTGGTACTTCAGCCTAATCAGTAGTTTCTTTTGAAGGTGGTTTCTGATTTCCATTTGAATGAAGACATTGTGCTGCCTTCTCTCTGTCCTAAGCCCAAGCATCCCAAGGAAATTGCTTTGCATTCTTTGTATGTGGTTTGGGCAATTTAGATTTTACCTGGTGGTTACTGAATCTTTCAGGAAATCTGACTTTTTGTCCTTTCCGAAGGACCTCGTAAAGGTATGGCTGCGTCTGCTGTGACCATGTCCAGATGGATCAGGCAGATAGTGGTACAGGCTTATTCACTGAAGGGTCAGGTTCCACCCGTGAAGGCGCGTTCTTCTAGGCCGCTGAATGCCTCTTGGGCTTTTCGCCATCAAGCATCAGTGATGCAAGTTTTAGAATTTTTTTTCTCTTTGAGGGTGTATGTTTGTTCCTGTTGAGCTTCATGTTACCTGGTTGGCTATGTTTAGCCTTGGGAAATGACATTCTTCTTTGCCTTGTTTTTTTCCCACCCCTCATGCGAATACTGCTTTGGGACGTCCCAATGGTTAAGAAGATATGAAGCTGCGTCTGTCAATGAAAGATAGATGGATTTTTTAACTTACCGTAAAATCCTTTTCTCTGAAGTTCATTGACAGACGCAGCACCCGCCCCTCTACTTTTGAGTGGAATGAGGTTGTTTGTCTTCTAAACAATGCTTGCAACGAAACTGAGGGCTGTAGCACAGTGTGTGGAGTATGTCTGCAGGGACAGCCCAATAAGTGTGGTGAAAGCTTTTTTCTGCCTAGTGTCCTACTCCTGTAGGGGGCAGCATAACCCAATGGTCAAGAAGATAGGAAGCTGCATCTGTCAATGAACTTCAGAGAAAAGGATTTTACGGTAAGTTAAAAAAATCCAGTTTTTTTGTCTTACCGTAAAATCCATTTCTCTGATGTTTTTCTTATGGACACAGCACCCACCTCTCTATTGAGTTGGGTTATATTTCTTCTGACACTGCTTGCAACAAAACTGAGTGCCTATAGTAGGAAGTGGGAGTATACCCCCCTGGGACTTCCCCATAGGCGTGGTAAAGCTTTTACCTGCCTAGTGTCCTCCTGTAGGGGGCAGGATAACCCAATTGTCAAGAAGATTCTGGAGCGGTGTCCGTCAATGAACATCCAAGAAAAGGATTTTACAGTAAGACAAAAATCCAATTTGTTTTGTAATGCTATGTGTGTACATAGTCTGTTTGTGGGTAGGACAATAACCTAAGCAAAACAAGCGACTCATAACAGAGAAGGTCTTGAAAATATTGTCTTCTCTGATGGTTTCTATATGTGGATGCATTTTTTTTCAGAGTTGAACTCTGGGATAAGCAAGTTTTGCCTAAGTATAAAAAGGTGTCTATTCTTGAATCTTGGTTTGCTTTGTGTAGGTCTTCCAGATCTGTGCAGGAATCGAACATGAAAACTGCCTTTGCAGGACCTTCCTGTTTTTAAGACCAGTTGCTGCCCCTTTGTGCTTGGGTGACTGGGCTTGTATGTGCCCCCATCCATTCAGTTTTCTGCAGGCAGCCTGTATAAGGTGGGTATGCTGGGTTCGCTTTCCTGTCTCCACAGGCTTTGATAATGCCACTTTTACTCTTACAAGGTAGAATATCGGTTTGCAAAGGTATGTGGTGCACACTAAGTGGGTTTATATATTTAAATACATTTTTGGGCCAGGAGTTCAGCTTTAAATATAACGCTGTCCTAAATTATAGCCCTGAAATGTGTGCTGGCTTGCTGTAGTGATATTCCCTGTATTCTGCCAGGCAGCCTATACAGACTTTGCTACATGGCCGGATTTATGCACCACTATAAGCATGTACTGTTTTCATACATTAGTAGAATTTAATTGAATTTGAGATTATCTCATTTAAAATTTGTAGTGAGATATATAGTTCAGATTTAAAGTGTGCACTTTTTTTGTATTTTTTTTTTTTTTTTATCTTCTGTGAATTTTTAAATATCTGTTTCCATTACCTGCAGTCAATCACGAAGATGGATGAATCCGGTTTTGGCAAGTTCTGTTGGAAATTCTTAATATTAACTTTGTGGACCAGTACTAGTGCAGTTCTTGCATTCAGTTTCACATTGTCGCTGCCATTTGGCTTGTTCTCTTGTAAAAGAAAAAAGTAAAGAATTGCCTATCGCATATTTTACCAGTTGTGTAATTTTGTGTACCCAGACGTAATGAAGGTGTGGTTTTTTTTTTTTTTTTTTTTTTTTTTTTTTTCTTCCAAGCAGGATACACATAGAAAAAAAATCAAGCTGCAGGATTGTGGATTTATTAATATTGTGCCATTGAGTTTTTTTTTTTTTGTTCTTTAGTTTCGTTTGTTTTTTTTTACATTTTTTTATTTTCTATGGTTCTAGTAGAAATATCTCCATATAGCTTCAGCATAAATGAGCATTAAATACAACTTTCATATGGCTGAGGAATATAGACTAGAGTTTTAAAAGGAAGCACAACTTAAAGAGGAAGTAAACCCTCCTTTTTTTCCAGCAAATATGTGCATTTATTATTTTTCTGTAAAAGGTGGTTTTAGTCTTTAACTTGTGTCACTGCATGTGCAATTCGTGCAGCTGAAACCCCTCTAATAGGGCGGCACAATGGTGTAGTGGCTAGCACTTTCACCTAGCAGCAAGAGGGTCGCTGGTTCGAATCCCAACCACGACACTACCTGCCTGGAGTTTGCATGTTCTCCCTGTGCCTGCGTGGGTTTCCTCCGGGTACTCCGGTTTCCTACCACACTCCAAAGACATGCTGGTAGGTTAATTGGATCCTGTATAAAAAAAAAAAATGGCCCTACTATGTATGTATGAATGTGAATTAGGGACCTTAGATTGTAAGCTCCTTGAGGGCAGGGACTGATGTGAATGTGCAATGTATATGTAAAGCGCTGCGTAAATTGACGGCGCTATATAAGTACCTAAATAAATAATGAATAAAATAATACAATGACCTGTTGGGGTCTACTGGAGATGAGACATGCCAAGCCTCTGAAATGTATGACATTTCCTGTGTTATGCAGTTCACATGAGCCTCCACAAGGTGTCACCATTGCTCAGCATATGATGGTAATAGTCTTTCCATTGTAAGTCTGCTGCAGACAATCTCAGGCGTGCAGAGCTGACATCGAGGAGTCACATGACTCAGCAGTCACATGACTTGGGGCTGTCAGGAGGCGTGTCCTAAGTGTCATGGCTGGTGTGTGTGCATGTGTGGAGCACGCTGACTGCTGAGGATTATGAAGCTGCTGGGGCTGGTGAAGAGGAGCTCTGTCATTAAACACAAGGCTTTCCTGGCTGCCTGCTGTAGGGTCAGTGCTCTGCTTCTCCTGATCTGTGATCTGCCAGGACTCTGCATGCAATGACCTCTGTCTTCTCTCTGACATGACCCTCATCAAACATTACCTGTTCCCCAGGGACAGTGTCCTGCTGTGCCTGGGACTGTTAGCACCTGACAGATTTTATTTAATGCTATCTGTTTTTCTTAATCTTAAAGGGTCAGTCCACCCAAAACTGATAATGCAGGTTGTGGTAGATGCTGGACAGTTAAAATCTAAATCCGCCTAATAAATGCATTGATAGAAATGAGGAAAAAAATGTGCATTTTATTTATTTTTGTGGCGTTGGAGCATGCCAATGCATTGCAGTCGGGATCACAGGTGTAATGCACAGGTTCCTGCAGACTATTCTTCCAGCTGCAGATGTGGACTTTTAATGGATAAGTTCACCCTTTAAAAAAAAAAAAAAAAAAAAAAGATGATAAATGCACATTTTTTGCAGGCAAAAAAAAAAGCTTTTACAATTTTTTTTTTCTTTTTTGGAGCCTGGAAAGCATTTGCCAGCAATCAGCAGATGGTGCCAAGAAGGGTTCCTGCAGAGTACCACTGTAGGGTCCTTTTCACATGGGTGCAACCGCCGTCAGAGTCCGTTTTTGCTCAGTCGCCGATCCCCGCTGAGCAGGCGGATGACAGCTCCGTCTACGCTCTGTGTGCGGAGACGGAGCTGTCAGATCCCCGCTCTCCTCTATGGGGAGATTGGATGAGAACGGACCACCTTTCTCATCAGATCGGATCCGCCAGACGGATGGAAAATAGGGTTTCCATCCGTCCGGATTCCACGGACAGGATCGGATTGGAGAGCAGCGGGTGTCAGCGGAGATGTCCTCCGCTGACATCCGCTGCCCCATAGGGATGCATGGAGCATCCGATCAGGTCCGCCTGAAAAACTGACCAGCGGATCGGATCGACCGTGTGAAAGGACCCTAAGTGGAGATTGCCCATACAGCATACAGGCAGGCAGTTTCACATTGAGGCTCCTTTCACACTATCCGCTCCGTCGGACGGATTCAGTTTTTCTCAGCGGGGGATCGAGCCGCCGATCCCCCGCTGAGCAGGAGGATGACAGCTGTGTCTCCACGCTGTGTGCGGAGACACAGCTGTCAGTTCCCCATGCATCTCTATGGAGGCAATCGGATGGGAACGGACCGTCGGTCCGTTCTCATCCCATCCGATCTGCTGGACGGATGGAAAATAGGGTTTACATCCGTCCAGATTTGACGGATCAGATGTCAGCGGACATGTCTCCGCTGACATCCGATCCCCCATAGGGATGCATGGGGGGACCGTTCAGATCCGCCAAAAAAACGGACAGGCGGATCTGAACGGTCCGCCTGTGTGAAAGGGGCCTGAAAGGAAAAATCAATTGACTACCAGAGCGCTCAGCAGCGCTTTGGTAGCTCATTGAGCACTACAAGCCAACAGCCACAAAGGGTATCAGTGCTTGTAGTCCAGACATTTACAGGGCTCACTGTACTACTGTCACCCAGGTAGCAGATCACCTAGCAGGAGCAGGGACATATATGTTCCACTCTAAAAATGTCCATGGACGCATGTGTGGTTTGTGGATGTTAATGCCCACCCGCTTTGCTTTAATACGTGTGTTGTGAGCAACAAGAGGCTAACCTAAATGAATAAGGGTCAGTTCACACCAGAACGCACATTCTGTGCGCATTTTCCACACTGCAGTTGCTATCTGCAGCAGGTGTTGGTGTTGACGACTCCCAAAACGCAGGTTGCAAGCTCGCAGTGAGTTTGCCTGTACTGGATTTCATGAAAGCAACATGCAGTTGGGTTGCTATGGGTATGTTTTTAAAGCATACACTACATTTGGTGCAGTCTGGCACTCTAAACGCATTCAAATGAGTAGGCTAAAAACTGCACTGCACCGTTCTTGTGCGATTCATGGTGTGAATGAGCATTAAAGGCAAAACTCAAAATTGTGTATTTTGGGTTTTTTTTTTTTGGAGCATAAATAACTATTTTTACCTTTTTTTTTTTTTTTTTTTTTTTTTTTTTATTTTGGAACAACATTTTTTTTAAATTGGGATGTTTTATAATGAGCACCTAGCATTGGCCAGCGTCTCATGGTATACTATATTTATTTTCACTAGTTTGATATTTATTACTAGATTTATGGTATTCATATTTATTACTAGATTTATGGTATTCATATTTATCACTAGATGTATGGTATTCATATTTATTACTAGATTTATGGTATTCATATTTATTACTAGATTTATGGTATTCATATTTATTACTAGATTTATGGTATTCATATTTATTACTAGATTTATGGTATTTATATTTATTACTAGATTTATGGTATTCATATTTATTACTAGATTTTTGGTATTCATATTTATTACTAGATTTTTGGTATTTATATTTATTACTAGAATTAGGATATTCATATTTATTACTAGATTTATGGTATTCATATTTATTACTAGATTTAGGGTATTCATATTTATTACTAGATGTATGGTATTTATATTTATTACTAGAATTAGGATATTCATATTTATTACTAGATTTATGGTATTCATATTTATTACTAGATTTAGGGTATTCATATTTATTACTAGATTTATGGTATTCGTATTTATTACTAGATTTTTGGTATTCATATTTATTACTAGATTTTTGGTATTCGTATTTATTACTAGATTTTTGGTATTCATATTTATTACTAGATTTTTGGTATTCGTATTTATTACTAGATTTTTGGTATTCATATTTATTACTAGATTTTTGGTATTCATATTTATTACTAGATTTAGGGTATTCATATTTATTACTAGATTTAGGGTATTCCTATTTATTACTAGATGTATGGTATTCATATTTATTACTAGATTTAGGGTATTCATATTTATTACTAGATGTATGGTATTCATATTTATTACTAGATTTAGGGTATTCATATTTATTACTAGATTTTTGGTATTCATATTTATTACTAGATTTATGGTATTCATATTTATTACTAGATTTAGGGTATTCATATTTATTACTAGATGTACGGTATTCATATTTATTACTAGATTTAGGGTATTCATATTTATAACTAGATTTAGGGTATTCATATTTATTACTAGATTTATGGTATTCATATTTATTACTGGATTTATGGTATTCAGCGGATTAAAGTGGATGTAAACACTAACATGTACCCAGTGAACTGAACAGCCTCCGATGATACATAGAGATAAAACCAATCTTCGTACACATATTCTATTTCTATATCTGCTGTCTTCAGCTTTCTACACTGTTTAGAAAGTGAACATTGTGTTAGAATATTTTCTTTCTGTTCCAGCACTGGGTGTGGAGTATTGGCATACACTGTGTGACAGCTGATTGAAGGAAAGGCACCCCTCCCCCCCCCAAACATGCAGAGCTGTGAATAGACCAGCCCTCTGCTAATCTATCCCTATGTACCCACCCCAACACACATTTTCAGCTGCTTTTATCTCCTGTGTCGGAGAACTTGTCAAAACACTACAGATCTGTGTCCAGGTCAAATTTCATGAATGGGTTTTACATCCACTTTAAAGTATAACTGAATGCAAAACTTTTTTTTATTCAGGTTTGGATAGAGCAGGGAGGGATTAGAACCCCTAGTTGGGTTTTTTTTTTTTTTGCGCTCTGTGTCCCTGTTCGGGAGATCTACCCTCTGTTTGCCCAGTTTACTGTTATTATTGAGGGTGAATTTGGGAGTGGCACCAGAACAGAAATGGAGGGGAAATCTTCCAGTGGAGACACAAGTTCTAAAGACAACCTCTCCTTCTGTTTCGGCTATGGGGCAGGAAGTGATGGGAAGTCTTCATAATGGGATGCAAAAAAAAAAACCTCACGAGTTATGTTCCTCCTTTATCCAAAATGGGGGTAAATAAGTTTTACCTTCAGCCTTACTTTAAAAGGAGTTTGACCTCTTTTGTCCTGACATCCAATCACTATCCAAATCTTGCTGCATTCATCCCAAAAACAACTTTAAAATTTGCCCTTTCTTACCCCGCAACACCACCAAGCTACTAATGCTCTCCCTTGTGATCTCACTTGACTACTGCAACCTCTTATAGGCCTACCTCTACACAGGCTAGTCCCCTTTAGTCTATCATAAATGCAACTGCCAGGCTCATCCACCCTCTGTGCCAATCCTTCCGCTGTCTACCAATCGCCCAACAAATCCGATTCAAAATCCTGACGATGACATATGAAGCCATCCACAACTCTACTGCTTTGCTTTCCTAAGGCCCCTTTCACACAGGCGGACCGTTCAGATCCGCCTGTTCGTTTTTTTGGTGGATCTGAACGGTCCCCCCCCCCCCCCCCCATGCATCTCTATGGGGTATCGGATGGCAGCGAAGACATGTCCGCTGACATCCGACCCGATCCGATCCGTCAAATCTGGACGGATGGAAACTCTATTTTCCATCCGTCCATCGGATCGGATGAGAACGGACCGACGGTCCGTTCCCATCCGATTTCCCCCATAGAGATGCATAGAGATGCATGGGGAACTGACAGCTGTGTCTCCGCACACAGCGCGGAGACACAGCTGTCATCCTTCTGCTCAGCGGGGGATCGGCGGCTCGATACCCCGATGAGAAAAGCGGAGTCCGTTTAACGGACATAGTGTGTGAAAGGAGCCTTAAGAACTAGACGCACTGCTGGTATCCAACATTGTCTGCTCAAATGTGTTCGACATTCGTCCAACAAATGTTTTAAAGGTTTTCTTAAGGCTACATTCACACTTGAGCATATCAGTGGGTGATTTAGGATACCACTGTGCCAATGGGGGTCTTAGTAGAATTAAAAAATATGACTTTGCTGTAAATTAAGCATTTAGTAAATTCAGTACTGTAGCAAAGCTTGGGAAATTGATTGTTGTGTATTTATCTTTTTATACTTTTTTTTTATTCTTTTATATAAATTCTTTCTTCTGGTATTCTCTAGTGTTCCAGGAATGGGTCTCCTGCAGCACACAATGGGAGATGGAAGCACAGTTCTGCTGATAACGAGCACCCAGAAGTGCAGGTAGGTTAATTAATTCACTGTGTGCAGCAGGGCTTTGTACATAAATCAATTTTAACCCCCCCTGGCGGTCTGATTATATCGTTTTGCATGGAAATATGTTGTTTTATATTTTAGGCCTATAATTCCTAGGAATAACCCACCTAAATCTGTCCAAACAAGAGTCTAGTAGACTTCCCGGGTATGATAAAGTTTGAAACATGAAATCCTAAATTATAACCTCCATGGCGGTATTCCCAAGTGTGGCTCGGGGTTAATAGAGTACCAAAAGTGGTAACCCCGAACCACACTCAGGATTACCGCACAATAAGACTCACTGTCCCCAGCGATCCACCGCCGTCCTCCCCCACTGTCCTCCAGCCATCCTCCCGCTGTGTGCTCGGCCGATGCAGGCACCTGTCTTCCGGTTCCCTTCCCTGCGATCCCCGCCGTTCTCCAGCCATCCTCCCGCTGTATGCTCGGCCAATGCCGGCACCTGTCTTCCGGTTCCCTTCCCTGCGATCTCCCGCCGTCCTCCAGCCATCCTCCCGCTGTGTGCTCGGCCGATGCCGGCACCTGTCTTCCGGTTCCCTTCCCTGCAATCCCCCGCCGTCCTCCAGCTATCCTCCCGCTGTGTGCTCGGCCAATGCTGGCACCTGTCTTCCGGTTCCCTTCCCTGCGATCCCCGCCGTTCTCCAGCCATCCTCCCGCTGTGTGCTCGGCCACTTCCGGCACCTGTCTTCCGGTTCCCTTCCCTGCGATCCCCCGCCATCCTCCAGCTATCCTCCCGCTGTGTGCTCGGCCGATGCCGGCACCTGTCTTCCGGTTCCCTTCCCTGCGATCCCCCGCCGTCCTCCAGCTATCCTCCCGCTGTGTGCTCGGCCGATGCCGGCACCTGTCTTCCGGTTCCCTTCCCTGCGATCCCCCGCCGTCCTCCAGCTATCCTCCCGCTGTGTGCTCGGCCGATGCCGGCACCTGTCTTCCGGTTCCCTTCCCTGCGAGCATTGCGATGCAGAGGGGTGGAACCGGCGGCAATTTCAAAAATGTAAATACACCAAAATGACATGATAGAAAGCTGTAATCCGGATTACACTGTACTATGCCATTTCACCACAGGATTTCATCTGGTGACTTTTCCAGTGCTTTGTGCCTGGAAAATAGAGAACGACCATGGCGTCCAAAAAGCGTTCTTTTTGCGCAAAAAGCACTTTTAGACAAATTGGAAAAACAGCAACAGTGAAAATGAGTTACTTGAAGAACTGAGCGATAGCGATTCGTGGGAAAATTCGTCATCAGGTACGGAAAGTGACGACAGCGACGATTCTGTCTCTTTCTGGCACATCGCTCTGTTGGAGCACACAGCAGGAGGATGGCTGGAGGACGGCGGGGGATCGCAGGGAAGGGAACCGGAAGACAGGTGCCGGCATCGGCCGAGCACACAGCAGGAGGATGGCTGGAGGATGGCAGGGGATTGCACGGGAAGGTGAGCTTTATTGTGGGGTAATCCGGAGTGTGGCTCGGGGTTACCGCTTTTGGTACTCTATATCAGTGGTCCTCAACCCTGGCCTACAGGGCCCACTAACAGCCCAGATTTTAGGTATTACCTTGGGGAGATGCAGACTAGAGTACTGCAATCACTGAGCAGCAAATGATATCACCTGGGATGTATTTCAGTTATCTTGAAAATCTGGCCTGTTAGTGGGCCCTGTAGGCCAGGGTTGAGGACCACTGCTCTATATTAACACCGAGCCACACTCGGGAATACCGCCAGGGAGGTTAAACTTCAATGTGGGAAAAATAATTTGGACTTGGTGACATTAAACTTTGGTTTAACCCTTTCCCGCCGACAGAAAACAAATATGTGGCCTGGGCTTTAAGGGATTGTCTCGGCGTGATACCTGCAGCTAGAGGCATCACCCCAGTACTGTTTTTTAGAGCAGACGGTCGGCTTTCTTGTGATTACCGTCCTGGCTAATCAGCTGCTCGGCTGTTATTACAAGCAGCAGGAGGGGACCCCCCCCTATCTCTCTGAGCTCGCGCACAGAAGCGAACGCATATGTAAGTCGTGCATATTTACAAAAAAGCGCAAACATGCAAAAGAAATGACTATCAAATATAAAGGCAATCAATGAATAAATAAAAATGGGGATTTAGTCCCACCATATGGCCATATTGTGCTCAAGCCCACCACTACGTCAAAGTACCCCATTATCAGTGGGTCCTACACTATCCATATAAAAAAGGATGAATCCATAACTTCTCAAACCCTTGGAGACACTATATAGCTATAGCTGCACCAGCTTTAGAAATGCATGTTCAGGGTGTGCTCCCCCAACCTTTTTTGTTTGTAATGTATTCGGTCTGACCAGACTCTGAGGTGAGCACCCCACTCTCCCACACCTGTACTCCATTAGTGTCCATTGACTAGTAGATATTGGATGAGTCCCTCATAGTGCAGTCACACATCTCTCCCAGTTAGGAGTAAGTGTCTCCAAGGGTTTGAGAAGTTATGGATTCATCCTTTTTTATATAGATAGTGTAGGACCCACTGATAATGGGGTACTTTGACGTAGTGGTGGGCTTGAGCACAATATGGCCATATGGTGGGATTAAATCCCCATTTTTATTTATTCATTGATTGCCTTTATATTTGATAGTCATTTCTTTTGCATGTGTGCGCTTTTTTGTAAATATGCATGTCTCTTGGTCTATAGCTGCACCAGCTTTAGAAATGCATGTTCAGGGTGTGCTCCCCCAACCTCTTTTTTGTTTGCATATGTAAGTCGCCCATGCATATGTAAATGGTGTTCAAACCACACATGTGAGGGATCATTACGATCATTAGAGCGAGAGCAATAATTATTGCGCAACACCTCCTCTGTAACTCTAAACCGGTAACCGTTAAATAGTTTGGCACCATTCCATGAGTGTGTACAATTTTTATAGCATGACATGTTGGGTATCTCTTTATTCGGCGTAACATCATCCTTCACATTATACAAACAAACTGGGCTAACTTTACTGTTTTTTTTTTTTTTCTTTTTCTATTCATGAATTTTATTTTAAACAAATCACATTTGAAAGACTCCTGCGCAAATACCGTGTGACATATAAAATATTGCAACAATCACCATTTTATTCTCTATGGTGTCTGATATATAATATATATATATGTATGTGTGTGTGTGTGTATGTGTGTGTGTGTATATATATATATATATATACACACACACACACACACACACACACACACACACACACACACACACATATATATATATATAGTGGGTACGGAAAGTATTCAGACCCCCTTAAATTTTTCACTCTTTGTTATATTGCAGCCATTTGCTAAAATCATTTAAGTTGATTCTTCTTCCTCATGAATGTACACATAGCACCCCATACTGACAGAAAAACACAGAATTGTTGACATTGTTGCAGATTTATTAAAAAAGAAAAACTGAAATATCACATGGTCCTAAGTATTCAGACCCTTTGCTGTGACACTCATATATTTAACTCAGGTGCTTTCCATTTCTTCTGATCATCCTTGAGATGGTTCTACACCTTCATTTGAGTCCAGCTGTATTTGATTATACTGATTGGACTTGATTAGGAAAGCCACACACCTGTCTATATAAGACCTTCCAGATCACAATGCATGTCAGAGCAAATGAGAATCATGAGGTCAAAGGAACTGCCTGAAGAGCTCAGAGACAGAATTGTGGCAAGGCACAGATCTGGCCAAGGTTACAAAAAGATTTCTGCTGCACTTAAGGTTCCTAAGAGCACAGTGGCCTCCATAATCCTCAAATGGAAGGCGTTTGGGACGACCAGAACCCTTCCTAGAGCTGGCCGTCTGGCCAAACTGAGCTATCGGGGGAGAAGAGCCTTGGTGAGAGAGGTAAAGAAGAACCCAAAGATCACTGTGGCTGAGCTCCAGAGATGCAGTCAGGAGATGGGAGAAAGTTGTAGAAAGTCAACCATCACTGCAGCCCTCCACCAGTCGGGGCTTTATGGCAGAGTGGCCCGACGGAAGCCTCTCCTCAGTGTAAGACACATGAAAGCCCGCATGGAGTTTGCTAAAAAAAACACCTGAAGGACTCCAAGATGGTGAGAAATAAGATTCTCTGGTCTGATGAGACCAAAATAGAACTTTTTGGCCTTAATTCTAAGCGGTATGTGTGGAGAAAACCAGGCACTGCTCATCACCTGTCCAATACAGTCCCAACAGTGAAGCATGGTGGTGGCAGCATCATGCTGTGGGGGTGTTTTTCAGCTGCAGGGACAGGACGACTGGTTGCAATCGAGGGAAAGATGAATGCGGCCAAGTACAGGGATATCCTGGACAAAAACCTTCTCCAGAGTGCTCTGGACCTCAGACTGGGCCGAAGGTTTACCTTCCAACAAGACAATGACCCTAAGCACACAGCTAAAATAACGAAGGAGTGGCTTCACAACAACTCAGTGACTGTTCTTGAATGGCCCAGCCAGAGCCCTGACTTAAACCCAATTGAGCATCTCTGGAGAGACCTAAAAATGGCTGTCCACCAACGTTTACCATCCAACCTGACAGAACTGGAGAGGATCTGCAAGGAGGAATGGCAGAGGATTCCCAAATCCAGGTGTGAAAGACTTGTTGCATCTTTCCCAAAAAGACTCCTGGCTGTATTAGATCAAAAGGGGGCTTCTACTAAATACTGAGCAAAGTGTCTGAATACTTAGGACCATGTGATATTTCAGTTTTTCTTTTTTAATAAATCTGCAACAATGTCAACAATTCTGTGTTTTTCTGTCAGTATGGGGTGCTATGTGTACATTCATGAGGAAGAAGAATGAACTTAAATGATTTTAGCATATGGCTGCAATATAACAAAGAGTGAAAAATTTAAGGGGGTCTGAATACTTTCCGTACCCACTGTATATGTGTTTGGGGGTTTTAAGTTTAATTTTCTAGCATTAAATACTGATTTTAACTTGTAAGCAACAAACGTCTGAAAAAGGCTTAGGCATGAAGGGGTTAAAAAAAAATTCCCAGTATTTTTAACTCCGAAAAGTCCCTTCTATTGCTCTCAGCCGCCTCCAGATCTCCAAATTCCTTTTCTTGCTGCTATCGGACTTCCTGTTGGAGGGTGGCTACGTTTGTTCTCTGTGGTCTCACTGTGTGTAGGAACGTAGCCACCCTCTCTTGCTTTCTCTGGAGGGGGTCAATGGGATTTGTAGTGTGCATAGGGGCAGTGAACATGACTGAAACTAATGTGCACTGCTCATTCCAAACAAACAGAAGTGAGGGAGAACAGGGGAGGTTCAGATAGACCCAAACCCTTGATCCAGGTCCTGGCTGTTTTATGATGCCTGGTCTAATGGAATAAGTACATGAGAAGTATTAACGTGTATATTAGTCCGAACTGGACTCCTTTAACTGCTTACAGTTTATTGATTTGTTTGGCATCCTATTTTTTGTGTTTTACACAGAACAAATCTCTGCCTGAATTTATCAGAGAACGACTGCAGTGCTTCGAAAAGCTGAGAGAAAGATATGAAGTCAGACTGGCAGAGAGGGTGGCGAAAGAGACTCGTCCAATCAGGATCTCCATACAAGATGGGACTGTGATGAGTGGGCACTCTTGGAGAACAGCTCCCTATGACGTGGCAGTACAAACGAGGTAAATCCCTTACATAGTGAAGTCATGTGAATTAAACCGATGTTGCCACTGAATAATTCAGTCTTAGGCCCCTTTCACACTTGAGGACCGTTCAGATCCGCCTGTCAGTTTTTCAGGCGGATCTGAATGGATGTCAGCAAAGACATGTCCGTTGACATCCGATCTGATCCTGTCCGTCAAATCCGGACGGATGGAAACCCTATATTCCATCCATCCAGCGGATCGGATGAGAATTGACAAGCGTTCCGTTCTCATCCAATTCTCCCATAGAGAAGAGAGGGGATCTGACACCTCTGTCTCTGCACACAAAGTGGAGACGGAGCTGTCATCCGCCTGCTCAGCGGGGGATCGGCGGATCGCCCCCCCCCCCCCCCCCCCCCTGCTGAGCAGCACGGCTCCGCCGACGGAACGGAGCCGTGTGAAAGGGGCCTTAAGCCCCGGTTCACACTTGTGCGAGTGCGGGGTTCGCATGTAATATTGGAGCGCACTGCTCCTTCATTACATGCGATCGGCTGTGCGGTGTGAGTTTAGCCATACACTTTGTATGGCTAAATTCGCACTGCAGCCGCAGCAAACACGCACAGGGACCCTTTTTGGAAGCCGCATCAGGATCGGATCGCACAGCGGTTCACACTTGTGCGATCCGATCCTGTGCGAACTGCAAGATCGCACTGCGATATGCGATCAAACTGGGGGTGTCGTTAAGATTACATTGACACCCCCAGCGTATCGCATATGGCAGTGTGAACTGCCGGGGGTGCGTGTGCGATGCGGGAACAGGCTGCGGATTTGCAGCCTTCCTGCATCGCATAAGTGTGAACCGGGGCTATATTGTAACTGGGTAGTGGAATTACCAAAATATTTTTCTTGGATATTTTTTTTTTTTTTTAGGTAAAAAGTAATCTAAAGTGAGTTGCTGGCTAGTCAACTACCCGATCTCCTAAAACCACTTCAGCTCCAGGAGATTTACCCCCATTTGTGATACTGCACTGTTACTTAAACTGACAATTGTGTGGTCGTGCAACACTGTACCTAAAATTTTGTCCTTTTTCCCCCCACAAATAGCACTATCCTTTGGAGGTATTTGGTTTTACCCCCTTCATGTCCAGGCTATTTTTTGCTACTATGCACTGAACTATTTTGACTGATAATTGCACGGCCAGGCAACACTGAACACTAATGAAATGACTAACATTTTTTTTTTTCACACAAATAGTGCTTGGCTTTTGGTGATATTTGATCATCTGCGGTTTTTAGTTTTTGCTATAAAACACATCAAATAAAACAAATTTCTTCATCAATTTAGCCCAATATGTATTCTGCTACATATTAAAAAACAAAACAATAAGTGTATATTGATTGGTTTGCGCAAAAGTTATAGCATCTACAAACTATGCAACGTTTTTTTTTTGCTAGTAAGGGTGGCGATCAGCGACTTATAGCGGGATTGCGATATTGCTGTGGACATATTGAACACTGACACTTTTTAGGGACCGGTGACACCAATACAGTAAAAAGTGCTAAAAAATATTCACTGTACTAAGGACACTGGCTGTGAAGGGGTTATTACCAGGGGCGATCAAAGGGTTAACTGTGTGCCCAGCTGGTGTGGGGAGGTGCTAAGGGGGTACTAGGTTTAGGGGATACTGGGGGAAGGCATGAACTGGTGCCCCTGCTTTGCAGAGACACAGAATCCATGCCTTCTGTACTGACAGAACAGAAATCTGCCTTGTTTACATAGCAGATTGCCGTTGTCATTCAAACAACACAGGAAAAGCCGCTCAGGTGAGGCACGAATACCCAGGTGCTGGTCGGATCCACCATCCAGTAATCAAGTATCCAAGGAGAAAAAGTGACAGCACTCGGTCGCATACTCATAACCCTTTATGAGTAAGCGACCCACAGAGTTGTGAAACGCGTTAACCGTGTCCATGTTTGTTTGATGCACCGTTGTTTTTCATGAATGGGAATAAACACTTCAAGTTCATCTTCCTCTGAGTGCGGTCACTTTTTCTCCTTAGATTGCCGTTGTTCCTTTGAATGGAAGAATTAGCGGCTGGCGGCGGACATTAAAGGCCCGTACACACGTAGCGATTGTCGGCCGTAAATATTCGGCCACCGACCGATCGGTCGATTTTCGGCTTGTTAGTATGATGCTTCCGACAACCGACTGCGAACTGGTGTGCAGGCTATAAAATTTTTGTTGGCCAACACCAGAACGGCCGATTGTTCCTCAGTCAGTACAGAATTCGGCCGACAAACAGCAGATGAGCAAGACTGGGCATGCTCAGAGAAGAAAAAAGACACGGAAAGTTAACCATCACATGACATCACTTCTGCAGTCGGCTGTTGTTGGCCCGACAAAATTTGTGTGCAGTCTTTAGCACTTTTCAACTGACAGGACAGCACCGGACAAAAGACGGCCGATCGTTCGGCCGACAATCGGTGCGTGTGTACGGGGCTTTAGTCTGCAGTACCTGCCGATCAGCTCCCGCTGTTGGCAGGCACGCTCTAGGCTCGGAAGTGCAGGATCTCATACTAGGTAAATGATCCTGCCCAGCAGAACCACCTTTCCACCGTATATGCAAGTTTATACAGTCGGCAAGCGGTTAAAGTCTTGCAGTTTGAGTCTGCAGAAGAAAGAGTGGTAAAGGTTTGAAAGAATCCTGCAAACTAATCCTAACCTCTGTTGTCGGATACTGTTATGCATACTAGGAAGCTGGGATACCACAATGAGGTCAAGCAGTCACTAAAGCCTGGTACATTGGCTGAGAGGGTGGATCAGAAGCTGGTTGGCTGCTGGTTTTCCAGCATGCTTGTCCGAGAGAAGGCGGAGAAACAACTGGCTTCTGTTGGACCGGCTGCCATACACATGGGCCGATGTCCCCCCGGTATTCGGCCCACGTGTAAGGGGCTTTAGAACCATCTGTCAGACTTCAGGTGTCCTCTAAACCAGAAGCATAAGCTTAAGGCCCCTTTCACACTATCCACCCGGCGGACGGACTCCGTTTATCTCAGCGGGGGATCGATCCGCCGATCCCCCGCTGAGCAGGAGAATGACAGCTGTTCTCCGCGCTGTGTGCAGAGACACAGCTGTCAGTTCCCCATACATCTCTATGGGGGAATCGGATGGGAACGGACCGTCGATCCTTTCTCATCTGATCCCATCTGATCCGCTGGACGGATGGAAAGTAGGGTTTCCATCCGTTCAGATTTGACGGATCGGATGTCAGTGGACATGTCTCCGCTGACATCTGATGCCCCATAGGAATGCATGGGGGGACCGTACAGATCCGTCAAAAAAAACTGACAGGCGGATCTGAACGGTCCGCCTTCTGAAATAACACAAGAAAAATAAATATTTCTATAAACATGATAAAAACTGAAAGTTCAGCATTCTTGCTTTAGCCCTGTTTTGTTATATTTTGAAATTTGAATTGATCCATCTGTTCTTTTCTCAGGCCAGGCTCTATACACAATATCATAGGAGCCCGAGTAAATGGATCGCTTTATGATCTGAACAGACCCCTGGAAGCAGACTCAGACATTGAGTTCCTCACTTTTGACTCTCGTGAAGGGCAGAATGTAAGTTCATTTATACAGATAATCTGTTTGTTAGTAACTAATATAATGGGGAACCCCTGAATAGTTCTTGCTGAAATTTACACACACACAAGAGAATGCATTGTAGCAGTGATTTCATCTCCTCTCCCTGCATGCTTGTTTAGGTGAGTCTATCGAGTGTTAGCAAAAACTGCCTGCTTTCAGGCTTGCTCTGTCTGATTTAGTTTTTTTTTTTTTTTTTCTTTAGAAAGTCCTTAGTGTTCTGGTAATCCTGTGGCCTGTATTAACTACTTGGCTGCCTGCCCACAGTAGTTGTAGTTCAATCAGGTGCAGCTCTAGGGCAGGTGACGTACCTATACGTTGCGGCTTTTTCCTGGACTCAGTATGCATGCACCCCCTGCCAGCCCTGTGTTGTATTTGGACACAGCACGAGTTTGGCAACTGATTTTGGCAGAAGTCAGCTGATGGACTGTGGCCAAACACACAAAGAGTTCTGTGTACTCTGAACAGCGATCCGCCTGTTTTGAAAAAAAAACAGACAGGTAAAGGCAGCACACATTACATACATTCCACATTGTTAGGCACACAATTAATCTCTATGCCCCTAGATCAGAGATATGCAAACTGTGGTCCTCCAGAAGTTGCAGAACTACAAGTCCCAGGAGGCATAGCAAGGCTCTGACAGCCACAAGCATGACACCCAAAGGCAGAGGCATGATGGGACTTGTAGTTTTGTAACAGCTGGAGGGCCACAGTTTGCATATCCCTGCCCTAGATGATAACCCCTTCTTACCCAGTTTCATTAGTATAGTGTCAGTGTATAGTATTAGCACTGATCAGTGTATTAGTGGTACTAGTAATGTCAGTCAGTGTACCTCCCAGCCAGCATCAGCTAGAGCCAGATTGCTGGTCACAGTCCCACTATAAGTGGCTGATCATCGCCATTACTAGTATAGTGTCATAAATGCATAAATTCCAGTATATATACCATCATTTGTAGACGCTATAACTTTCACACCAACCAAATATTATACACTTATTGGGATTTTGTTTTTTTTTCTTAAGCTATGTAGCAGAATACATTTTGGCCTGAATATATGAAAAAATTAAAACATTTTTTATTGGATATGTTTTATAATAAAGTAGAAAAAGTTGTGTTTTTTTTTTTTTTAAACTATATAATAAAAATAAACCCAGTGGTGATCAAATAGCACCAATAGAAAGCCCGATTTGCTTGAAAAAATATATAATTAAATCTGTGTACAATATTGCATGACCGCTCAATTACCAGTTAAAGAAATGCAGTGCTAAGTGGCAAAAAATGGCAGGGTCATGAAGGGGGTAAAACCTTTCGGAGCTGAAATGGTTAAAGGGTGTGTAGGTAGACAGTGAGTGTGTGTGTATATATGTGTGTATATATATATCCTTTTTTTTTAAAAGAGATGTATGGGAATGTTTGTGTTTACACACATACATATATATATCTCTCTATGTGTGTGTGTGTGTGTGTGTGTATATGTGTGTGTATATATATATATACACACACACACACACACACACACACACACACACACACACACACACACACACACACACACACACACACACATATATATATATATATATATATATATATATATATCTATATATATATATCTATATATATATGTGTGTATGTATCCTTTTCTTTAAAGGAGATGTATGTGTTTTTTTTTCTTTCTTTTAAATGTATAGTTACCCAGGTGGATGCAGCATCGGTCCCCCGGCGCCTCTGCACTGAAAGCCGAACAATAGAACACCGCCGATCGCTCGGTTCTGACGGCTCCCCAAGCAAAGAGCTGGTGGCTGTCAGTCAGTAGCTCTCTGCTCTGCCCCCTCCTCATTCACTGGAGCTGGGCTGTGGAGGGGGTGGGAGCGGCCGGCTCAGGCTGTCAGCGGCTTACGGAGAGGCTAAGCCGCGTGTCGTTCCAGGTACCTGGCGGATCCTGACTACCATTGTCGTGATGACGCTGTGCCTGGACTGACTTCTGTGACGTAAGTAGAGAGTGGACTTCAGCCCGCTCTCTGCTAAAACTAGTCACAGGAGTGCAGAACAGACTGCACTCCTATGATCCATAGGAGATGTACAGCCAAACGAGCTTTGGCTGTACATCTCCTTTAAATGGTAGCAGTCAAATTGTCAGTACGCGATAAATAGTCTCAATGAATGTTACTCTTTTTTCTTTTACTGTAGATATTTTGGCATTCGAGTGCCCATATCCTCGGGGCAGCTCTGGAGCAGTTCTATGGAGGCCTATTGTGTCATGGACCCAGTACAGAGAATGGATTCTTCTATGACCTCCACCTCTTCAGCAGGTAAAAAGCAGCGCAGGCTGGGTGTCTGAACGGTTTGAACACATGATATACAGTATAACTGTGCGCAGACCAACTAGCGTTGCTGCTGGGAAGCCTTGCAGTTTTGCTTCTTTTCATGGCATTACCAAACTTCAATTCAACTTTTTAACCATAACTTTCCTGTGAACACAATTTTTCATAGCTGCAAATTTCCAGCATTTTAGTTTTCCAGCACAGTAATAGTTAATAAAACCGTATGCACAAAATTGAAAAGGCCCTTCATTAGCATTCTTTTTTTAGGCCTCATTCACAAAGGCGTATTTATGCGTACACACGTGCAAAGGGCTGCCTTTGCCTGCATGGGATGCACAGAAACTCTGTGCATCCGCGGGCAGGCAAGTCCCATTTATGACTAGTGGGACACAATGGACTACAACAAAATGGCACCTGTCTGCACACTGCCTCAGCATATAGTGAGCTCATTCTTAATTAAAAATGGCTTTGGCTTGATCTCCTACCCGTGGGAGAACTCCCTCTAATAGGTTTTGCCCAGTAGGGTCTTAAACATTGGGGGGAATCACCAGGGTGCCAGGAACAAAAGAGAGAAAAAAAGGTCCTTTATTCTTAAGATGCAAGTAAGCGTTTAATCTAAAATGATTGTAAAAAAAATAAATCTTTCTCATAAAAGTAAAGCAATATTAATTCCACTCTTGGGTAAGAGTCACGGTCAGTGCGGGTCCATATAATGTACACTTGTGTCAGAAGGCCGAATACAGTCAGTACTACTTAAAGCTAACGCATTTCAGATGCCATGTCCCCTGAAGGAGAAACGACCCTGGAATGATGTAAGGCCTGTGTGGTGCTGGCTGGAGTTGGCTTTTTTTTTTTATATTAATTCAGCAGAACATGTACAAAGGATCACAGGTAGAGTCAGCAGCTGAAACAGGAAATGGAACAATAATATATATATATACAGTGGGTACGGAAAGTATTCAGACCCCCTTAAATTTTTCACTCTTTGTTATATTGCAGCCATTTGCTAAAATCGTTTAAGTTCATTCTTCTTCCTCATGAATGTACACATAGCACCCCATACTGACAGAAAAACACAGAATTGTTGACATTGTTGCAGATTTATTAAAAAAGAAAAACTGAAATATCACATGGTCCTAAGTATTCAGACCCTTTGCTCAGTATTTAGTAGAAGCCCCCTTTTGATCTAATACAGCCAGGAGTCTTTTTGGGAAAGATGCAACAAGTCTTTCACACCTGGATTTGGGGATCCTCTGCCATTCCTCCTTGCAGATCCTCTCCAGTTCTGTCAGGTTGGATGGTAAACGTTGGTGGACAGCCATTTTTAGGTCTCTCCAGAGATGCTCAATTGGGTTTAAGTCAGGGCTCTGGCTGGGCCATTCAAGAACAGTCACGGAGTTGTTGTGAAGCCACTCCTTCGTTATTTTAGCTGTGTGCTTAGGGTCATTGTCTTGTTGGAAGGTAAACCTTCGGCCCAGTCTGAGGTCCAGAGCACTCTGGAGAAGGTTTTTGTCCAGGATATCCCTGTACTTGGCCGCATTCATCTTTCCCTCGATTGCAACCAGTCGTCCTGTCCCTGCAGCTGAAAAACACCCCCACAGCATGATGCTGCCACCACCATGCTTCACTGTTGGGACTGTATTGGACAGGTGATGAGCAGTGCCTGGTTTTTTCCACACATACCGCTTAGAATTAAGGCCAAAAAGTTCTATTTTGGTCTCATCAGACCAGAGAATCTTATTTCTCACCATCTTGGAGTCCTTCAGGTGTTTTTTAGGAAAATCCATGCGGGCTTTCATGTGTCTTACACTGAGGAGAGGCTTCCGTCGGGCCACTCTGCCATAAAGCCCCGACTGGTGGAGGGCTGCAGTGATGGTTGACTTTCTACAACTTTCTCCCATCTCCTGACTGCATCTCTGGAGCTCAGCCACAGTGATCTTTGGGTTCTTCTTTACCTCTCTCACCAAGGCTCTTCTCCCCCGATAGCTCAGTTTGGCCGGACGGCCAGCTCTAGGAAGGGTTCTGGTCGTCCCAAACGTCTTCCATTTGAGGATTATGGAGGCCACTGTGCTCTTAGGAACCTTAAGTGCAGCAGAAATCTTTTTGTAACCTTGGCCAGATCTGTGCCTTGCCACAATTCTGTCTCTGAGCTCTTCAGGCAGTTCCTTTGACCTCATGATTCTCATTTGCTCTGACATGCATTGTGATCTGGAAGGTCTTATATAGACAGGTGTGTGGCTTTCCTAATCAAGTCCAATCAGTATAATCAAACACAGCTGGACTCAAATGAAGGTATAGAACCATCTCAAGGATGATCAGAAGAAATGGAAAGCACCTGAGTTAAATATATGAGTGTCACAGCTAGGGCTGGGCGATAAAACGATACCGATATGTATCGCGATAGTCTCGTCATCGATAGCAATAAACAAAATTGAATGATAAAACGAAAAGTCCGCTCCGACGGGTTTAAGCTTTAAAAATGGCGCTGCCCGTCACATACATGTCACCGCGCACGCGCCGCCGCCGCTCGGGAGAGGCCGGAAATAGCCGAAATTATACGAGCGGTGGCGGCGCGTGCGCAATGACGTGTCGGCGCCGGGCGGCGCCATTTTTAAAATGAAGGCGCCTCTGGAACAGGTAAGTGAAACAGCTTCACTACCTGCCATTATGCAGGGCTGCGGGCACACTACAAGGGATGCAGTGCTGCGGGCATGGTCTACCTGTACCATGCCCACAGCACTGCATCTCCTGTAGTATGCCCACAACCCCGGATCCTCTTGTACCATACCAGTCACCCTGCATTCTCCTGCACCATGCCAGTGCCCTGCATTCTCCTGCACCATGCCAGTGCCCTGCATTCTCCTGCACCATGCCAGTGCCCTGCATTCTCCTGCACCATGCCAGTGCCCTGCATTCTCCTGCACCATGCCAGTGACCTGCATTCTCCTGCACCATGCCAGTCACCCTGCATTCCCCTGTACCATGCCCGCCGCCCTGCATTCTCACCCTAGGGTCCTTATTTTAAATGGGTAATAAAAAATATCAATAATTATCGATATCGACCGATATGAAACACTGATATCGTGATACAGTTTTCAGCCATATCGCCCAGCCCTAGTCACAGCAAAGGGTCTGAATACTTAGGACCATGTGATATTTCAGTTTTTCTTTTTTAATAAATCTGCAACAATGTCAACAATTCTGTGTGTTTCCGTCAGTATGGGGTGCTATGTGTACATTCATGAGGAAGAAGAATGAACTTAAATGATTTTAGCAAATGGCTGCAATATAACAAAGAGTGAAAAATTTAAGGGGGTCTGAATACTTTCCGTACCCACTGTATCGTTTTACATAAATGCTGATATTCACCAGAAAGAGGAAGTGCTTTAAGAGAATGGAAATCTTTATGAAGGATTCCAGTTTGGGAAGGTCCAAGCCCACTGACCTCTGTTCCCATAACTGTGCACCAGTTAAAAAAAAAAAATGTTAATCTCAATCACTACCTGGAGCATGGGTTTTTGTGTTTTATAGATTCAAGGAATTGGGTCCAATGCAATTTATATGTAAATTGTTGATTTAACCACTTTAGCCCCGGAAGATTTGGCTGCTCAAAGACCAGGGCCTATTTTGCGATTCGGCACTGCATGTTTTTAACGGACAATTGCGCGGTCGTGCGACGCTGTACCCAAATTAAATTGACGTCCTTTTTTTTTTTCCCACAAGCAGAACTTTCTTTTGGTGGTATTTGATCACCTGTGTGATTTTTACTTTTTGCGCTATAAACAAAAAAAGAGCGACAATTTTGAAAAAATAACAATATTTTTCACATTTTTTTTTATATGAAATTCCCCCAAAAAAATTTAAAAATCAAAATCTTTTAACATTTTAGGCCAATTTGTTTTCTGCTACATATTTTTGGTGAAAAAAATCGCAATAAGCGTATTTTGATTGGTTTGAGCAAAAGTTATTGCGTTTACTAACTAAGGGAAAGATTTATGTAATTTTTATTGTTTTTTTTTTTTCTTTTAACGAGTAATGGCGGCCATCTGCGTGTTTTTTTTTTTTTTTTGCGGGACTGCGACTTTGTGGGGGACAGATCGGACCCTTCTAGATTGTGGTCCCGCAAGCTGGACAATCTGTGTGCTGGGTGCAGCTGAGAGTGGCATTGTTACGCAAGTGACGGCAGGGTGTGGGATTGCCTGGTCTTTGGTCACGAGGTGGATGAGAAGGCCAGGGGTCTGATACCCGCCACCGTCACAACTCCCTTATCTGCATAGCCATTTTTTGGTAAAGGTGAGCTATGCCTTTAAAACAGAGAAAAACACATTTGGCCACTAGATGGAGCTAAGTATCATAGAAATGTCTTATAATGCCATCTAGTAGGTAATTGTGGTATTTTTTTAATGCAATGATATATGTTAAAGCACTGGATATAACCTGCTTACGTTCCTGTTTTTGTTTTCATTTGCCCTATGCACACGGAATGAATATTCATGCACTTTAACTGGGTGAAGGGTTTAAAAAAATCAACCTCCTAATTTTATTCTGAATGCTTGACTGCAATAACTGGTCGTTTTTTGTTTTTTTTGTTTTGTATTTTTTTGCGTGGTTTTAAACTGGGAGTAGGCTGTTGCACTACATAACATAACATTTTGCTTTCATGGATTTTCTGCTGTCCAGATTTCTTCTTTTTTTGGGCTCAGTGGTGCTGAAATGTCCTCAATTGCTCTTTTGTTGATCCTCTAACAATGAAGTGTTTTTCTGCTGTAATGTATTTTCATTCTGCTTATTTTGGGATTCCTTTACAAACGTATGTATTTAGATTGGAGAGAAGAATAGAACGTGTAATTGTTACTGTATTTCCCTAGAACAGCCCTGAGATATTAGTTATTCTATTTTTGTATTCAATAACAATCTTTCTTTCTCATGTCTAGTAATGTACAGGGCGGTGACCTTCCCAGTCTGGAAGCCATCTGCAAAGATATCATTAAACAAAAGCTTCCCTTCCAGCGGGTGGAAGTGACACGGGAAGACTTACTAGACCTATTTAAGGTGAGAAATTGAAAAACAAGGACCCACGCTACAGACTTCTTGACTGCTCTGCACATCCAGCTATGTGTTTTTTACATGTGCTGGGCTGCCTTCAGGGTCATCAGAATTGCTATGTTAGCAAGATATATTTCTGAACAACAGGATCGGACCCTATTTTATCTCCTTTTACTGATAGGTTTTATCTCTTAACTGTAAACCGCAACCCTTATCTCCAAAAATAACTGCAAAAATGTCTTAGTCACGCTGTTTTTGGTTTTATGAAACTTATCTTTGTGCAGACATATGCAAGAAGATTTCAAATATACTCCTCAAAACATAGCTGGACACACAGGTGTTGATTTACTAAAACTGAAGAATCTGGTGCAGCTGTGAATGGTAGCCAATCAGCTTCTGACCTTAGCATGTTCAATTAAGCTTTGACAAAAGCATCTAGAAGCTGATTGGTTTCTATGCAGACCTGCACTAGATTTTTCATTTTTAGTAAATGAACCCCATAAAGTTTGGTGCAAAGTTTCAGTCCACCAACAGTTGACACCTTAGTTCTGAGAAGATACCAGCAAATTGAATTGAGTCACCCACCCACTTTTTTTTGTAGATTCCATTTGTCAGATCTTTAATTTTCTGTTGCCACGTCCAACCTAATGTCACAGAGACTGGTTCTCTTTGCCTTTGTGTCATAAGCCTGTCACCACCATTCACCGATCCAATGTGAATTTTTTTGTTAGCTGATGAGGTTTTTCCTACAGGTTGTTGAATGGTTTGACTCTTTGGGGGAATTGGAAATTGAGGCCTCTGTATTTTTTGCCCTTAGGGTCTCCTAATCTTCTCCTTTCTCTTCTGCAGTATAACAAGTTTAAAGTACAAATCATTGAAGACAAAGTGGAAGCAACTACTAGTATTTACAGGTAAAATACCATACCTTTTTAACATCAGAATTTATTTTTAAAGGGGTTGACAATTTTAGCTTAGTGTGTGACTGTTATATAAAAATCACTTTTATACACAGAAGCCTTTATAGAAACTTAGTTGGCAAGGTTTATTTAACAAACAATTGAATTCATTTTAAGATTAAAAGTAAAAATGGTCCGGTTGGAACTTGGCACCTTTTATCACCTCCTTTGGAGCTGCCCAGACCTGCAGGGATTTTGAATGGAAGTATTAGGACAGGAGATGTACCAGGGGATTGGAGGAAAGCTAGCATGATTCCGATATTCAAAAAGGGCCAGAGGCATATCCCAGGGAATTATAGGCCTGTCAGTCTGACATCAGTAGTATGTAAACATCTGGAGGGGATGATAAGGGACTATATCGTAGAGTTTGCTAAAGACAACAACATCATCAGCAGTAATCAGCACGGGTTTACAAATGGGCGTTCTTGTCAAACCAATCTCTTAACATTCGTTGAGGAGGTGAGCTGTGAGCTAGATAGGGGGAGACCAGTGGATGTGGTGTACTTAGATTTAGCTAAGGCATTTGATACAGTTCCCCGCAAGCGCTTCATTTATAAAATAAGGTCTGCAGGTATCGACAGCAGGGTTTGCTCTTGGATAGGGAACTTTGTAAAGGGGCGTGTCCAAAGGGTGGTAATAAACAGCGCATACTCAGACTGGTCTGAGGTAGTAAGCGGGGTCCCCCAAGGCTCAGTCCTGGGACCAACCTTGTTCAATTTATTCATAAACAGCATTGAGGACAGGATCAGTAGTTCGTTATCGGTTTTTGCAGATGACACAAAATTGGGGAGGGCAATAACTGCACAGCATGAAGCAGATATCCTACAGAATGACCTGGACAAAATAACAGAGTGGGCAACGACTTGGCAAATGAGGTTTAATGTGGAGAAGTGTAAGGTTTTGCACTTGGGGACTAAAAACATAAAAGCACAATACACGTTAGGAGGGGAACCCTTGGGGGAATCAAAAATGGAGAAGGATCTGGGAGTCTTGGTTGATGATAGACTAGGCAATAGCATGCAATGTCAAGCGGCAGCTGCCAAAGCTAGCAGAATATTAGCATGCATAAAGAAAGGGATGTATTCCAGAGCTAAGACTATAATCCTTTCACTTTATAAAACTCTGGTCCAACCGCATCTGGAGTATTCTGTCCAGTTCTGCTCGCCAGTCCTCAGGAGGGATGTGTTGGAGCTGGAGAGAGTCCAGAGAAGGGCAAATAAACTGATTAGGGGATTGGAGGAACTTAATTATGAAGAGCGTCTGCAATCGCTTGATTTATTTTCCCTGGAGAAGAGACGCCTGAGGGGGGACATGATAGCAATTTACAAATATCTCAATGGGGATCTCAGCTTAGAAAAAAAGCTGTTCATTCGAAGGGATTGCATGAGGACTCGAGGGCATACAATGCGATTAGAGGAGAAGCGTTTTAACCTCAGGCAACGTGGGGGGTTCTTTACTGTTAGGGCTACAAGATTGTGGAATTCTCTACCACAAGAGGTGGTTTCTGCGGGAAGTATGGTGGCTTTCAAAAGACTCTTAGACGTACATCTCAAGGATCAGAACATTCAGGGCTATGTGAGATGATTACAGCCACACACCCCTACACAGGTTGAACTGGATGGACTATTGTCTTTATTCAACTTCACCTACTATGTAACTATGTAAGTGGTCAGATTTCTACATGACACTATGGGCTCCCCTCTGACGTTGGCCCCCAAGCCGTGCTTGCTAGGGATATTCCCTGACACCAGTGTAGCCAAATCCACTACCCTCTTCTTACACGAGACATTATTTCTAGCTAGGAAATGCATTGCACGACAATGGATGCGCGACAATCCCCCCACCTTTCATGATTGGCTCCGAGAGGTTAACATAACGCTACCCTATAAAAAGCTGATATATGTCCACCGCGGGTGCCCCTCCACGTTTAATAAAGTATGGGACAGATGGGTACAGGCTTAGTTGACATGTATTTAAATTTTGCACTGTTGTTTATGCTAAATCTTCTATTCACTACATCTCTTGCTTTCATTTACTGTTGGGGGCATAGAGCTATTGCAGATACAGGTTTGGCAATGTCCACACTCCATATATGTCCTTGATGTACCTAGGTATTTCCTTCATTTTTGACGGTTTTTGTTTTGCTATATTCCCATGGCGGTTTCCTGATATGTACTTGTATTTTTTGTAACTGAGTTTTTTTATCAATAAAGACCTTGTTTAATAAAAAAAAAAAAAAGTAAAAATGGTCTACTTAACCACTTGCCTGACCGCCCCATAGCAGATTTACTGCTACAGGGTGGCTGGGCTGTGCAAGATCACGTACAGTATCTCACAAAAGTGAGTACACCCCTCACGTTTTTGTAAATATTTTAGTATATCTTTTCATGTGACAACACTGAAGAAATGACACTTTGCTGCAATGTAAAGTAGTGATTGTACAGCTTGAATAACAGTGTAAATTTGCTGTCCCCTCAAAATAACTCAACACACAGCCATTAATGTCTAAACCGCTGGCAACAAAATTGAGTACACCCCTAAGTGAAAATGTCCAAATTGGGCCCAAAGTGTCAATATTTTGTGTGGCTACTATTATTTCTCTATCATTCATTGACAGACACAGCGTCATATCTTCTTAGCCATTGGGTTATGCTCCTTCCTTCAGGAATAGGACACTAGGCAGGAAAAAGCTTTCACCGCGCCTATGGGACTGTCCCTGCAGACATAAACCCACACACTCTACTACAGCCCTCAGTTTGTTTCTGCCTAGTTTAAGAGTAGGACCTAGTTCCCTGCTGGGACTTCAGTCTTAGCTGTTATTTTTTTGGGAACCGTTTTTTGTACTTTATTCTTTTGATTGAGTTCCAGGAGAACTACAAGCAACAGCCGGCTGGGTTTCGGACTGGATATTCTAGATCCTTAAGGTCTTCCAGGCTGGCCAGCAAGCGTGAGCAGGTTATAGTCCAGCACTAGGCCTCGCCACGACAGAGCCCCGATGGATGAGGACGAGCCCGCGAGTGGACTGTCTCGCCGGGACACGATTGACCTGGAACGCCCTGAGTCGCAGCGTACCCCTTGGCTAGCAGCACTCCCATCCCGGGTGGGAGGTAGTCTGTTTGGAGTGGCGCCCAACTGATTCCGTGGTATGGTAAGTGTCCCCCCAATTCTCTGGCGGTCTCAGGGTGGACGTGGGCCCCCTCCATGGAATAATCGGACCCTCGATTCCCCTGGCCTCTCGGGTATACCAGGTACCCTTCCCTTAACTGTTCCCCTCCTCCCATACAGGTTCCTACCTTTGGGGGGGGGCGGATATATTGCAGCTGCTGCAGCGGTCCTTGGGCGGGGCATTTTCTCTTGTGGGGTCCCCTTCTGGGGACCACCCGATGCCTTTGTTTGCTGATCCCCCCCCCCCCAGGTGTCCTGGAGACCGCATGGCACTCCATGGGGGCTGCCATTTTGCTGTAGACTTGCCCTGCATTACTGTCAGAATCCCTCATTGTAATGTATGGGCAGCCCGTGTGCTTTCCCTTCCTATGTCAGATCCTTTTTCTGCTGTACAGATCGTTCCTGCAAGCCTCCTGATCTGTTTGGTAATGTTTTTTGGGGTCTCTTGTGGGTTTCGTCACACAGACTGTGTTAGGCTGAGACTTGCTGTACCGCCGGTGTAGCGGTACAATCTTGTTTTTGCGACTTTTTAAAGCGACACTACATCTTTATAAATTTAGTTTTTCAAATTGCACCTACAGACCCCCTCGGTGCGACTGCGGAACCTTCTGGTTCGCAGCCCCTGTCAGCTTTTACAGCTGTTTTGGAAAGCCTAGTGTCAAAAGTGAATTTAGTGTTTTAAAAAGTGCCGCTAGCCGAGAGGCGCCCTTTGCCTTCGCCTCCCTCTGTTGTATCTTCAGATTGAGAGGCAGATGTGGCCGCCGCAGATGCACCCCACCCTGGTGGCTCTGTGTCATCGCATTCTGATGTCCTGTTCTCATCAGCCGCTGTGCGGGAAAGCTTATTGGTGGAAACACTTAGTTTCAGTGCAAGAAACTTTAAAAATGGCAATGTGTCTACAGTGTTAGGAATGCAGGTGTCCTTTGGCACCCGCAAATCCCAGAAATCGGGCAAAGTGTTCCCCTGTCCGCAAATTTTTGAGAATCTTGTCAATGAGTAGTGGGGGCGCATCAAGCACGTTAGTGGTGCCCAAGCGTTTTAAATGCTGTTATTCCTTTGCGGGTAATGTCTCCACTCGATTGACCATGCCACCAAAGGTGGATCATCCAGTTTCCAGACTGAATAAGTCAACCTTGGTCCCAGTGGAAGAATCCCCAGCCTTTACGTATCCCGTTGATAGATGGATTGAGTCTCTAGCCCACCATATGTGTTGGCGGGCTCAATTTTGAAACCAATTTTTGTGGCCACCCTGGTGTCAGTCAGTCACTGAATGGGTGAACATACTAAAAGGTGTCTTGGAAACGGAACAGCTCTCCCCGGGGCTTGAGCTCTTGGATCAAATGGCTCAAGCCCTTCTGTATTTATGTGATGCTTCGCTGGATGCGGCTCCACTGGTAGCCAGAGTGTCCGCGGTGTGGATTGCTATTAGATGCATGGTGCGGCTAAAAAGCTGGTCTGCAGACCAGGCTTCCAAAAAGGCTCTTTCTGACCTTCCCTTTACTGGGGACTGGTTGTTTGGATCCTCCCTCGATGAGTTGATCAAAGGCCTTAGGGGTGGGAAGAGTACTCATCTCCCTCAATCCTCTAAGGGCAAGACACCACGTGCTAGACGGGGGCCTTCCTTTACTTCTCATAGGCGGCTTTTTTCGCACCTCTTGGTCGCAAGAAAAAGGAAAGCCATTCAGGTCTTCTGGGAGTTCCAAGAAGACCTGGTCAGGTAAACCGAAGACAGGCTAATCCAGATCTGCAGCCAAATCCTTGTCTGCATGAAGGGGAGCCCTCAAATGATTCTGGGGTGGGGGGACATCTTTGCTTCTTTCCGGAACCACAGACTTCTTTGTTTCAGGACGAATGGGCTCACAAACTGATCTGATCAGGGTTCAAGATCAAATTCCGGTCTCGATCGTCGGACAGGTTCTGCCTGTCCAACCTGCGCCTATCTCCAGACCGTTTCTCCGAAGGAAGGCAAAGTGCATCCAATCCTGGACCTCAAGGCTTTGAACCGCTTTGTGGGGGTACAGAGGTTTCGAATGGCGTCCATTTGCACAGTAGTGGCGCCCTACACCAGGGAGACCTTTTGGCCTCCATAGGTATCAAGGATGCCTATCTACACATCCCTATATATGCTGGACACCAGCATTTTTCTCGCTATAGAAGAGGAGCATTATCAATTTACGGCGTTAAACTTTGGTCTCGCCTCTGCCCCCAGGGTCTTTACCAAGATGCTGGCTCCGGTGTTGGCATTACTGTGCCAAGGGGGATTTCGGTACTGGGGTACCTGGTTGATCTACTATTGAGGGCGGACTCTCACTCAGCCCTGTTGGACGACTTGACTGTCACTGTCCGAACACTGCAAGAGTTCGGTTAGAAGTCTCAAGGGCCGATCTTCCATCCTCCTTTACAGTCGCTGGCTTTAATGGCGTGGCTGTTGAAAGCCAGGTATGGAGGGATAGAAGTCTTTCTGACTCAGTGATTCCTACACTTTTGAAGGCTAGAAAGTCTACTTCCAGGAAGATCTATCATCGTACGTGGAAATCGTACATTTCATGGTGGGAATCGCTGAAGGTGCACCCTCGCTTGTTTTCTGTAGCTGGGGTTTTGACTTTTCTTCAAAAAGGGGTTGAACAGTGTTTTGCTTTGGGCACTATGAAAGGCCAAGTGTTGGCTTTGGCTGTGTTTTACCAATGTCCTTTAGCTACACGTGCCCTGATTCACACTTATTCAGGGGGTGCGTCATATTGCGCTTCCGAGGCGATCCCAGTTACCTCCATGGGACCTGAATTTGGTGTTATCTGTTCTTCAAAAGCCTCCTTTTGAGAACATTAGGGAGATTCCCCTGCTTACATTATCTCAGAAGGTTGCCTTTTTGGTGGCTATCACTTCTGCCCGCAGGGTGTCTAAACTGGCGGCATTGTCTTGCTGTTCACCTTATCTGGTGGTCCACAGAGATAAAGGGGTACTTCGACCTAATCAGTCATTTCTTCCTAAGGTGGTTTCTGATTTCCATCTGAATGAAGTCATTGTGCTGCCTTCACTGTGTCCTAAGTCCAAGCATCCCAAGGAAATTGCTTTGCATTCTTTGTATGTGGCTCAGGCAATTAGAGTTTACCTGGCGGCTACTGAATCTTTCAGGAAATCAGCCTCTTTTTGTCCTTACCGAAGGACCTCGTAAAGGATTGGCTGCGTCTGTTGCGACCATATCCAGATGGATCCGGCAGACGGTGGTTCAGGCTTATTCATTGAAGGGTCAGGCTCCTCCTTTCCCTGTGAAGGCACATTCTACTAGGGCGCTGAGTGCTTCTTGGGCTTTTCGCCATCGGGCATCAGTGATGCAAGTTTGCAAGGCGGCAACTTGGTCGTCAGTACACACGTTTACCAAATTCTACAAGGTAGATATGTTGGCATCTTCAGATGCCTCTTTTGGCCGCAAGGTTTTGCAGGCTGCTGTTTAAAAGAGAACTTTTTTCTCTTTGAGGGTGTATTTTGTTTCTAGGTGATCTCCAGTCATTCCTGGTTGAGCTCCTGGTTACCTGGTTGGCTACGTTTTTAGCCTTTGGGGAATTTTTTTGTTCTTTGCGTTTTTTCCCGCCCCTCATGAAAATACTAAGAAGATACAAAGCTGCGTCTGTCAATGAACGATAGAAAAAAATTGATTTTTGACTTACCGTAAAATTATTTTCTCTGAAGTTCATTGACAGATGCAGCACCCGCCTCTCTAATTATGAGTGCAATGGGGTTTTTGTCTTCTAAACAATGCTTGCAATGAAACTGAGGGCTGAAGCAGAATGTGTGGGGTTATGCCTGCAGGGACAGCCTCATAGGCGGCGTGAAAGCTTTTTCTTGCCTAGTCTCCTATTCCTGAAGGGAGAAGCATAACCCAATGGCTAAGAAGATATTAAGCTGCGACTGTCAATGTACTTCAGAGAAAAGGATTTTACGGTAAGTCAAAAATCCAGTTAGTCTAGCACTGCCTTAACCCTCTTGGGCATTGAGTTCACCAGAGCTTCACAGGTTGCCACTGGAGTCCTCTTCCCCTCCTCCATGATGACATCACCGAGCTGGTGGATTTTAGAGACCTTGCGCTTCTCCACCTTCCATTTTAAGGATGCCCCACGGATCCTCAATAGGGTTTAGGTGTGAAGACCTAATTGGCCAGTCCATTACCTTTACCCTCAGCTTCTTTAGCAAGGCAGTGGTCATCTTGGAGGTGTGTTTGGGATTGTTATCATGTTGGAATACTGCCTTGCGGCCCAGTCTCCGAAGGGATAGAATCATGCTCTGTTTCAGTATGTCACAGTACATGGTGGCATTCATGGTTCCCTCAATGAACTGTAGCTCCCTAGTGCCGGCAGCACTCATGCAGCCCCAGACCATGACTCTCCCACCACCATGCTTGACTGTAGGCAAGACACACTTGTCTTTGTACTCCTCACCTGGTTGCCGCCACACACGTTTGACACCATCTGAACCAAATAACTTTATGTTGGTCTCATTAGACCATAGGACATGGTTCCAGTAATCCATGTCCTTTAGTTTGCTTGTCTTCAGTAAACTTTTTTTGTGGGCTTTCTTATGCATCAACTTTAAAAGAGGCTTCCTTCTAGGATGACAGCCTAGACCAATTTGATGCAGTGTGTGGCGTTTGGTCCGAGCACTGACAGGCTGACCCCTCACCCCTTCAACCTCTGCAGCAATGCTGGCAGCACTCGTACATCTATTTCCCAAAGGCAACTTCTGGATATGACACTGGGCACGTGCACTCAACATCTTTGGTAGACCATGGCGAGGCCTGTTCTGAATGGAACCTGTCCTGTTAAAACGCTGTGTGGTCTTGGCCACCGTGCTGCAGCTCAGTTTCAGGATCTTGGCAATCTTCTTATAGCCTATGCCATCTTTATGTAGAGCAACAATTCCTTTTTTTTGGATCCTCAGAGAGTGCTTTGCCATAAGGTGCCATGTTGAACTTCCAGTGACTAGTATGAGAGAGAGAGCGATGACACCAAATTTAACACACCTGAGACCTTGTAACACTAACGGGTCACATGACACCAGGGAGGGAAAATGGCTTATTGGGCCCAATTTTGACATTTTCACTTAGGGGTGTACTCACTTTTGTTGCCAGCTGTTTAGACATTAATGGCTGTGTGTTGAGTTATTTTGAGGGGACAGCAAATTTACACTGTTATACAAGCAGTTTGAACAGGAGCCAATTAACATGCCAGCAGGTCTTTGGAATGTGGGAGGAAACCGGAGTGCCCAGAGGAAACGCACGCAGACACAGGGAGAACATGCAAACTCCAGGCAGGTAGTGTCATGGTTGGGATTCGGACTGGCGACCCTAGTGCTGCTAGGCGGAAGTGCTAACCACTTAGCCAATGTGCTGCCCTTTTATCCCTGTTACCTGGAGGGGCGTTGCTTTGTAGTTCACAGAAGATAGCTGGGAAGGCGGACCACATTTGAGATTTCAGTTCGGTGTACAAGGAGTTACAAAGACACTGGCACTCTGGCAGGATCTACAGGTATTTTCTGTCCTTGGATAAACTTGGCATGAACACAGGAAAATGTACGCAGCCACAGTGTCCAAGGACTAGTAATATATATTACATACTACTTTTTGGGTTTACGTACATTTTAAGGGCATCTGAGGCTACTAGAATGTCTTCTTTGTCTGTGCAGGTGTGGAAATCTGGTTGACCTCTGCCAGGGTCCTCATGTCATGCACACCGGGCAAATTAAAGCCATTAAACTCATCAAGGTAAGTCAAAAAGAGATTTGATTAGAGGGGTTGGATCATAATGTGATACTTGTGTAAGAAATATATGATGGAAGTCATTTTTTGCCAGACTCGTACATTAGTTGCTGGACCATGACACGAATATGTCCCAGCTCTACTGTCTCAGAACTAGTACATGGCACATCAATCTGTGTCAGCTGCCATCATCACCACTTTCTGCATGCCAAGCATCTGTTGGTTCTAATGCATAAGCTGGCAGGGTGTAGCCCTTGACTGTCAAGTGGACCTGTCAAAGAATACAAGATTGATCCTCAGATATATGAAACAGTTTAGGTTCAGTTATTCAGACTAAGTGTATTCATGGCGCTGGATTGAAGCATTTTTTGGTATATGTTGTATCTCTTCAAACATAGGTGGAGATTTCCTAAACGTCGTGCACACAGGGCCGGTGCAAGGATTTTTGCCACCCTAGGTGAAATCTAATTTTGCCGCCCCCCCCCCCCCCTTGACTCTGCCCCTGACTGCACCCCCTTTCCCCTGCCCATGTATACGGTGTAGGTGGCAGGGGTCAGGAGTGTGTAATGCACAGAATGCAGGGGAGTGCAGGGTGCGCTACGCACTGACTGCAGGGTGCGCTACGTACTGACTGCAGGGTTGCAGGGTGCGCTACGTACTGACTGCAGGGTGCGCTAGGTACTGAGTGCAGGGTTGCGGGATGCGCTAGGTACTGAGTGCAGGGTTGCGGGGTGCGCTAGGTATTGAGTGCAGGGTTGAGGGGTTTGCGCTAAGTATTGAGTGCTTATTTGGCCCTACTTCTCCTGTAGGTCACAGGAATAGTGAACTTTGTTCTGCACACCTGTGACCCGTATTCAGCAGGGCTAAAGCTGTCACTCAGCCAGGTTGACTTGGCACCGCTGAGAGCCTGAGCCAGCCGCTCCTGTTCTCTCCACAGCCTGCCGGTACAGTGAGCATTGAAGGAGTAGAGGTGGGGGTCCGTGACTGACTGTCACCGGCTCACTGAGGACTGATCGATCAGTGGTTTTTGATTGGACAGCTCTCGGTCTTGGAGGTGGCAGGGAACAGATGCAACATACAACTGATGCTGCCTCCACCTAGGTGAGTATAATAGTTTTTTTCTTTTTTAATCTACACCCACCCCTATTCTAAGCCCCATACTAACTACCCTGTAAAAACAAACTCCCAGCACCAGCTTCAGGGGAGAGAAGGGACATCTGACAACGAATGCCCCTATGGGTGACATCAGCGCCCAGGCCCTGCAGCCACTTTCGCTGCTCTCTCCTGTACACTGAAGCTGGCCACTGGAGAGATTACATGACTGGACCGGAGTGCCCTTAATTTAGGTAGGAGTACACTTTTTTTTTCTTTACAGGGTAGTTAGTATAGGGCTCACAATAGGGGTGGGGATAGGTTTAAGGTGGTTCTAAAGGCAGAAGGGGTTTCTTATCTTAATGCATTCCATGCATTAAGATAAAAAAACCTTCAGTGTGCAGCAGCCCCCCTAAGGTAAGTACCTGAGCCCCATCTCGATCCAGCAATGTTGCACAAGAGTCTCAGCTGTCTGGGGACTCTCCCTCATTGGCTCATGCTGCTCTCAATCAAAGTCAGTGAGCCAATGAGGAGAGAGGGGGCGGGGTCAAGCCACAGTTCCGTTTCTGAATGGACACACACAGCAGCGGCTCGGGTGCCCCCATAGCAAGCTGCTTCCTGTGGGGGCACTCAGCTGGAGGGAGGGGCTAGGAGCACCGGCAGGGGACTCAAAAGAGGAGGATCTGGGCTGCTCTGTGCAAAACCACTGCACAGAGCAGGCAAGTATAACGTGTTTGTTATTTTTAAAGGAAAACAAATGACACTTTAGTATCACTTTAAGTTTAGTTAAAGTGGGGGGGGGGGGGGCGAATGTTGGTATGTTTTCTGATGGTTTACTTCCACTTTAAGATGAATGCTTCAATAATGAGGGAAAATATGCACCCTGAAAATATACTCCACTTTCCCTAATTTTTAACACTACCCCTCACTTTCAATAATTACTCTTGACCTAACCCCAATTATAAAAATGACCACATTATCTAATCCCTTAAACTTTACTCTAACTCATGAATTTAACCCCTAACTTAAGTCCAAGCAGCCTAATGCTTGCATTGTGTTTAGCTTATTGGGAACTGAACCTGAATGATCAGCACCAAAAGCGAACTCTCTGCTCTGAGATCTATGTGTGTATCTGATGCAACTGATTGATAGATATTGTACATTGTATTATAGAAGTGATTTATAGTCTACATTGTATTTTAGAATTGACCTATCCTTCTCAATCATGGTTTTAGTGACAGACAGCATTTTGTTATGATACTAATATATTAAATAATTTTTGTTTTTATATTATTGGACAGCATTTTGTTCATTATAATATGAATATATTATATTATTATTGTTTATTATATTATTTGACAGCGTTTTTGTGATCTGCTCAGTATCCTATTCATTTGGGATCTTTCCGCTTGTTTCATATCAGAACTCATCTGCCTTCTGGAGAGGGGACCCCACACAGGATGCATTACAGAGAGTGTACGGGATCTCCTTCCCTGACAGTAAACAGATGAAGGAGTGGGAGAGACTGCAAGAAGAGGCAGCCAAGCGGGATCATCGCAAGATAGGAAGGGTAAAACAAGTCATTTGTACAAAACCATTATCATGCTGTTGAAGGGACAACTGTACCTTTTAGTGTTGTTCTTTTAACAATTGCTCCTCATCCGAGTGCAGCCAGCCTATCAAAATTCCTAAATCCCAGCCCCCTTCCCGCAATTTTGACTGTGCATCCTTGCCCAGCCAAATGCAATGAAAATGTATTGAGCAGTGGCTGTGGAGGAGCAGCGGCGTGTTCGGTCATTGGTAAAACCAGTTCACATCGGATCCGATGCCTGCTGTCAGCACTTTTACCTGTGATAATCATCCATATCCACTTGCCTGCTTGAGCTCATTTGACCATTATAACCTATAGTCCTGTTGATCTGGTAAGAGGCGTGTTCTGAAGGGTGTCGGTGGTGGTGATCTTCATTTTGGTCTCCGCTTCGCACTATACTTTTTATTGAAGATTTAAATTATCACCATATTGCATTTTTTCTTCTGCACAATTTCTTTGCACTATTTGTTTCACACTGATTTCAACATAATTTGTCATTCAATGTTTGTTGTTGCATTGATCTTATTCAGCACACCTTAGCGCCGCTTTTTTATGTATTAAATATTGTTGGACTGGTATCAGTTTTCTCTTTTGTTCATTGACGGACACAGCTTCTGATATTCATACCCATTGGGTTATATTGCCGCCTACAAAAGTGGGAAAGTAGGCAGAAAAGATTTCTGGCTACACCCATGGTCAGTCCCATGGGGTATACTCCCTCTCTCTGCTATAGCCACTCAGTTTTTTTCTGCCTAGTTAGGAGTAAGGACCTAGTTCCTTGCTGGGATCTCTGGTCCTTGCAATTTTTTCTTTTCAGATAGAAACTTTTTCTCCTGTTTTTTTTTCCTGTGAGATCTAAAACCAACTGCCGGACTGAGCGACAGGCTGGATAATCTAGATCAACTGGTCACCCCAGTCTGGCCAGTGAGCACGCGCAGACTTCAGCGAGCATGAGCAGACTTCAGCTCTGCGCTAGGTTTGCCGTGACATAGCCCCACCAGACGGGGGCTGGCCTGCGAGTTAAATGCCTTGCGAGGCTGCATACGACCGGGTCTGGACCCGAGTCCTTCTGGCCGACAGCCGCCACATTTCGATGGAGAGGGGCTCTGTCTGCAGCAGTGCCCGCCTGGTTCCTGCGAAGGGTCTCCGGGTGGACGTGGGCCCCTCCTTGGGACAGTCGCCCCCCTGAGTTCCTCTTTTTCTTTCAGGCACCCCCCCCCCCCGCCAATTCCCTCACTCTGCCCACCCTCCACGCTGGGGCTTTTTGGGTGATCTGTCCACTTTTCCTGGGATGGGGGTCAGACGCTAACTAGCGATAGGGGCCGGGGGGTAGGGGTTGTACCTGGTGGGGGCTTCTGCCAGGATCTGTTCTTGAGGCCTGGTCTCCCTCCTGGGTCCCTGTAAGCCTTGTGGTGCCGCCGTTTTGTTGTAACCCACGTGTTTCTATACACGGCAGCCATATTTGTGTAGTACCACGGCCATATTTGTTGTGGTTTGCCATTGGAAATGGCGGCAGCCATGACAATAGATCCTTGTGGGCGGCGATTTCGGCGGTGGGAGCCCCTCCTCATCCCCTAGTGCTGATTCCTGGATCATTTTACTTCCTGATCGCCACACGTGTAGCTTCCTCTCAGGGAGGATCTGCTGTCTCAAGGACCGATCTTCCATCCTGCTTTACAGTCGCTGTTGAACGCCAGGTGCTGAAGGATGGGGGTTTATTTGAGTCGGTGATTCCTACACTGTTGAAAGCTAGGAAATTGGCTTCTAGGAAGATCTATCATCGTACATGGAAGACGTACATTGCGTGGTGAGTCTCTTGGGGTTCATCCTCACTCGGATCTCCCCCGTCATCTTTCTTTTGCTTTCTTTCTTTTTCTTTCTTTCTTTTGCTTTCTTTTTCTTCTCCCATCTCTCTATCTCTATCTCTATCCCGCTCTATCTCTCTCTATCTCTTGAACAGAAATTTACTAAAAGTGAAGAGTGCAATATCCGGTACAGCTGTGCATAGAAACCAATCAGCTTCCAGGTTTGTTTGTCAAAGCTTAATTGTACAAGCTGGAGTTAGAAGCTGATTGACTATGACATGCATAGCTGCACCATATTTTGCACCATATTTAGCACTCTCCAGTTTTAGTAAATCTCCCCCATTGTGTTTAAACTTGAAGCTTTATAGAAGTCAATCATCCTGTCTTCTGCCATATAGTAAAGTGTGGTCCAGCTCTCAACTTTGAGCAGGACTAAGAGCTCCAGTTGATGCAGCATCACCTGCTGGTGAAATCTGGTATTAATGCACAGCCACAAAATCGTATCTAATATTTATTGTGGATGTGGGGCTGGTCATGAAATAAAATGAAATAATTACACCAGAAGCGAAACTGTGAAAATGTGTACCCACTAATGGCACTTTCTCCAATCGCCTTCCAGGACGGCCCAACATGAGAGATGATAGGCTCCTCCTACCGGAAACACAATCAATTAAAACACAGTTAAAAGGCCCCACCCTTCCCTCTATCCTCAGTTTAGATTGTGTTTCTTCCTACGAAACGTTTGTTGTTTTTTACTGACCTGCAGACTTTGTGATAGTCCTATGGTCCCCCTGTGAGCCAGGTTCAGCGAAGCCATTGAGAGTAGAGCTCTACCTGCCACCCCTCCCGGGTCTCTCACAGGTCGCCTCTTCCATCGGGGGAACCGTCGGTCACCCTGGGTGATCCCTCTGGTCTTTCTCTGTTTTTTCCCGGCGCCAGCAGCTCTCCTCCACAGAAGATCAGATTCAAAATTCCCGCGGGAAGTGACGTCAGACGCGAGCGCCTCAAGCCTCGCGGTCGGAGCGGAAGGAGTCGGACATCCGGTGACGTCAGTTCCGACGAACGCGGAAGGAGAAGGTGGAGGAGACGCCGGAACCGCTTTACATGCGGTAGTGCAGCTCCCAGGCCGTAGGAGCTCGGACAGCTGCCAGGGAGATGAAGCCTTCTACTCACCCACCAGGGAAGGAAGAAGCGCTGAGCCAAGCAAAAGCAGCCAAACCCAGGTCGGACCCGGGTAAGTGCTGTAGTGCATCTAGAAACTTACTTTCAACAGAAAATGTCTGCTGATGTATTTTCCCTAAAAAATGCTTGATGTTCCCTCTCCCTGCCCATAGTAGGACTGTTAAGTGTCTTTTCTATAGGGCCTCATACCTTTGCATATGTGGGAACAGTGATACTAATCGATGTTGTATCCTGTCTTCCAGAGTCCCAGAGTGGTGTTCAGGAAACTTCTACTGTCTCAGGGCCAGGATCTGTTGCCTCTAAAAAGTGTGGTAACTGTGCAGACAAATTACCTCCCTCCCATACAAAACCATTTTGCTACAAATGCATTTACAAACTGGCAGGAAAAGAATCATCAGCCCTTATGAAAGACTTTTTAAAAACAGTCCGGGAGGAAATGCTGACAACAATCCAGACTGTAAAAACTTCCCTAGCACCCCCAGCCTCTCAGGCAGGGGAAGGGACCTCTTCACAGGAGAGCTTTTTTGTTAAAGCAGGACAAACTAGCCAGCCCCTTTCTCAGAGTCTACCTTCAGGTTTGCAAGGAAGTAGACAGGAAGAAGAGGATTTGAACCACTCAATCTCCCAGTCCAATTCAGAGGGAGAAGGAGATAGGGACTCAGATGAAACAGAGGAAGCAGAACCTTCCAGGAATCTGTTTGGACTTGATAACATGCAAGGGCTTCTTCAAGCTGTGTATGCCTCTGAAGAAATACCTGACGTACAAGTAGGGACATCAGCTCAGGACAGACTCTACAAGGGTCTAGGTAAGACTCCTAGAGTTTTTCCCATCCACCAATCCCTCAAAGGGTTGGTTCTTCAGCAATGGCAGCGTCCAGAGACTAAGTTTAAGAAACCAGTGTCATGGAAATGCAGATTCCCCTTTAAGGAGGAAGATATCGAACAGCTGATTAAAAGTCCAAAATTAGATGCACCCTTGGCTCAAGTAACCAAGAAATCGGACCTCTCCTTTGCTGATTCAGGCAGCATTAAGGATGCCATGAATAGGAAAGCGGAGTCTCTCCTGAGGAAAGCCTGGGAGGCCAATGCCTCTACCATGGCCCCAGCCTTGGCTGCCTCTTGTGTAGCAAGGAATACCTGCTGTTGGTTAGACAGGTTGAATAAAAACTTATCCCAGGATAAGACTCAAGATTTACAGGACTCACTGACCCTGATTGGGAAGGCAGTAACTTACCTGGCAGATGCAGCTGTTGAGTCGGTTGTAGCTTCAGCCAAGACAGGTGCCCTTTTAAACTCAGCCAGAAGAGCTATCTGGTTGAAGGAGTGGGAGGGTGACCTCACCTCAAAGTCAAAGCTCTGTGCCTTGCCTTTTGAAGGATCATTATTATTTGGTTCTGGGTTGGATGAGGTTCTAGCTAGGTCCTCAGAAAAAGGGAAGAAATTTCCAGTTAAAAGGAAGGATGTTCCCAAGAAATTTTTTCGAGGCCCCCAGGAACATAGTCAAAATAGACGTAAAAGAGAACCCAACAAGAGATGGGGTTTCAGGAAGGGAAAACAAAGGAATAATTTGCTCTTTCCCTCCTCAGCGGGCTCTAGAGACAACAAGTGACGCCACCATCAAGGTGGGGGGGAGACTGAAAAAAATGTTTCCCTCAGTGGGGAAAAATTTCAGTCTCCCCATATATTTACAACCTCATTCAGGAAGGCTATCGCCTTCAATTCAATTCAATACCACCCACCACAATTACCATAACTCAGGTCCCCAAGAAACCTCAGTTCAAGGAAGCTCTACTTCAGGGGATTCAAGAACTGGCAGAGCAATTAGTAATAACCCCAGTACCAGAGGATCAGCATCTACAAGGGGTGTATTCCCATGTGTTCGTGGTTCCAAAACCATCAGGCAAATTCCGCCTAATAATAAACCTGAAGAAACTCAACAGTTTCCTGACGTACAAAAAATTTTCAATGGAGACAATTTATTCAGTACGAAAGAACTTACTAAAGGATGTCTTCATGACCACCTTAGACCTCAGAGACGCTTACCTACACATTCCCATCCACCCAGAACATCAAAAGTTCCTGAGGTTTGCCTTAGAGAACAATGGGGAAACGACTCATTGGCAGTTCAGGGCACTACCCTTTGGTCTAGCTGCCAGTCCAAGAATATTTACGAAGGTTCTTGCAGAGGCGGTAGCCCACCTACACATGTTGGGGATTGCCCTGATCCCCTACTTGGACGATCTACTGATTTTCGGGAAATCAGAGACCCAGGTAAACCAGGATACCCATCGTGTAATAGAGGTTTTGGAGAGCCTAGGATGGCTTATCAATCTGAAAAAATCAGCTTTGGTCCCATCCCAGCTCCGGAACTTTCTAGGGTTTCTAGTAGACTCAAAGGCTCAAAAACTATTCCTAACCCAAGAAAGGATGCACAAGATAGTCACCACAGTCCAAGGGTTAGAAGACTCCCCATCCTGCTCCAGAAGAGATGTTCTGAGAGTATTGGGCTTGATGTCAGCCAGCATACCAGCCTTGGTGTGGGCACAATTGCACGCAAGGGAACTTCTGTTTTTCCATTTGTCATCTTGGGACAGAAAAACAGACTCGTTGGACGAACAAGTCGTCCTCACCCCTCAGGCCCGGGAATCCCTGATATGGTGGAAAGAACAGACCAATCTAGGGAAGGGCAGGCCCTGGGGACAATGGGATCCTATAGAGATCACTACAGACGCCAGTACCAAGGGCTGGGGTGCACACATGGAAGGAGCTCATGCACAGGGGATCTGGGAGTTGGCGACAACTCAAGCCTCCTCCAATTTCAGGGAGTTGAAAGCTGTAGGAGAAGCCTTGAAAGCTTCCAAAGAGAACATCCACAACAAGGAGGTCCTCATTCTCTCAGACAATACTACAACGGTAGTATACCTGAACAGGCAAGGAGGAACCAGATCCAGACCCCTCTTGGATCTAGCTTCCTCAATCCTAAGCTGGGCCGAGGAAAGAGTAGTCTCTCTAGTAGCAGTCCACATCAGGGGGGAAAACAACCTGCAAGCAGACTTCCTCAGTCGTCATCTGATTCAGGAAGGAGAATGGGAGTTAGACCCCAGAATTTTTCAAAAGATTACACAGAGGTTCGGAACACCAGAAATAGATCTGTTTGCCACAGCGCAGAACAAGAAAGTGGAAAAATTCTTCTCCCTCACCAGGTCCAGAGGAATGATGGGGTTGGATGCCCTGGCTCAACCTTGGGGTTTCAGTCTGGCTTACGCCTTCCCCCCTCTAATGTTGATCCCGAGAGTTCTTCAGAAACTGAATCACTCGGAGGACCTCCGGTTGATACTAATTGCTCCTTGGTGGCCAAGAAGACCTTGGTTTGCCACTCTGAAGACCATGGCAATGATTCCCCCATGGCATCTGCCGGTCTCAAAAAACCTGTTATCTCAGGGTCCAGTGTTATGCCAAGACCCGGAATTTTTTCAGTTGGCAGCTTGGCTACTGAAAGCCAACTCTTAATTTCAAAAGGTTGCTCACAGAGAGTTGTAGATACTCTCCTGCTGAGCAGGAAACCTATTACCAAGAAAATCTACACTAAGGTATGGAAAAAGTTTTGTACCTGGGGTAAGCAAAGAGGATTTGACTCCCCCTCTACCCCTGTAATCCTAGAGTTTCTACAGGACGGGGTGGATAAGGGTGTGGCCATTAACACTCTTAGGGTACAAATTGCGGCTCTCTCGGTGTTCCTGGACACTCGTCTGGCAAGAGAGCCACTGATGAGCAGATTTTTGTTAGCCAGACAAAGAGTTACTCCTTTGTCTAAAGACAGGTTCCCTCCTTGGGACCTGACAAGGGTCCTAGAGGCGTTATCTAGGTCTCCCTTTGAACCTTTGGAACAGATTTCCCTCAAACGGTTGTCTTTAAAACTGACGTTTTTGCTGGCTATCACTTCAGCTCGGAGAGTAGGGGATCTCCAGGCCCTCTCTATCAAAGAACCGTTTATGACTGTATGCCCAGACAGGATAATCCTAAAACCAGATCCACTATATCTCCCAAAGGTGGCATCTCCTTTTCACAGAGTACAGGAGATCAATTTACCTTCCTTCTGTGACAACCCAAAGAACAGTAAGGAGGAAAAGTTCCACTGTATTGATGTTAGAAGAGCTCTACTCATCTACTTAGACAGGACAAAGAACTTTAGAAGGTCAAACCATCTTCTGGTCCTTCATTCTGGACCTAGGAAAGGATTGCAGGCTTCCAAGCCCTCAATTTCTAGATGGATCAGGCAAGCAATTACCATCGCTTATGAGGCATCAGGTGTCCCAGCTCCTGTTAAAGTTAAAGCTCATTCTACAAGAGCCCTAGCAACATCTTGGGCCGAGAAGGCAGGAGCATCCTGGGAACAGATCCGCATGGCAGCCACTTGGTCCAGCCAGAACACCTTCCTGAAACATTACAGGATAGAAGTACTGTCTCAACAGGACCTGACCTTTGGACGCAAGGTCTTGCAGGCAGTTGTCCCACCCTAAGGTAGGCTGAGGTTAATCTAGTATCCTCTCATGTTGGGCCGTCCTGGAAGGCGATTGGAGAAATCTTACCGTTAGTTTACCGGTAACGTCTTTTCTCATGAGCCTTCCAGGACGGCCGGCCTACCCGCCCTATCAAAGGGTGCAAACAAGTTAAAAAGGGTAAGTGCCTATGAATTGACTGTGATACACGGTTCCCTCAAGGAATTTGGTTGTGGAAGATACTTTTTTACAACTGAGGATAGAGGGAAGGGTGGGGCCTTTTAACTGTGTTTTAATTGATTGTGTTTCCAGTAGGAGGAGCCTATCATCTCTCATGTTGGGCCGTCCTGGAAGGCTCATGAGAAAAGACGTTACCGGTAAACTAACGGTAAGATTTTCCACTGCAAGTACCGGCTCGGCTCTACTTGGCCCTGCTTGGCCCGGTTTGCTTTTCCACTGCATGGTACCGCACGGTATGGTGTTGGAACGGTTCAGTACGGTACGGTATGGTTTGCTTTGCCACTAAAGTAGTACTAAAGTTAAGTGGGTGGGATAACAACGATTCTCTGACCAATCAGTGGCTAGTAGTGACTGCATGCAAAGGATTGTGGGATATGGTACCGGGTATGGTACCTCTTGGAACCACAATCGAGGTGGTACTCTTTTTGAGAGCCGTACCGTTCGGTTCCATGCAGTGGAAAAGCGCTACCGTACCAAACCGTTCCTACACCATACCATGCGGTACCAGCAGTGGAAAGCACAAAAGCGAGCCGAACCGTTTGGTTCCATGCAGTGGAAAAGCACCATAAGGCTACAGTATACATTCCCTTTAACATGGAAACAATACTGAATTTCTTCTTTTTGCTGTAAGTTCCCTTTCTCTTTTCCAGGATCAGAATCTGTTCTTCTTCCATGAATTCAGTCCAGGAAGCTGTTTCTTTCTACCCAGAGGAGCACACATCTACAACCTCCTTATAGACTTTATAAAGGTATTTCCCCTTCTGTTTTCATAGAATCCCTGCTAATACTAGAATGGCACACCGATTTCTGTCTGGGAAGGGGATTTCATTGTATATTGTAGTGTAGTTGTTCTGCTCTGTCAGGAGGATCAGGTGTACAGAGCGACTCAACAGTCACTGTTTCATGTTAAGTTACCTAGCCATAGAAAACCTGTCTAAAGAGTTCAACCAAATATAAAAATAAAACGTCTTCAGAACCCTAAACCCACAACCGATGCGGACAAATCCAGCATTGGTAGGTTTTCACTTTTAAATTGTTTGATAACAGCATGATATAAATTGAAAATTCTTTTTATTACTTTAAAGGTGTTACTAAACCCACAACAGGAAAATCGGACTGTATATGCAGTAAAGCACGCTTGTTATACTCACTGTGGAACCTAAGGGGTTAATCCTCTGCATTGTGTATAAGAGCTGTTTGATCCTGTCTTCTCTGATCATCTCCTCCTCCCACTGACTCCAATATATTTCCTGATATTTGCAGAGCTAGGGGACAGGCTGCACATGCTCAGTTTTGTTGTGTATTGCTAGAGAGTTTTCTTTGGCCCTGTGCTGATCACATGCACTCTCCCAATCAGCACTGTCCAGACAGGGTCAGGGGTCCTGCATCCTCATAGGACAATCGTGGGAGAATGGAAACTCCTCCTACAAGCTTTAACCAGACCAATGGTGGCCCCTCCATTAGGGGCGCGGGGTTGCTGCCCCCTAATCTACATGCAGGGTGCCGGGTGTTTTTTTTAAGCACATAATTAGAGCCAGAGGCTGTAATAGGATTCATAAAAGGGTGGGCTCGGGGCGCAGAGCACTGCGCCCTGAGCCCACCCAATTGTGTGACAATAGTGAATGAATATTCGCTATTGCCACACTGATTCTCTTGCCGGCCAATCAGGAAACGGATCCTGAGACCTGTTTCCCGATTGGCCAAAAGGAGAAGGCATCCTATTTGTCAAGATGGAGAGAGGAGACGGCTGCCAAGAGGGAACATGGAGACTGGGGGGAAGCCGCCGCCGCTGCTGCCTGTCAGTCCCGCGGAGCAAGGTAAGTAAACTGGCACGGGGGGGATATGGTGGGGCAGGCTGGAGTGATTGGGGGGGTCTGTAACAAGTGACATGGTTCTGTGAATATGGGTGTAACATGTCACGTGTTACTAAAGGGGAACTTAACCTTTAGCAAAGGGGCACAAATTTATTAGGACAGATCTGCTCCCTCTTCTGTGCTGTCTCCATGATAGACACAGAACTGTACAGCTGGGGCTGCATGTTCCAGATTCCTCTGTCCATCCCTGTCCTCCTACCTAGCTAAGTGTAAGAGGGGAAAGAGAGGGCTGTGCAGGCAGAGAGAGGAATCTGAGCTGTCTGACCGCTCACATTCCAAACACCAGGCAGGCTTTCTCTAATAAAAATTGGGGAAATCTCCTAAAGCAGTGGTCCTCAACTCCAGTCCTCAGGGCCCACTAACAGGCCAGATTTTAAGTATTGGGGGAGCAAACCCTGAACATGTATATCTAAAGCCGGTGCAGCTATGGACCAAGCGACATGTATATTAAAAAAGAATAGCGCACACATGCAAAAGAAATGGCTATCAAATATGGAGACAATCCATAAATAAAAATGGGATTTGGTCCCTCCATATGGCCATATCGTGCTCAAGCCCACCACTACGTCAAAGTACCCCATTATCAGTGGGTCCTACACTATCCATAAAAAAGGGGTGAATCCAGCCTCTCTAACCCTTGGAGACAACACTCCTTGCTGGGAAAGATGTGCTAATGCACTACAGGGGACTCCTCCTATATCTACTTGATAGTGGACTCTGATAGAGTACAGGTGTGTGTGGGGGATGGGGTGCTCAACCTCAGGGTTTGCTCCCCCAATTTTTTGCTTGTTTATTATGTATTTGTTCTGACCAGGCTTACCTATAGGTACAAGTGTCAGAGGAGGGTTTTACTTTTTAATGTGGTACATGCCAGCCCACTCATTTTCCTACACCAGTTATTCCCCGTTTCCTTTTTCAGAATGCTTTTATTTATTTATTATTTTATGTCTTTTAAATATCAATAAATCAAAGTTAAATATTAAAGTAACTTTAAGGAAAGCAGCATAAAGGAGAAACACTTTAAATTTCCATTGTTATAGTAAGAACGAAGATCAGAAAAGGCTGTTAGAGGAAAGAAGTGACTGTCACAAGTTTTATATGAAGTTCTATTTGTATTTCTTATACATTTTGCCAGTTCACACCAAGATCAGGTTAGAATATGACAGGGAAAGCTAGATTTAAAACTGGGTACTTCAGTTAAATTGTATTTTTCCTATCAGAAAATGAGGATTAGGCTGGCCATCCGTTTATGCAATTTTCATTCCTTCAACTGTGGGTTGAAGGAAAGAAAATCGCTTGATTTTTCCCAATCAACACACTCAGTGTTGATGGGGGAATCCCTCACACTGCACCATTGTTGTCTTGACATCGGGAGGTTTCCCCACCATCAGAATACAATGATAGAAATTTAGATCCGGCCATAGGGACTGACAGGTAAGGAGAGCTGTGCATGTGCAGTAAGACAATGAAGATCATCTCTGGTCAGAATAATAAAATCGTCCTCTGATGAGAAGTTTCTTTTGTTATTTCTTATACAACCCTTATACAATCCTGCCTTTGTGTTCAGTGTGCATTGCTGAGAGGTTTATTCTGTGGTGTCACCTTCCTTCCTTACTAGTCTATTAGTAGCGATGGTTAAGTAGGGTGTGGTTCTGATTTTCAGGCAGCTGATTCAATTATGACGTACTGATTAGAGAATGATTTGGAAAGCTGTAGCGTAATTGTTTAGTTTGAGGCATTTCGGAAGAATCAGACGACGATTGGTTGTTATGAGTATGACTCATGGCTGTAGGTTTCCTTTGAAGATTGACCACAAGTGTAACCTATAACTTCTGGACTGAGAGCATTTTAAAACGAAACCATGTCACCATTATTTACTTTCAGGGTTCATGCTTCAAGTGCAGTCAAGTAAACGAATGGCGACCTTTTTTTTTTTTTGGCTGTGTGCGGCACACATGTAGGGATGTCGTCCTATTTATCAGTTTTGCCTTGTAGCCTTGCCTTGTAGCCAGCAAGCACTTTGGCTTGTACTGTCCAGCTGTCATTTTCCTGCTGGTCTGAATTTATTTGTGGTTGTAAATAAGTGAAGATTGTTCATCTTTGAAGCACATTGGCAGTTAAAGGGTTAGCTCACCTTTTACAAAAAAAAGGGAGGGTGAAGGTGAACGAATACCAGACCGACCCCCTTTCCCCCACCATCCCCGATCTCTCCTGTACTTGCCTCCAGAGTTGCTGAGCTGTCGGTCACCCATGCTGCCGCTCTAGTGGTCTGAGGATTTGACCTTTGCTCTTTGTCTTCCCTGTGCAGCATTTTAGGGACAGGCCAGATTGATTCACTGTGATGATGCCAGCCAATCAGAATCAATCTGCTCTGTTCCAGCAACACTTCACACAGAAGAGGGAAAAGTGTGGGGATTTCAAATCCCTGGAGCATGTGAGGGGGGGGTTTGACAGCTCGGCAACCCCAGAAGTAAGTACAGCAGGGACCGGGGGGTGGCAAGGGTATCCAGTGTGGTGTTTGACAGCTCTGCAACCCCAGAAGTACAGCAGGGACCGGGGGGTCAAGGGTGTAGGAACCCACACAAATCTGGGGGGGGGACAGCATTTTTACTCGCCAGGTATATGCTTTTTCAGTAAACTGCGAGAGCGAGAGTGTGTGTGTGTGCAATACAATTAATTCATCAAATTTGTTTATTATATCCCACATAACCCACATAGCATTAATAAAAATTAACCCACCTGGCATTAATAAAAATTAACCCACCTGGCATTAATAAAAATTAACCCCCAAATTAAGCCCATGGCATTAATAAAAATTAGTGCTGGTGCTGCTGCTTGGCTTGCTGGCTGGGCTGGCATATGCTTGCTGCCAGTGCCTTGCCTTGCGCTGCCGCCGGAACCTCCTCACTGTCCGGTCCCCGACACACAGTGGACAGACTGCTAGGTAGTCAGTCAGTACTGTCCATGTGACGCCACTCCCGCATGCGCTTTAGGTCTGGCCGCCTAGGCTGGGTGCTTGGTGCGCGCCGCGCACTCTCCCTATGCTGGTGAGACGTCTTGCATGATGCCACTCCGCTGTGCACGCCCCCCTCCACCCGCCTGCCAGCCTGTGTTTGTAGGACAGAACAGGACCCCCCAGGGCAAGACAGGACCCCCCAAAGACAGGAAAGGACCCCTCAGGATAAGACAGGACCCCCCAAAGGAACAGGACCCCCAAGGACAGGAAAGGACCCCCCAAGAACAGTGCCAGAACACAGCATTGCCCCCAATGATTTCAAAGTGCCAGCCACACATTGCCCCCAATGATTTCAGAGTGCCAGCCACACATTGTCCCCAATTGCAGAGTGCCAGCCACACATTGTCCCCAATTGCAGAGTGCCAGCCACACATTGTCCCCAATTGCAGAGTGCCAGCCACACATTGCCCCCAATGATTTCAGAGTGCCAGCCACACATTGCCCCCAATGATTTCAGAGTGCCAGCCACACATTGCCCCCAATGATTTCAGAGTGCCAGCCACACATTGCCCCCAATGATTTCAAAATGCCAGCCACACATTGCCCCCAATGATTTCAGAGTGCCAGCCACACATTGCCCCCAATGATTTCAGAGTGCCAGCCACACATTGCCCCCAATGATTTCAGAGTGCCAGCCACACATTGCCCCCAATGATTTCAGAGTGCCAGCCACACATTGCCCCCAATTGCAGAGTGCCAGCCACACATTGCCCCCAATGATCGCAGAGTGCCAGCCACACATTGCCCCCAATGATCGCAGAGTGCCAGCCACACATTGCCCCCAATGATCGCAGAGTGCCAGCCACACATTGCCCCCAATGATTGCAGAGTGCCAGCCACACATTGCCCCCAATGATTGCAGAGTGCCAGCCACACATTGCCCCCAATGATTGCAGAGTGCCAGCCACACATTGCCCCCAATGATTGCAGAGTGCCAGCCACACATTGCCCCCAATGATTGCAGAGTGCCAGCCACACATTGCCCCCAATGATTGCAGAGTGCCAGCCACACATTGCCCCCAATGATTGCAGAGTGCCAGCCACACATTGCCCCCAATGATTGCAGAGTGCCAGCCACACATTGCCCCCAATGATTGCAGAGTGCCAGCCACACATTGCCCCCAATGATTGCAGAGTGCCAGCCACACATTGCCCCCAATGATTGCAGAGTGCCAGCCACACATTGCCCCCAATGATTTCAGAGTGCCAGCCACACATTGCCCCCAATGATTTCAGAGTGCCAGCCACACATTGCCCCCAATGATTTCAGAGTGCCAGCCACACATTGCCCCCAATGATTTCAGAGTGCCAGCCACACATTGCCCCCAATGATTTCAGAGTGCCAGCCACACATTGCCCCCAATGATTGCAGAGTGCCAGCCACACATTGCCCCCAATGATTGCAGAGTGCCAGCCACACATTGCCCCCAATGATTGCAGAGTGCCAGCCACACATTGCCCCCAATGATTGCAGAGTGCCAGCCACACATTGCCCCCAATGATTGCAGAGTGCCAGCCACACATTGCCCCCAATGATTGCAGAGTGCCAGCCACACATTGCCCCCAATGATTGCAGAGTGCCAGCCACACATTGCCCCCAATGATTGCAGGGTGCCAGCCACACATTGCCCCCAATGATTGCAGAGTGCCAGCCACACATTGCCCCCAATGATTTCAGAGTGCCAGCCACACATTGCCCCCAATGATTTCAGAGTGCCAGCCACACATTGCCCCCAATGATTTCAGAGTGCCAGCCACACATTGCCCCCAATGATTTCAGAGTGCCAGCCACACATTGCCCCCAATGATTTCAGAGTGCCAGCCACACATTGCCCCCAATGATTTCAGAGTGCCAGCCACACATTGCCCCCAATGATTTCAGAGTGCCAGCCACACATTGCCCCCAATGATTGCAGAGTGCCAGCCACACATTGCCCCCAATGATTGCAGAGTGCCAGCCACACATTTCCCCCAATGATTGCAGAGTGCCAGCCACACATTGCCCCCAATTGCAGAGTGCCAGCCACACATTGCCCCCAATTGCAGAGTGCCAGCCACACATTGCCCCCAATTGCAGAGTGCCAGCGATCCCCCCGCACTTACCTCTCTCGCAGCTTCTCTTCAGTCCCCGGCTCCATGCGTCTCCGAGTCTTCAGTCCTCCCGCGGCGCCTCCTCCTCGTCCAATGGCACGGTGTTTGCCTTTCGGCCAATCAGGAAGCGGGAGGACCCGCTCCCTGATTGGCCGGGAGGAGTATCCGTGTGACAATAGCGAATTCTCATTCGCTATTGTCACAGAATGGGCAGGTCGGGTGCACTGCTGCTCCCTGGCCGCCACGTCTGCGGCTGCGCGGTCCGAGCGCGGTACATTCAATTGTACTGCGCTCGGACGCGCCACGGCTAAACTGGGGGGGATTTCAGCATACCAGTCCCCCCCCCGCATTATTTTCTGGGGGGGATGTGTCCCCCCCGTCCCCCCCGGTTCCTACGCCCATGCGGGGGGTGGCAAGGGTATCACACTGGCTGAGTGGTTAGCACATCTGCCAGGTAGCACTAGGGCTGTGGGTTTGAATCCCAACCACGGCACTACCTGCATGGAGTTTGCATGTTCTACCTGTGCCTGTGGGTTTACTCTCACCCTCCAAAGACATGCACGTAGGTTAATTGGCCCCTGTCTAAATTGGCCCCAGTAGGTGTATGTATGAATGTGAGTTAGGGACCTTAGATTGTAAGCTCCTAGAGTGCAGGGACCGATGTGAATGTACAATATATATATATATATGTATGTAAAGCGCTGTGTAAATTTATGGGGTTATATATGTATATGTAATTAAAAAAAAAATATATATATATATATTATAGTGAACTAATACTTTAAGGTCTACTGAAAGAGTTTGTAAATGAAAGTTCTAAAACTCCTCCTCAGCCAACCAGCAGTGATTATTTGAATTAAAAGATAATGATTAAGATTGTATTAGGACAAATTCAATAAAACATACCTTAAAAAAGAGGAGGCGTGGGACTGCAGTTCCCCGGGAGGCGAAGGAGGCATGGGACTGCAGTTCCCCGGGAGGCGAAGGAGGCATGGGACTGCAGTTCCCCGGGAGGCGGAGGAGGCGTGGGACTGCAGTTCCCCGGGAGGCGAAGATGTTGGACTATATTTCTAGAATCAGTGTTGTCTGAATCTAAAACCGCAAGGGGGTTGTAGAGATGCAGGGCTCTGAAGCAATTGGACAATTGGATGAGGCACAGTTACCATTACAGGCATGGACATGGGGTACTATCCTCACTAGAGGTAAAGATGTGGATGTGCTTATATGCCATCAAAAAAGAATGTGGCATCCATTTTAACACAGTGGTTTTCAACGCCAGTCCTCGGGACCCACTAACGGGCCAGGTTTGCAAGATAACTAAATTACATCACAGGTGATCTCATTTGCTGCTCAGTGATTTCAGTATTCTAGTCTGCATCTCAAGGTAATACTTAAAATCTGGCCTGTTAGTGTGTCCCAAGGACCGGAGTTGAGAACCACTGATTTAACACCACTGGAGTAGGGTGGGTATTAACCTTTTTTTTTTTTTAATTTTCTTTTTGTTCCTTGTAGAATGAGTACAGAAAGCGGGGGTTCACAGAGGTCATTACTCCCAACATGTACAACAACAAGCTATGGCAGCAGTCTGGACACTGGGAGCACTATGGAGAGAATTTGTTCTCTTTCACCGTAGAAAACGAGACTTTCTCTCTGAAGCCGATGAACTGCCCTGGTCACTGGTGAGTCAGTACATGAAACCTGCTGAACTCATGGAGTCTATATCTACACAGACGTTGCAGGCTGCGATGATTCAACTCGGCACCTGCTTTTATTGATGTGTGTGCAGCTGCTGCACTGCGTGTCATGCTGGTACTGTATATTGCAGTATACATCAGTTCATGACCCAGACCTACAGAAAGTGCTGAATACAGTATATTTACTCTAACTGAAACACAGGATATAGCTTTAAAATTCTTGTCAATTTCTGAAAACGCACTTTAGTTTTAATTTGCAAGTTCTGAAAACACACTTTAGTTATAATTTACTTTATTAAAAAAAAAAAAAAAAAAAATGGAAAAAATAGGGGATGCTATGACTGTTTGGGGGTCAGTATTTTTTTTTTTTAATATAAGGCTGATTTTTTTCATTTATACAGAACTACATATATTTATGGTAAACAACCTTTAAACTGCTTTCGAAGTAGGAATCTATAAAAGGCATTCTGTTGGCAACGTGGTTCATCAATGCTTATACTTTCTATGATTTTTTTTTTCTTCCATGACAAAGATTATCCAGAACACTCTGAGTTAGCTGTAAAACGAGGGGGATATTAATCTGGTACTGTCGGTTCTTCAAAAACTGCCCTTTGAAAACATTTGTGAACTTCCTCTGCTTACCTTGTCACAGAAAGTGGTTTTCTTGGTAGCGATTACTTCTGCATGAAGGGTCTCTGAGCTGGCTGCTTTGTCCTGTCAGTCGCCTTACCTGGTGGTTCACAGGGACAAAGTGGTGCTTTTTCCCGGTCAGTCGTTCCTTCCTAAGGTAGTTTTGGGGTTCTACTTGAATGAGGACTTTGTGTTGCCTTCATTATGTCCTAAGCCAAAGCATCCAAAAGAGGTTGCTTTGCATTCTTTGGATGTGGTCCGGGCCATCACGGTGTACTCGATGGCGACTGAGCTTATTCGGAAATCGGATTCCTTGTTTATTCTTGCGGATGGTCCTCGTATGGGGCAGGCTGCATCTGCTGCGACCATTTCCAGATGGATCAGGCAAACTGTGGTGCAGGCCTATTTAATCAAGCGTCAGCTTCCTCCTTTCCCTGTTGCGCATTCCACAAGGGCGCTTAGTGTCTCCTGGGCCTTCCGTCATCAGGCATCAGTGGTCCAGGATTGCAAAGCGGCCACTTGGGTGTCTATACACACATTCACCAAGTTCTACAAGGTGGATATTTTTGTATCTGCAGATGATTCCTTTGGCCGCAATGTTTTGCAGGCTGCTGTGGAAGAGACTTCTGCCTCCGTGAGGGTGTTTTTTCTGGTAAGGTGAGCTCCAGTTGTTCCTGGTTGAGCTCCTGGTTGGCTAAGTTTAGCCCTTTTTTGAGAATTTTGTTTATTGCTGTGTTTTCTCACCCCTCATGCTGATACTGCTTTGGGATTTCCCATCTGTCAAATGAAGATATGAAGCTATGTCCGTCAATGAACGAAAGAGAAAACTGGATTTTTGTCATACCGTAAAATCCTTTTCTCTGATGTTCATTGATGGACACAGCACCCACCCCTCTGTGGAGTTGGGTTATGTATTCTTCTGACACTGCTTGTTACAAAACTGAGACACCACCTGGGACTGCCCAATAGGCGTAGTTAAGCTTTGTTAGCCCTTTTCCGCCTAGTGTCCTACTCCTAGGAAGAGCAGCATAACCCATCTGTCAATGAACATCAGAGAAAAGGATTTCACGGTAAGACAAAAATCCATTTTTTTTTCTTTGACCCTTTTAATCTCACAAGCCTGTTTTCATATGGAACAATGCATGTAAATGTTTTACTTTTCTTGTGGTGGTGGTGTTTTTTTAAAATCTGCATTGCTACTACTTTGCAGGAACAGTTTATTGATCACTTGGTTTTCGTTACTTTCTAGCTTGGTGTTTGATCACCGACCTCGTTCATGGCGAGAACTTCCGCTAAGGTTGGCTGATTTTGGGGTGCTGCACAGGAATGAACTCTCGGGGGCGCTATCAGGGCTCACCCGTGTCCGTCGCTTCCAGCAAGATGATGCCCACATATTTTGTTCCTTGGATCAGGTGAACGCAACTTAGATTTGATAACCTTTTGTTTTTACTCTACATCACTTGGTCCTTTTGTGTCGCCCACCACCTTAGGGATTTGATCAGAGTGCCTTAACAAATAATAGCTAATCAAATTTAAATAAGTTCACGTTTCAAAAAAATAAATAAAAATAATAAATGCACATATTTTTGCAAGGAAAATGTGTTTTTATTTAATTTTTCCTGTAGGAGCCTGGAAAGCATTCCACACATGATCAGTGAATTGGGGGTGCAATGTCAGGCTTCTGCAGACAAGCTGTGCAACTTTCTGCTTGTACCATCATACGGGTCCTCTGTTTACAAGATGCAGGATTTGTGAATGAACTACAAGAGTGCTCATCAGTTCCCTCGTAGTTCATTCAGAACTACAAGCTGTCAGCCACGGTGTCTGACGGTAGTTGTAGTTCGTTCATTTCACAGGAAGCTGTCACAAAAGGGGAGGATTGGGGGAACTGGCGGCAGAAACTGGAACATTTTCCACCCTAAATATGGTGAACTTGCACACAGCTGAACAAAATAAGCTGAATTCTAGGCTGCAGCACCGTTGTTAAAGCTCACTGCAACTTGCTTTTTAAACTCGTGGAGTTGAGACCCAATCTGCAAGTGCATTGAAATGGCACAATCATCAATTAAATATCTGAGCTCTGAGGGTTTATTACCAATTGAATGTGGTTTGGACTGCAGGCTATATAATAAACACTTTTTTTTCTTTCAATTTTGCAGCTGGAATCTGAAATTAATGGCTGTCTGGATTTCCTTCGTGCAGTGTATGCAATATTTGGATTTACATTTAAATTGTTCCTCTCCACACGTCCTGAGCAGTACATGGGGGAACTGGAGGTCTGGCAGAGGGCTGAAAAGGTAAGTCTTTAATGAGATCTTCCATTCGCTACATTTGACAGGTATTATGTTTGGTGCAGTGTGTAAAGCCAAAGGTTTATTTTTACAAAAAAAAAAAAAGCTACTGAAAATGATCAGCTCATGTGGCAGCCCCTCTCATAATTTCAAGTTGAAGACGAATTGAAGCAAGCTGGCTGATCTGTATGTATCATAGGCAATGCTGGAAAATGATCCTTTGCCCCCTACAGTATGGCACACTGTGTGCTAACCTGGGGATACTATGTTTTGAAATTCGATTTAAGCCGGCCATAGATGGAGCGAACCTCCTTAACCTCCTTAACCTGGTTAAGCAGGGACCAGCCGAGATTTGATTCACTTATGGGCAGCCTTGTTTTACTTAAGTGGATCCATCAATTGACTTCAGTAAAACCAGCCTGTCAGATTTCTTCCATGTGACTCCTGCTGGTGGCTATAGTTGCCAGCAGTAATCATGTTCTGCTGGTAGGGAAGGCTCACCGCTGGCAGAAAGCAATAGCGCTTCCTCCATCAACACTGAATGTGTTAATGGAAGAATCAAGAAGTTTTTTTCTTCCTGCAGCTTTTGGTTGCAGGAAAGAAATTGCATCATCTATTGGCTTGCTGAACTCTCACTTTCTATCCTTAAGACCCCTGTGACTGGGACAGAAACAAACAATCAAACATCTTTCAGTCATCACCAAGAGTGGAGAAATTTCCCAAAGGAAGCACAGTCCACAATGGAACTCATCAGAATTACAAAGGTTGAAAAAAAAAAAGACACAAGTCCATCTAGTTCAGTCAATAGAAAAAATCACTAGTAGAGAGGTTCAACCCCCCCCCCCCCTATTTTTTTCAGAACCAAGAATCATGTATATTGTGATGTATAGTGTGATGTACACTGCTCAAAAAAAATTAAAGGAACACTTTTTAATAAGAGTATTGCCTCAAGTCATTCTCCTGGGATATTGATCTGTCAGTTAAGTAGCAGAAGGAGTTGTTAATCAGTTTCAGCTGCTTTGGTGTTAATAAAATGAACAGGGGCACTAGATGGGCAACAATGAGACAACCTCCAAAACAGGAATAGATTTAGAGGTGGGGGACACAAACTTTTTTTCCCTACTCCTCTTCTTTTACTAGTTTTGTATTAGGCTAGGGTCAGTGTCACTACTGGTAGCACGAGGCAATACCTGGACCCTATAAAGGTTGCACAGGTATTCCAACTTCTCCATGATGATCCATTGGCAGAAGGTTTGCAGTCTCAAGAGCATGGAGGAGATTTAAGAGAGCTGGACCGGGCCGTAGAAGGTCCTTAACCCATCAGCAGGACTGGCATCTGCTCCTTTGTGCATGGAGGAACAGGATGAGCACTGCCAGAGCCCTATAAAATGACCTCCAGTAGGCCCCTGATATGAATGTCTCTGACCAAACAATCAGAAACAGACTTCATGAGGGTGGCCTGAGGGCCCAACGTCCTCTAGTGGGCCCTGTGCTCACTGCCCGGCACCAGGGAGCTCGATTGGCATTTGCTATTGAACACCAGAATTGGCTTGTCCGCCACTGGCACCCTGTGTTTTTCACAGATGAGCAGGTTCACCCAGAGCACATGTGACAGACGTGAAAAGGTCTGCAAAATATTATGCTGCCTGTAACATTTTTCAGCATGACCGGTTTGGTGGTGGGTCAGTGATGGTCTGGGAAGGCATATCCATGGAGGGGCGCACAGACCTCTACAGGCTAGACAATGGCACCCTGACTGCCGTTAAGTATCGGGATGAAATCTTTGGACCCATTGTCAGACCCTACGCTGGTGCAGTGAGTCCTGGGTTCCTCCTGGTGTACTACAATGCCTGGCATCATGTGGAGAGTATGCATCTGGTTCCTGGAGGATGAAGGAACTGATGCCATTGAATGGGCCCCACGCTTGCCTGACCCAAATCCAACAGCACACCTCTGGGACATTGTTTTGGTCCATCTGACGCCACCAGGTTGCACCTCAGTCTGTTTAGAAGCTCAGTAATGCCCTGGTCCAGATCTGGGAGGAAATTCCCCAGGACACCATCCGCCGTCTCAAAAGGCGCATGCCCCGACATTGTCAGGAATGCATACAAGCACACGAGGGCCATACAAACTACTGAGGACCATTCTGAGTTGCTGCAATGAAATTTCAGCAAAATGGACTAGCCTTCTGCATCGTTTTTTCACTTTGATTTTCGGGGTGTCTTTGAATTCGGCACCCTGTAGGTCGATACTTTTCATTGCCATCAAACGATGTGGCATCCTTTTGTTCCTAACACGTTACCCAGCCCATACCAGTATAGATCCTAACACATTACCCGGTCCATACCAGTATAGACCCTAACACATCACCCAGTCCATATCAATATAGATATCCAGCATCAGATTTTTCCCCATTGAGATCTGATGTGTTTTCAAAGTGTTCCTTTAATTTTTTTTTAAGCTGTATTAAACAAGAGCAGCTTTTCATTCATTGATGAATCTTATTTACTTTTACACTAATAAAAAAAATCTGGACTCATTTTAGGAACTGGAGAAAAGTCTGAACAGTTTTGGTCTTCCTTGGGAGCTGAATGCAGGAGATGGAGCATTTTATGGTCCAAAGGTAAGAATTTTCCTTACTCAGAGAGGACAGAAAATAGAAAGGGTGGCACATCAGAATGATGGGGCAGTTGTTAATGTTTACATTTTGCTTTCAACTTGCAGTGGAAAGGGACATGGATCTCAAAACTGATGTTGGACAAAATCTGTAGTCTTTTTATTTTAGAAAAGTATTTTACTGATTGTATTACTGCCTGAAAGCTGTCTTTATTTACACTGAGAGGAGAACCAGAACTGTGAGTCAGTCAAGATCTATTCCATCATACTGTATGTATAGGAACTTTCTTAAAGCCCAAGTTCAGCCAAAAGCAGAACAAACAAAAATCAGCACAAGATAAACCTAGTCAGTATGTTGTCCCTTGTGCAGATTCCTCTTATTCTGAGCTATTCTGCTAGAAAGCGGTCAAAGCCAGCAGCAATCCTAGGTGGTGGAGGCATTCCCTGCCCTGCATACATGTGGCTGTGGGACGAGGAATGCCTCCGCCACCTATGATTGGCTGTTGGCTTTGGCAGCTTCCCTACATGAGATCTCTAGAGAGTTTGGACTCTGAAGCTGCCTGAGCTCATCACTGATATTCCCCTTTGACATGGGTTCATACCATTACTGCAATTTTGAGATGGCACATGGTTGGAGGATACTTTCCACTATCAGGGTAAGTTAGAACGTGGGGCAAAACCTTATGGCTTTTTGCCTATAATTTTTATTTTTTTTTGTGTTTACCAGTTGTTGACAAAAAAGGACAGAAGGAAAGACAGTTCTATTACTAGATGTTAAAAAAAAAAACCAATAAAACACAGAGGCAGTAGCTATAGGTTAGGGGAAAATATTCATAAACTTTAAATAGTTGCTTAACCACCTAACCACTACTAGGTTTTTTTTATTTATTTAAATGTTTATTGGATTTTTGAAATACAAAACTGAAAGTAGAATGAACATAAACAGGTTAACCAAAGCAATGCAAACAGATGGACGGAAAACGTCCCAGGGAGATATACAATTATCCAATGATAGATAAGCACATATTGGACTACGGGAAGGGGAAGAGAAAAAAAAAAGAAAATTAAAGGAGGGGGGTAAGCCTGTAGTGGTCGACTTGGGGAAGAACACATAAGCTGTAGCATAAGTACCTGGAAAAAAAGAGAGTAAAACCATAGAAAGTACGGAATCTAAATGTTAACCATAATACTGACTGTCCAGACGAAGCTACGCTACTTTTAGCGAAACGCGTCGAAAACCAGCCCGGCGGTGCACACTCTACACTCTCCATAGTGGATGGCAGACCGCACTTGGAGGGCACAGCAGCCAGCAACACCACAAGCCTTCGAAAATGGAAGGGAGACGGCACAAGCAGCGCAGCAGTGAAGGAGCGGCTGACAGCTTTCCCCTCTGTGACTGCTAGGGGTGAAATAGTCGCACTAGCTATCAGGTAACTGGAACCGGGACTGCCGTTACGGGATCCACCGCCACACACAGTGCATAGCGCATACTCCTCATAAGGAACAAGTAAGTGGATCTCTATACCTACCCGTATACACCTGACGCAAGTCCCCTACAACCGGCAGTCACACTGCATTAGCACCGGAGATTTCTCCACAGCCGATTACCTGCATAAGCGCCCCAGACACATCCCATCTCCCCTCATCCATCCTCCGCAGCCACGGACATCCTGGTCCAAGAAACTTTCCAGCAGGACTGATTATACTTAATCTACACAGTAACCTGTTACATTATAAGTCTGTACATAAGATACAGCATTGCTATTTTTATGCCCAGTAACAGGAGATCACTACACTGGAAATATAGAGTCGGCTACACCCTGTATAACAACAAGACGATCTGCTAAAATACATTGACATTGTGTCACAAATGCACATTCTTGAATCATTCCTTCCTATTTTGACAGATTTGTCGTAAAAGAGTAGGAAAGTCCAAAACGTCCCTTTGTGGTCCCTAAGAGATCGCAATGAGGTACCCATTTAAAGAGTCCCTTTCCAGGTTGAATAAGGCAACCATGATTCCGGTAGAACAATCGCCCCCTTTTAAGGATCCTGCTGACAGAAAGGCGGAGGTTGTGGCCAGCAGTATGTTCACTGTGGCCGGCTCGACACTCAGACTGGTCTTCACCATTGCCCTGGTGTCACAAACTCTGACTGAGTGGGCTAAGCTTTTACGCCGTGACCTAGAGGGTGAGCAACTCCCCCCCCCCCTGCCTTTGCAGAGCTGGCAGACCAGTTTATCTGTGATACCTCTTTGGATGTGGCTCCCCTGATTTCTATACGGTCTGATTTGGCAGTGGTCTTTAGGGGGGTTTGTGGCTCAAATTTTGGTCTACGTACCAGACCTCCTTAAAAAAAAGCCTTGACTGATCTTCCTCTTCAAGGAAATCGCCTGTTTGGAGCTACCCTGGATGACATCATTACGAGTCTCACTGGGGAGAAGAGCACCTTTCTTCCACAGGCCAGTAAGGGTAAGGAACCTCGTTGGAGACAGGGCCCATCTTTCTCGGCTCACAGGAAGTTTTTTCCTTCCTCAGGGTAGGCTGACAAGGGTTCAAAGCCTTTCAGGGCCTCTTCAGGAGGATCCAAACGAACTTGGTCTGGCAACTCCAAAGCAGCGTTTTCCATACCCACAGACAAGGCTCCTTCTGCATGAAGGTGTGTCCCCACCCATGCCTGGGGTGAGGGGACGTCTTTGCTGCTTTCTGGACCCGTAGACCTCCTTGGTTCAGGACAAGTGGGTCCACAAAGTAATACAGTCTGGTTACAAAATCGAGTTTCGTTCTTACCCTCCGGAGAGGTTCTTTCCTTCAAATGTGCGTCTGTCCCTGGACCGATTGCAAGCCCTCTTCGGGGCAGTGCAAGACCTGTTAATTCAAGGGGTAATTGTTCCGGTTCCAACTCCGGAACGTTTTCAGGGGTTTTATTAAAACCTGTTCACGGTCCCAAAGAAAGAAGGCAAGGTGCATCCAATTCTGGATCTCAAGGCCCTGAATTGCTTTGTACGGGTACAGAAAATCAGAATCGCGTCTGTTCGCACAGTGGTGGCATCTTTGCATCAGGGGGATTTCCTTGCCTCTATCGATATCAAGGACACTTACTTACACATTCCAATATGTGTCTGTCACCAACGCTTCCTCCCCTTTGCCGTGGGAGAGGAGCATTATCAGTTTGTGGCGTTACCCTTTGCTCTCGCCTCTGCTCCTCGGTCTTCACAAAGGTGTTGGCTCCGTTGCTGGCCTTGTTACGTCAGTGAGGAATCTCAGTGCTGGGCTAGTTAGACTACCTTCTCTTGCGGAGCACTCTCTCCTACTTCTCTGATGGACAACGTGGACATCACTACAACTACTGAGGGAGTTTGGCTGGCTTCTGAATTTTCAGAAGTCTGCTCTGGTTCATCCACGAATCTGGACTATCTGGGCTTGACTCTGCTCTAGCCAGAGTATTCCTTCCTCTGGACAAACTCCAGAAGTTGCATGCTGCGATTCATCTCTTGCTGTCCAGCAGGTGGTCGTCCCTCCGGACTTGCATGAGGATGCTGGGCCTGATGGTTTCTCTACCTTTTGAGGCGGTCCTGTTTGCACAGTTCCATAAGAGGTCCCTGCAAAGGGAGATCTTGGCAAAATGGGACAAGTGTCTGAAGTCTCTGGACAATTGGATCCGGCTGAGCCAAAAAACAAACTGATCGCTCTCCAGCTCTTCACCAGGGCAAATCTTTTCTCCCCCTGTATTGGACAGTGGTCACCACGGATGTCAGTCTGTCCGGGTGGGCATCGGCACTCCGCTCAGGGAGTTTGGATACTGGAAGAGTCCAGACTCCCGATCAATGTCCTGGAACTCTGAGCGATCAGGCTGTGCCTGAATCACTGGACTGATCGCCTATGTCAATCACCTTGGTGGACTAAAGTGTATTGGCAGCTCTGGAGGTAGCCAGCATTCTTCGGTGGGCAGAACGTTTTGTTACAGCCCTCTCCGCCGTACACATTCCAGGGGTGGAAAATTGGCAGGCGGATTATCTTAGTCGGCAGGCGTTGGACCAAGGGGAGTGGTCCCTTCATCCGGAGGCGTTTCATCAGCTGTGTCTCCGGTGGGGCACCCCCGAGGTGGATCTGTTAGCGTCTTGGCTCAACAGGAAGGTGCACAGGTTTCTGGCACGGTCAAGGTATCTGCTAGCAGACGCCACAGATGTGCTGGTGACCCCCCTGGGGCCAGTATCGTCTGAGTTCTGCTTTCCCTCCTCAAGCTTCTATCGAAACTCTTGTGCAGGATAGAGGCAGAAGGAATTCTGGTCATTCTAGTGGCCCTGGATTTGCTTTGCCGGTCTTGGTACGCAAACCTAGTGTGCCTGGTCGTTGACTCCCCTTTAAGACTACCTCTCAGGGAGGATCTGCTTTCCCATGGGCCAATCTTCCTGCTTTAGTCACTGGCTTTGACGGCTTGGCTGTTGAAATCCAGGTGCGGAAGGATAGTTTGTCTGGGTCAGGGATTCCCCACACTACTGAAGGCTAGGAAGTCTACTTCTAGGAAGATCTACCATTGTAGGTAGAAAGCGTACATTTCGTGGTGTGAGTCACTCGGTGTGTTCACCCTCGCTCTTTTTTGGTGGCTTGGGTCTTGACCTTCCTTCAACGGGGGGTTGAGCAGAAATTGGCCTTGAATACCATTAAAGGTCAGGTGTTGGCCTTGGCGGTCTTCTTTCAACGATCCTTGGTTAGGCACTCCCTGGTGCATACTTTTATTCAGGGGGTTCGATATTTGACTCCACTGGTGCGGTCCCCACTACTGCATTGGGATCTCAACTTGGTGCTTTCAGCTCTACAGAAGCCTCCCTTTGAAAATATTCAGGAGATTCCCCTGCTTACCCTATCCCAGAAGGTGGCCTTTTTGGTGGCTATTACCTCTACGTGTAGGGTGTCGGAATTGGCGGTGTTGTCTTGTCATTCCCCTTATTTGGTGGTTCTTCGCCCCTGTCCGTCTGTCCCTTCCAAAGGTAATCTCTGATTTCCATCTGAATGAGAACCTTGTGTTGCCTTCTCTGTGTCCCGGGCCAAAACATTCTAAGGAAATTGCGTTGCATTCCCTGGCTGTGGTTTAGGCTATTCGGGTGTACCCGGCAGCTATGGAGTCTTTTAGGAAGTCAAACTCACTACTTGTGCTTACTGATGGGCCTCAAAAAGGACTATATTAGCTTCTTCTGCGGCCATTTCCCGATGGATCAGACAGACTGTAACTCAGGCGCTTAGCGCTTCTTGGGCCTTTCATCACCAGGTGTCAGTAACGCAGGTGTGCAAGGTGGCTACTTGGTCGTCGGTACACACTTTCATAAAATTTCATAAAATTTTATAAAGTGGATGTGTTGGCATCGGCAGATACCTCCTTTTGGCCGCAAGGTTTTGCTGTTTAGGGGGCTTGTTCCCTCTTTGGGGTGTAAAGCTTTAGTTGCTTTGGTTGAGCTCCTGTTACCTAGTTGGCTACGATTTTAGCCTTGAATTTTTTCTTGCTGTTCCCACCCCTCATTTTTTACGCTGCTTTGGGACGTCCCAATGGTCAAGAAGATCAGGAGCTCTGTCAGCCAATGAACGAAAGAGAAAATGGGATTTTTGACTTACCGTAAAATCCATTTCTCTGATGTTCATTGACTGACACAGCACCCACCCCTCTATAGAATTGTATTACTGCTTGTAACAAAACTGAGTACCTCTAGCAGAGCGGGGGAGTATACCTCCTGGGACTGCCCATAGGCGTAGCCAAGTTCTTTTTCTGCCTAATGTCCTACTCGTGTAGGGGCAGTATAACCCAAAGGTCAAGAAGATCAGGAGCAGTGTCCGTCAATGAACATCAGAGAGATGGTTTTTGCGTTCAGTCAAAAATCCAATTTTTAGGGTGAAGGGCCCTAAACACTGACACTTTGAGGTACGAGCAAGCAAATACGCTGACAGACTGATTGCTGGTGCAATGCTTTCCAAGCTCTTACCACAAAAAATATTAAATGCCCTTTTTATTTTTTCTATCTGCGAAAAACATGTACATTTTATCATTTTTTGTGAAAAGGTAAACTTATCCTTTAAACATTGTGGCAAGAGTAGGCATAGCCCTTGTATATTAATTGTATCTGTAGTCAAAACCTTTTTTCAGATTTGGATATCCTAGAGAAGCCGATATATCGAGGGACGACCTGCACTTTCCCCGATATATCGCAATCGGCCCCTGAGGTTCCCGATATTGCTGATATTTCGGGAAAGTGCTTGTACACTATTTTTCAATAAGTTAAAACTTGACTTCATCCACACACCTAAATACTTACAGCAGGAAAAATAATTATTTGATCCCCTGCAGATTTTGTATGTTTGCCTACTTACAAAGAAATGAAGGGTCTATAATTTGAAATGATAGAGACAGAATATCCACCAAAAACACATGATACAAATAAGAGATCGACTGATTATCGACAAAGCCGATATATTGAGGGCCGATCTGCACTTTCCCTGATATATCGCAATCGGCCCCTGAGGGTACCGATATTTCGGGAAAGTGCTTGTACCGGAGTGATGCCTGCAGCTAGAGGCATCACCCCAGTACCGGCATCCATAGCCAACGGTCGGCTGTCTTGTAATGACAACCGATGCGGCTGAGAAGCTGCTCGGCTGTCATTACAAGGAGCGGGAGGGGACGTCCGTTCCCCCCCTTCCTTACAAGGAGCGGGAGGAGACGTCCGTCCCCCCCCCCCCCCCTCCTTCCACGGCTTGCCCGGGTCTCTCGTCCCACCAGGAGACCCGGGCATCCTACCTGCGCAGCCTCCAAAGAGAGGACCCGATCAAAGCCGCATTCGGCTCTGATCAGGTCTCCATGTAAAAACCTGGAAGTGATGTCATAGGACATCACTTCCGGGTACTCGGCGCCAAATTTAAAAAAATGACCGCATTCAAAACGGCCAAACTTTTAGACCCCCAGATCCCTCCACAACAGTTCTTCTAAAAATAAAAAAATTTTAAATGTCTGAAAATATCGGCCGGTACCGTTATGCGATGACCAAAATATTGGTATCTGCAAAAACGATATCGGTCGATCACTAGTTAAAACCCCGTCACTTTGTTATATTTACTTTTTGCTGTCTGATTTCCTGCTTGGCAGATTCACTCTGTTTGTCCTTATGACCATTGTCCTCAAAACATAAAATGATGGAATATGCTAAAATGGTCAATATGGAAATCTTGACAGGGGAGCGATTTTTTTTTTTTTTTTTTTTTTTTTTTTTTTTTTATTTTTTTTTTTCCAGCTGCATTCATTAGCCACAGGCTCCTTTTACAGTTCTTTTGCATGTTGTTGGTACCGGGCAGATAATGATTACAGATGGGTTGCTGGATTTTTGATGGTGAGAAATGTCGTTTGTTTTTTTTATCAGAACTTCAATCTGAATGCATCTAGTACAGATGGTAGTACAATGTGGCCATATGTTTAAAGCTATGGTTGGTTCTACATTTTTGCCACCACGACAACTCTGAAGTTAAGTTGTTCAAAATGTTTGCTGTCACGAACTGCCAGTGGATCTTACACCATCCAAAATGTCCAGATTATTTGGATAACAAGTTTGTTTTCCCCCTGCAGATTGACATCCAGATTCAGGATGCCATGGGCCGCTACCATCAGTGTGCCACCATTCAACTTGACTTTCAGCTCCCCATCCGCTTCAACCTCACATACATAAGGTATGATCTCCTATCTAGCAAATTACTGAAAGCTGTGTCAAGCTGACAGGAAATTACATGTTTGTGTTTTGACGTGCGGAAACCATTTCTGTTGCCTCATCTGTGTTTAGCAACTGATGCCAAGTGCCCGAGGCTCTTCCCACAGATTGGCAAAGAAAGATGTCATTGGCACTAGACTTGTGAGAAATAGTGATAAAGAAGTACTTAATGCGGTACTAAACCAAACCAAAAATGTAATATATTGCAGCTTGCCAATCATTCGATATGGTGGGCTGCATCAGTTTTCCTTTTTAGGCTTTTTATCCGTCTGTTTTCACCTAGTGATCTGGCCAGTGACACACTTTCCTCTATTCGAGTGCCCCCACTCTGGATGCATGAGTACAAGGGACACAACAGACAGCAATGCATGAGTACAGGGGACACAACAGACAGCAATGCATGAGTACAGGGGGCACAACAGACAGCAATGCATGAGTACAGGGGGCACAACAGACAGCAATGCATGAGTACAGGGGGCACAACAGACAGCAATGCATGAGTACAGGGGGCACAACAGACAGCAATGCATGAGTACAGGGGACACAACAGACAGCAACTTTAAAGAGGAAGTAAACCCTCCTCTGCAACTTGTACCTATAGGTAAGCCTATGATAAGGCTTACCTATAGGTACTGTAAATATCTCCTAAACATGTACCATTTAGGAGATATTTACTTTGCATGCAGCCAGTGACATCACTGGCGCATGCGCTATGAAGGAACAGCCGCCCGTAACGTTCCTTCAGAGCCTTGTGTCGTGAATGTTTGCTCCTACGCGCATTCGCGGGATTGGCATCAGTGCGGCTCCAGCCAATCAGTTGGCCGGATGCCGCAAACCCGGAAGAAAGGCGACCGAACATGTCACCCGTGAGAGAGGTGAGCGGTCGGCACTGCGGGGGCTTCGTTCTAAGGTAAGTATTTCATAATGAGCTAGTATGCATCGCATTATGTGTTTGTCTTTCAGGTGTTTGTTTGTTTTTGTTTTTTTTTTAGTTTTTTGAGGTTTACAACCTCTAAGTCTGAGGGGAGGGTTAAATGTTTTAGCAGACTTAAATACACTAACAACACTTTGGCAAACTTTTTTTTTTTTTCATTTTGGCATAAAGGTTTTACATAAAAGCTAATCATTTTAGGTACCCCTGAGAAGTGGTAAACCGTATGTCTCAAGTCTGTAACTGATTAATTCTGCTGGAGCGCTTGTTCTTTTGAAAAACACTGGCAGGATCACCAGGTAAAAATAGAAGATAGAAATCCTTAAAAGAAAACGAATGCAGCCATCACATCTAAGATGGTAAGCTGCAATATATTAAATGCTTTCTTTTCGGTTTAATACTGCTTTAACCCGTGTCATTCTTCATGAAATCCTTAGTGTAGACGCACATAAAGTCTAATTCATATATGTTTTTACCAGAATATCTGTTACTAAAACTGTTCAGAGGAACATTTTAAAAAGTTTAGTCTTCCCTGTAAGTCTTTGGATGGGGTGTCAGGTTCAAAATAAAGTATCTTTAGCTCTGGTGGCAACTTCAAAATTTTGGATTTCCGATCACTTTCTATCCCGGTGGCCATTTTCACCAAAACAAATAGGGTGAATCTTCTCATAGGGGACCTAGCAATAACATACTAACAGGAGTTCAAATCCTTTCTTACTCAAGCCAAAATGTAACACATTTTTGTTCTGCAGCTCTTTGCACCCTTTTAAATGATAAGTTCGCATTTCATAACATTTTACATGTTCCACCCATATTCAGGGGGTAACATTTTAAGAATGCCCCCCCCCCCCAAATTCCCACTGTGACAGCAAACAGAGATGTTCTTCCCCGCATCGACTGCCACAGTTCAAAAAAGATCTGGTCGCGCGGGGCTCCGGCCACGTCTCCCATTCAGTGTGACTGGGAAAACTACAAGGTTTGGCAGCCTTAGCAGCTGTCCGCTTGTAGTTTTTAATGAACTACCACAATGCTATGTGCACTGTGGTAGTTCATGGAGTCTATAATAAACAAGCAAAAAATTGGGGGAGCAAACCCTGAACATGTATTTCAAAAGCTGGTGCAGCTATGGACCAAGCAACATGTATATTAAAAAAGAATAGCGCACACATGCAAAACAAATGACTATAAAATATGGAGACAATCCATAAATAAAAATGGGGATTTAGTCCCACCATATGGCCATATAGTGCTCAAGCCCACCACTACGTCAAAGTACCCCATTATCAGTGGGTCCTACACTATCCATAAAAAAGGGGTGAATCCAGCCTTTCTAACCCTTGGAGACAACACTCCTTGCTGGGATAGATGTGCTAATGCACTACAAGATAGTGGACACCGATAGAATACAGGTGTGTGTGGGGGATGGGATGCTCAACCTCAGAAGTCTGGTCAGACCGAATACATAATAAACAAGCAAAAAATTGGAGGAGCAAACCCTGAACATGTATATCTAAAGCCAGTGCAGCTATGGACCAAGCAACATGTATATTAAAAATGAATAGCGCACACATGCAAAAGAAATGACTATCAAATATTTACCCCTTTTTTATGGATAGTGTAGGACCCACTGATAATGGGGTACTTTGACGCAGTGGTGGGCTTGAGCACTATATGGCCATATGGTGGGACTAAATCCCCATTTTTATTTATGGATTGTCTCCATATTTGATAGTCCTTTCCTTTGCATGTGTGCGCTATTCTTTTTTAATATACATGTTGCTTGGTCCATAGCTGCACCGGCTTTAGATATACATGTTCAGGGCTTGCTCCCCCAATTTTTTGCTAGTTCATGGAGTCTACCTGTCAGAATGTATTGGCTTACTCATAAGAGGTAGGGGCTGACAGACAGATTTCCTCATCATTTGTGCAATGCTTTTACAGGCTCCTGCAACAAAGAATAAAGGCACATTTTTTTACCTGCAAAAAAAAGCGCATTTATTATTTATATTTTTTAAAGTGAACTTATCCTTTAAATCAAAACTGCACTAATAAAAAAAAAAAAAAAATTTATTACCCAGTTAAAGCAAAAATAAATTAGTAATACTTTTACCTTATTCACTTAGGCCTTAGGTGTGGGAAAGCCCTAGTTTAGGGGAAGGGGGTCATATAAAGTCTGGAAATAGAAATACAATATAACGTTCATATTTTAGAACATGTTACACCTGTATTTAGAGTGTAACATGTTCTAATTTAACCCCCCCCCCCTCCTTTTTAGTGTGAGAGCGGACAGGGGGTTTTCTCCACTGCCCCCACATTTTGAACAGGAATCCTATGACTAAAGACACAAGTTTGTCTGTCACCATAGCAGATGGACTTCTAGGGTGCTGATCAGCATGCTCGTAGTTCAGGAATCCTCAAACTATGGCCCTCCAGCTGTTGCGGAACTACACATCCCATGAGGCATTGTAAAACTCTGACATTCACAGACATGCAAGAAAGGAGAGAGCGGCGCCAGCTTAGTATAGTACAAGTTTATTTAACACTGTTAAAATTGGTGACTCACTGTCCGAGGTTGGGTGAGACCGGTACACAAAGACTGTTAGGGTCATCCATCTTCCTCTTCCAGGATAGTGGTCATAGGAGAAGGTGGTGAGGTTCCAGAGGTATAGCCGAGCCGCTGTGGGGCTGCTAGTTGTCACTGGCCGCGGCGGAGCATGCACAACAGGGCTCCGGCTGCCGACTTCTGATCCCTGATGACATCACTTCCTGGCAGGAGAAAAATAGGGGTTGCACGTGTTCGGAGCATCCGTGCTCCTTCGTCAGGCGATGGGAGTGTCTCAGGTGGGGCAGGGAATTTATACCCTGTTGCCCACCTGAGACACTCCCATCGCCTGATGAAGGAGCACGGATGCTCCGAACGCGTGTTCCCCCCCACGCAGCCCCATAACCCCCCCCCCCCCCCATCCACCCACATTCCTTGTACCATCTTGGGATATTAGAAGAGCGCCATGACACCCCCACTTACATTCACAGACATGACTAGGCATCATGGGAATTGTAGTTCCTGAACAACTGTAGGGCCATAGTTTGAAGACCCCTGTCGTAGTTCATTCACTGCTTGCAGCTCTGTAACTAAAAGCCCATTCGGGAGGAAAGGGCAACAGAGCTGTAGGCAGTATGTGCGTAATCTGTTGATCGCAGGTGCAATACTTTGCAGGCTTTTGTTTTTAAAAAAAAATATTAAATGCACATATTGCATTTATTATTTTTTAAAGGTGAGCTTAGCCTTTAAGTAAGGCTAAACCGTGCAGCATTTTGCTTTTACAGAAAGTCTCCTATGAGAATACAAGTTGTCCACAAGTTGGAAGGATAAGGATGACAGTCCCTGAAGAATGTTCCTACAAAACATGTCCACTCCTCTACTTTAATTCTGATCGGTTCCTTTTTATTGAATATAAAAATAAATAAAACCTATAGATTTTTGCAGTGGTATTAGGCTTCACCCATTAACCCTAGGTCTTGAAGTCCCTCTGATCATGTGTACAACAGAAGGGTAAAGCTAGAAGTAGTTAAGTTGAATTTTTCTATATGGGTATCAGTGTGTCTTCAACACTCAACCTGTTACAATATAGTGTAGAAACCATAATTCAGGCAACGTTTCCAATTGGTTGTAATGCATTAGTCACAAGATGGCATTTATATTAACGGATGTCCATATTAAGATGTAATCTTGTAGTATCTGGATATATACATTGCTGGTCTGATATCCGTGAAAACTACACATCCACGTGCCAGCTTCTTCTGTGCTTCATCAATACAATGGGTAAAACTAAAGGAATAAAAACATACTTCAGTACCAAATCTAGTCTAAAATAGGTCTTAAAGCGGGAGTAAAGTTAACTAAAAAAAAAAAAAAAAAAAACCTTCTCCCTGCACGGTAAAGTCATAATGTGCATACTAGCACATTATGAAAGACTTACATTGAAACAAGGCCCTCCAGCGGCGCCCTGTCACCGCTGACTGGGCTTCCATCTTCACTAGGTCTTCCAGGTTTGCGAGCTCCAGTCCTTTGAATGGCCGAACCGCGATGATGTCACTCCAATGCGCATGTTTATGGCACAGGACTCTGAAGGAACGGCACAGGCATGCCGTTCCTCAGAGCACATGCGCTGGGACGTCACCAGCTCAAGAGACACTGAATATCCCCTAAATAGTGCACGCTTTGGAGATATTCCTTGTACCTACGCTTTTATTATAAGCTTCCCTGTACGTAGAAGTGGCCAATGGGACTACTACAGGCCCGTACACACGATATGAAAATCAGAAGTAAAATTTCATCCGTCCGAACGATCTGGCGATTTTCGGATAGTTAGTATAGTGCTTTCGACAGCCGATTATGAATTTCCAGGTGACAAAAACTGGATGTGAAGGCTATAAAATTTTTATCGTACGTGAACACAACGTCCGATTTTTGTTAAATTAGTACAGTTTTAGTCCAAAAAAAAATCGTAAGAGCAAGACTAAGCATGCTCAGAAATGAAAGAACACATACAAAACAATTCAACACATGACATCACTTCTGGAGTAGAATTCTATTGTACGGGAATTTTCGTATGAAAGTAACCTCTTCACTTTCGATATGAGACTAGCATGCAACAAAAAAAGACGAAAGCTCGTCCGATAACAGATCGTGTGTACGAGGCTTACCTCTTTAAATGTATGAGGAAGGATTAACATAATTTCCCATCTAATAGAATTTATACAATGCCCTAAAGAGGCATTTTCCACCCTTTGTAAAAATGAATAACTGCTCCCGTATTGTAAAAAAAAAAAGTACATTTATAATTACCGTATTTATCGGCGTATAACATCCACCACCTTTTCCTCCTAAAAATGGAGGAAAAAGTAGCTGTGCGTGTTATACACCAATATAAAAAACATGTCCAGAAAGCAGCGCCGAGAGGTAGAAGGGGGCGGGCGGCGCAGAGGAGAAGGAAGGACGCGCTGTCATCGGAAGTCTCGCCTCCTATGCCGACGTCTATCATAGGCGCCAGGACTTCCGATGAGAGCGCGTCCTTCCTTCTCAGCGCCGCCCGCCCCCTTCTACCTCTCGGCGCTGCTTTATGGACGTTTTTAAAAGTGATGTGTATAGTGGCACTGGCGAGGGTGCAATTATGGGCACTGGCGAGGCAGCAGTTATGGGCACTGGCGAGGCAGCATGTATGGGCACTGGGGAGGCTGCATGTATGGGAACTGGGAGGCTGCATGTATGGGCGCTGGCGAGGCTGCAATTATGGGCACTGGCAAGGCTGCAATTATGGGCACTGGCGCTGGCGAGGCTGCAATTATGGGGACTGGCGCTGGCGAGGCTGCATGTATGGGCACTGGCGAGGCTGCATTTATTGGCACTACGCTGGCGAGGCTGCAATTATGGGCACTGGCTCTGGTGAGGCTGCATGTACGGGCACTGGCGAGGCTGCATTTATTGGCACTACGCTGGCGAGGCTGCAATTATGGGCACTGGCTCTGGTGAGGCTGCATGTACGGGCACTGGCGAGGCTGCATGTATGGGCACTGGCGCTGGGGTTGCTTCAATTATGGGCACTGGCGAGGCTGCAATTATGGGCACTGGCGAAGGTTGCATGTATGGGCACTGGGGAGGCTGCAATTATGGGCACTGGCGCTGGCAAGGCTGCAATTATTGGCGCTGGCAAGACTGCAATTATGGACACTGGCGCTGGCAAGGCTGCATGTATGGGCACTGGCGAGGCTGCTTGTATTGGCACTGCGCTGGCGAGGCTGCAATTATGGGCATTGGTGCTGGTGAGGCTGCATGTATGGGCACTGCACTGGCGAGGCTGCATTTGTGGGCACTGGTAAGACTACATTTAATTTTAAAAAAATGTTCAAAGCTGTTTATTTTAAATTTAGGTGCGTGTTATACGCCGATAAATACGGTATTTTGCATTGGAGCCTGCAGAGCATTGCAACAGGGATCAGTGCATCACAAGTGCAATGCAGAGGCTCCTCTGCCCCCCCAGGTCTTTACAGGAGTACAGATCTTTAGTTATTGTGCTGGAGGAAGTAAACAATGGGCTGAGTGTGGTGATATCCCTACACCTGTGCTCCGTTGTGCTGCATTGACAGATGGGACTTGTTGTCTTCCAATTACAGATCTAAAAGGAGAAGAACAAAAGTTACTGACTTGGTCGCAATACCACTCTGGATTTGCAAAGAAATTCTGAAAACGTAATGTTAGTATAGTAGTTTAGGACATGAGGCTATTTGCTCCCCCAGGAGATAGGGACAATGCATAGATTGGGTCTATGTACCTATGTAAAGTGCTGTCACCATATAGATAGTGGAGATAAAATAAATGCTGACCTTTTTGGATTGGTTCAGTCACATGAGCAAATACCTAGGCTCCGGGATTAGTCTGGTTTATCATATACTTCCATTACAAATGACCCCGAGCCTTGACATTTGCTCTTTTGTTTTGACTTAAGGCACCTATTTGGATTAGTTCACAGAAGGACATAATGTAAAAGTGTTTGCTCCCCTGTTTTTTTATGCATTTTTCATTTGAACTAATGTGGTTTTAAACACGTAAACAGACAATATCGTTGGTTCTATGTGTTAATATCGGTTAAGACTTGTGTATATTTTGGTTACCAAGAGAAGACGTGATTGCACAACTCTGCGGAATGTGTGATGAAAACAATGCCTTTCACTGGAAAGTTTTGTATTGACTGATCAGTAACCTAGGATAACAACCGTTGTTGTGAAATGAGATCTGCTAAGCTGAGCCCTTTCTGTTCCCCGATACAGTAAAGAGGATGGCATAGCGGAGAGACCAGTCATGATCCATCGTGCTATACTTGGCTCCGTAGAGAGGATGTTGGCTATTTTGGCAGAGAATTACGCTGGGAAGTGGTAAGAGAATAGCATGTGTACATCAGCTGATAAATGAGTCATTTCCATTAGCTGGGCAACTACTGATAGCAGTTTTTGCAAGCCATCAAAATGTCACTAGCAGCAGATAATCCCAATCTTTTGCCTGTGAGCTGCATCCTTCAACAGCCCCACATAAGACATGGAAGGTTACTGGAGCAGAGATATCACAATGTATAAGGCGGGCCATAGACTATGCGATTTTTTTTCTTTCCTGCAACCATGGATTGCTGGAATGAAAATCACTAGATTTCCACGATCATCAGTCAGTGTTGATGGGGAAATCCCTCCCATGGAGCTATTGTTTTCTCCTGGTGGGGGGGCTCGGAGCCATCCCTGCCCGGAGAACACAGTGATTACTGCTGGTGGCTATAGCCACTGGCAAAAATCAAATGTAAAAATCCAACATGCTGGTGGTTCCAAAGTCAATCAGTGGATCAGCTTGGATACAATCAGCCTGCCCATAGATCAGTGGTCCTCAACCCTGGCCCTCAGGGCCCACTAACAGACCAGGTTTGCAAGATAACTGATATACATCCCAGGTGATATAATTTGCTGCTCAGTGATTGCAGTACTCTAGTCTGCATCTCTCCAAGGTAATACTTAAAATCTGGCCTGTTAGTGGGCCCTGAGGACCGAAGTTGAGGACCATTGCCGTAGATGGTTTGAATCTTGGCCGGTCCTTGCTGAACTGGCCAAGATTGACGCGATCTTTGGCCGGTGTACTGCCGAAATCTCCAACCACGTTATTTCCGGTGAATGTACACTGGGAATAATTGGAGATTTCTAGGACTTGGTGTTTTCACACAACACCGGCAGCCTATACACCCGAGCACATGGTATAATTAGTGCAGATTCTTACTCCGCCCGCTACTAACCAAAAACATGGCCGCCTCCAAGGCCGCGACAACTACCGGGCGGAGTAAGAATCTGCACTAATTATACCATGTACTCGGGTGTATAGGCTGCCGGTGTTGTGTGAAAACACCAAGTTCTAGAAATCTCCAAGCATCGGCAGCCTATACACCCGAGTACATGGTATAATTAGTGCAGATTCTTACTCCGCCCGGTAGTTGTCGCGGCCTTGGAGGCGGCCATGTTTTTGGTTACTAGCGGGCGGAGTAAGAATCTGCACGAATTATACCATGTACTCAGGTGTATAGGCTGCCGGTGTTGTGTGAAAACGCAAAGTCCTAGAAATCTCCAATTATTCCCAGTGTACAGTCACCGGAAATAATGTGGTTGGAGATTTCGGCAGGACATCGGCTTAAGGGAGGTGTTGCACACCTTTTATCAGATTCCGCACAAAATCCAAATCTGTTGTGGTGGACACACCCAGGAAAACTGCAGCTGAATCTATGCACAAGGGTGGCTAGGGATGCATGGTTTTCCACATTCAGAAGCAGCTAAATGGTGCTTGTGAATGCAGCAATGCTCTGTGAATGGCCATCTACAAACTAGGCCAGAATTCTGCAGACATGCATATCAGGTGCACACACTTTGCTTCCAGGGTTGGCCATTGGCTCTATTCGCATGTAAGCACTCAAGATGAGTGGTTAAATGTGAACAGCTGTGGCACCAGCCATTGGTTTGTACAGGGTTCAAATCTTGACAGCTGCTGCTGGTTGCACACAGTGTAGGCAGGCAGAGTTTAGAATCGCCAGCAAGAATCTAAAAGCCAGAAATTCATATTTCAGGTCAAATGTACCAGGACTAAAGAAAACTGCAGCCATTGGCAAATGACTAAATACAGTTAAAACCACATAAGTGAGGAGTTTTACTTGATAAAGGATTATTCAGACATTTGTCGTGATTCACATACCTGAGTCACGATGTACAGCCAAATATAGAGAAAAATCCAGCACTCCAACAATGTACATCGTACAGCCAGGCTACTATTTTCTATTTTATTCTTTCTTGGGTCACATTAATTCCTGTAATCCTAAAAATAGAAGAGAGAGAAAGAAAAAACAATTTTATTATGATATAGTGGAATATTGTCCATGCCTTGCAGGTGGCACAGGAATCTCAAATATGAAATATTGGTGTCTTTTGCCTGGCAAAACTGTGAAGCAGATTAAGGATAAGTTCACCTTAAGGCCCCTTTCACACACAGTCGTCCGTCGGCGGACTCCGTTTATCTCAGCGGGGGATCGATCCGCCGATCCCCCCGCTGAGCAGGCGGATGGCAGCTGTGTCTCCACGCTGTGTGCGGAGACAGAGCTGTCAGGTCCCCATTTTTCTCTATGGGGGAATCGGATGGGAACAGACCATCTGTCCGTTCTCATCCGATCTGCCAGACGGATGGAAAATAGGGTTTCCATCCGTCCAGATTTGACGGATCTGATCGGATGTCAGTGGACATGTCTGCTGACATCCGATGCCCTATAGAGATGCATGGGGCATCCATTCAGATCCCCGTGAAAAACTGACAGGCGGTTCTGAACGGTCCGCTTGTGTGAAAGGGGTCTCAGGGACAAAAATAATAAATGCATATTTTTGCAGTCAGAGGTGCATTTTTCGTTTTTTTTTTTCAACCAGAAGCCTGCAAAGTTTGGCTCCTGCAGACACTTCCTACAGCACTGTGCCTGTACCTCTGTATGGCCTATCAGTTTTAGAGCTGTAGGAAGTGTTAATGGACTATGAGCGCTCCAATCAGCACCCTCACAGTTCATTGAAACTTCCTGCCACAATGGAAGAAAGTACTTGTAGTTAATTTATTCACAGATCACTGTGAATGAATGATGCGGGTGCGTGGGTGGAGCCCTGTGCACGACAATTAAAAATGTTACATGCTCCAAACATGAACTTTTCCTACTACTTTGGTGCAGTTTTTCAGAAAGCGCATTAAAACTCCTGCCTGCTGCATCTTTGGGCTTTCTGAAACCACACTAAAACCACAATACATCATAGAAGTCTATGGGAAAGTGCAGCCAACCTGCACAAAATCTGACAGCAGTACGTTTTACACAAAGCGCAGTGGGACTGCATCGGGGCAGTGTGAAGGCACCCTTGGGGGAATCCATTTATTTAGGCCCCTTTCACACAACGTTCCATTTGATTTATCAGTTCTATAGGTCACTGTTTAGTTTTATAAATTATGCAACATATCTGGGTGTATTGGGCAGTTGATGTCCTAGGATGTGTATATCTTTGTAATAGTGGACAATGCCCATCCAATAATACCCCTTTCTGTACTATATCTTTTGTAGGCCATTATGGTTGTCACCATTCCAGGTCATGGTAATACCCACAGGAGCCAGTACTGAGGATTATGCCAAGGAGGTAAAATTTATACATTTTTCTCTGTTCCTTACTGCTCACATAAAAGATCAACTCCTGCCATTTTTTGCGGGGAAGGGATAGAATCCCATTCGGGTTTTTCAATTTTTTTTTTCCTATTGCAGTCTGTCTGTGCCTTGTATTCCAACAGGAAGATTTTCCATCACCTCCTGTTCCAGATTGCAAATCCAAAAAACAATATGTTATTAGTGAAATTGGGAAGGGTTAGCTTCTACCAGTTTTCTGTTGCTGTAATTTCTTGGGACAGGGAGAGCAGTAGGGTTCACAGGCAGATGTCATTCTTTACTGAATTCATATACTATTCCCAAAGTCTATCCAAAACTAAATGTAGAAGGGCTTAATATGCTTTCACTATCAATGGCTTATTTTGCATGCTTACACCTCAGCAATTGCAATTAAAGGCACTCTTAAACTCTTACTTCCACCTGAATATCACCACCTCCTTAAAGCAGAACTTCACACAAAAGGGGAAGTTCCACTTCAACACCGAGTGTTTGCGGTGGGGATTGCCGTACGCCGCATGGTGTGGCTGAAGAGCTGGTCGGCGGACCAGGCTTCTAAGAAGGCCATAACTGATCTTCCCTTTTTAGGTGAATGTCTGTTTGTTTGGTGACTCCTTGGATGAGTTAATCAAGGGTCTAACGGGGGGTAAGAGTACTCTTCTCCCCCAATCCGCAAAAGGTAAGCCACCTCGCAGTAAGCGGGTGCCTTCCTTCAAGGCTCTCAGGGGGCTTTCTGGTGCCTCCGGGGCGCAGGAAAAAGGCAAACCGTTCAGGGCCTCCGAGGAAACAAGAAGGCTTGGTCAGGAAAGCCCAAGCAGACAGGTTCTTTCCATCAAACCTCCGTCTGCCTCCGGATTGTTTGACAGATCTCAGGGGGGCAGTGCAGGATCTCCTTGCACAGGGCGTAAACGTCCCGGTTCCTCAGCAGGACAGGTTTTGAGGTTTTTACTCAAACCTGTTCATGGTGCCCATGAAGGAGGGCAAGGTGCGTCCAATTCTGGACCTCAAATCGCTGAACCGCTTTGTGCGGGTGCAGAAGTTTTGGATGGAATCCATTCAGTCGGTGGTGGCGTCTTTAAATCAAGGGGATTTTTCTGGCCTCCATCGATTTAAAAGATGCGTATCTGCACATTCCTACTTACGAGGGTCATCAGCTGTATTTCCATTTCGCAGTGGCGGAGGAGCACTTTCAATTTGTGGCTTTACCCTTTGGTCTAGCTTCTGCTCCCAGAGTATTCATCCAAGGTTTTGGCCCCGGTGCTGGCTTTGCTACACAAAAAGGGGATTGCGGTCCTCTGTTATCTGGACGATCTCCTGTTAAGGGCAAGCTCTTGTACCACCCTGTCGGGCGACCTGATATTCACAGTTCAGACGCTTCAGAAGTTCGGGTGGACCATGAACTTCCAGAAGTCTGCGCTTACCCCGTCACTACGTCTGAGTTATCTGGGCATGCTCCTAGACTCCTCTCAAGCGAGGGTCTTTCTTCCGGAGGAAAAACTCCAGACCTTTTTGGGGAGAGATCAGGATCCTGATGGGCAACGATCTCTCCTCCCTACGGACATGTATGAGGTCCCTGGGGCTGATGGTGTCGGCCTTCGAGGTGGTCCCGTTGGCCCAATTTCACACAAGGCCTCTACAAGTGGAGATTCTTGCCATCCTTGGACAGGATGATATGTCTAAGCCGTCTCACAAGGTCGTAGCTCTCGTGGTGGCTTCTGTCGCCCGCTCTGAGCCAGAGGAGGTCGTTTCTGCCACTGTTGTGGACAGTGATCACCACGGATGCCAGCCTGACAGGCTGGGGTGGAGTGCTGGACACTCTTTGTGCCCAAGGAACGTGGTCGATGGAGGAAACCTCTTTACCTATAAATATCCTGGAGCTCAGGGTGATCAAACTCTGCCTGCTCCATTGGACGCCTCGGCTGCACGGTCTTCCGGTTCGGATGCAATCCGACAATGCCACAGCTGTGGCTTACATCAATCACCAAGGGGGCACCAAGAGTGCCCGGGCGGTCAAGGAAGTGGCTGAAATTCTGACTTGGGCTGAGGCGCACGTTTCGGCTCTCTCCGCTGTTCACATTCCAGCTTTCTCCGCAGTTCACATTCCAGGAGTGGAGAACTGTCAGGCGGATTACCTGAGTCGTCCGCCTCTGGATCAGGGTGAATAGTCCTGCATCCGGAGGTTTTTCGCCTCCGGTGTGCCCAATGGGGAACTTCGGAGGTGGATCTGTTTGCGTCTCATCTAAACAAAAAGGTAGAGCGGCTGGTGGCCAGGGCTCGGGATCCTCTGGCTGACGCCACAGACGCATTGGTGGTGCCTTGGAGCCGATACCGGCTAATTTACGCCTTCCCTCTGCTACAACTGTTGTCGAGGTTCCTCCGCAGGTTGGCGGTGGAGAAGGTACAGGTGATTCTGGTGGCCCCAGACTGGCCTCGCTGGTTGTGGTATGCAGACCTTGTAAAAATGGTTGTCGAGCCTCTATGGCGGTTGCCTCTGAGAGAGGATCTGCTGTCTCAAGGGCCGATCTTCCATCCTGCTTTACGGTCGCTGGCTTTAACGGCATGGCTGTTGAAGGCCAGGTGTTGAGACATAGGGTTTTCTCTGATTCTATGATTCCTACCTTGCTGAGAGTTAGGAAGGCGACTTCCAGGAAGATTTATCATCCTACTTGGAAGATGTATATTGCCTAGTGTGAGTCGCAAGGGTTGCATCCTCGCTCTCTCGGTGGCGAGGGTCTTCGCCTTCTTGCAGAAAGGAGTGGAGCAACGTTTGGGTTTAGGCACGATTAAAGGTTAGGTGTCGGCCTTAGCCATTTACTTCCAACGTCCCTTGGCGACTAATTCCTTGATTCGCACCTTTATTCAAGGGGTGCGTCATCTGGCTCTGCTGAGGAGATCCCCTTTACCTCTGTGGGATCTGAATTTGGTTTTGTCCATTTTTCAACCACCTCCCTTTTTTAAATATCAGGGAAATTTCTCTGCCTTTGTTGTCTCAGAAGGTTGCCTTTTTGGTGGCTATCACCTCTGCTAGCAGGGTGTCTGATTTGGCGGCTCTGTCTTGCCGTTCACCCCTGGTCGTTCATAGGGATAAGGTTGTTCTGCGACCTGACAAATCTTTTCTCCTCAAGGTGGTGTCCGCTTTCCACCTCCAATGAAGATATTGTTTTACCTTTTGCTCTGTGCTAAGCATTCCAAGGAATTTGCCTTGCATTCACTAGATGTGGTTTGGGTGATCAGGGTCTACTTACTACCTGTCAGCCACGGAGTCCTTTCGGACATCTGATTCTCTGTTTGTCCTTCCTGAGGGATCTCGTAAGGGTTCAGCTGCGTCTGCTGCAACCATGTCAAAATGGATCAGACAGACTATTGTCCAGGCCTATTCATTAAAGGGTCAGGTTCCTCCCTTCCCTGTGAGGGCGCATTCTTCTAGAGCGCTGAATGCCTCTTGGGCTTTTCGCCATCAGGCTTCTGTGGCTCAGGTGTGTAAAGCGGCGACCTGGTTGTCTGTACACACTTTTAAAAAATTCTACAAGATTGATTTGATGGCATCCTCGGATGCTTCCTTTGACTGCAAAGTTTTGCAGGCTGCTGTTTGGCGAAGAGACATGGTTTTTCTCTTTTGGGGGTGAATTTTTGTCTTGGGGCAAGCTCCCGTTGGTTTAGCTTTTGTTGACCTGTTTGCTACGTTTTTAGCATTGGAAATGCGTTAACAGTTTTTGGTGGCGTTCGTCCCACCCCTCATGCCTACACTACTTTGGGACGTACCATTAGTGAAGAAGCATTGAGAGCTGTGTCTGTCAGAGGACGTAAGAGAAAATTAGATTTTTGTAAGAACTTACTGTAAAATCATTTTCTCTGTGTCCTCTGACAGACGCAGCTCCCGCCCCTCTATTTTGGGGTTGGTTGTTTCTTGTTTCAATGCTTGCTACGAAACTGATTTTAGAGCACAGTGTGTCTGGGGTTATGTGTGAAGGACAGCCCCTATAGGTGTGTCTAGTGAAAACTTTTCACTGCCTAGCCTACTCCTGTTTTTTGTGCATAACCCATTAGTGAAGAAGCATTGAGAGCTGCGTCTGTCAGAGGACTCGCAGAAAATAATTTTACGTTAAGTTCTTACAAAATCCAATTGGCCCCCATCATGCCACCAGGGATACTATACAACCCAATATCCCACCCAGAAGGCTAGAAGAATGGCCCTGCTACACCAGTAGGAACAAATACACTTGATCTTAGCCAAAAGGCTGAGAAGCCATTTAAGTGCTCCACTATAGATGAGAATGGCTGCTCTACACTGTGGTTAATCTAATATCTGTCAGATCAGATGAAAAACTGCTCCTTCTATGCCCAATCTATCTGTGCCAGGCTTAGTTATGAAAGGTGACTTGCAAAGTGTTAAAACCTAAAAGCAACCTTCCATCATCATTGAACAGTCATACATTCTGATTGTTGCCAAAATTACTGAGCTTAGCACATTACTTTCAGCCTAGCTAATTCAGCTCATGAATATAACACGCTAAAAAAAAATGTATTTGAATAGTAAGAGCCAACAAGAAAGATAAATGCCGTGTTGTAAAGTGTGAATACAGATATCAATCATAACCAAATACAGGAACGGGCCAAACTCACATCTTACCTCTAGCATCTCTATTAGGCAACCCAGCCAGTTATGTAAGGACACTTCATAAGGGGTTAAGGCTGAGAACACAAAACAATACAAGATAAAAATTCCATGATCACAAAATCCCATGACTGCACATCGGGATCCGTGAGAAGTACAAACAGTATCAAATAAAAAGTGAATATCAACTTAAATACAAACTAGCAAATATTACCAAGTAAGAAAAAATACATATACACAAAAGTATGACCATTAATAGTAACACAATAACGAGACGTGGGTTTGTGCACATTTTCTGTAATTATGGTCTGGACTAAAAATACAATTGCATTTTTCTGGTCAGATAAATATGGATATTAGAATTTTCTATTCTACTTTCCAGCCTTAACACTACTTGGCTATCTAAACCATACTATAATAAACTACAAATATTCATCAACTGCATGTATCCTTCACAAAGGAAAGCCTTATTAGCCTATATCCATGCTTGTACCTTTTTAGTTACAGTAAACCATTATGGACACAATGGGGACGATTTACTAAAACTGGAGAGTGCAAAATCTGGTGCAGCTCTGCATAGAAACAATTCTACTTTCAGATATTATTATTATTTTTTTTTTTTTTTTATCAAAGCCTGATTGAACAATCTGAAGTTAAAAGCTGATTGGCTCAGCTGCACCAGATTCTGAGGGCTCCAGTTTTAGTAACTCTCCCCCAATGTGATTCTTCTGATAGGATCATCATACCTGCACTGTAAGCATTTGTTTCACCTTTCCATTATCATGTAACCAGGTGCAACAGGTCATTCATGAGCACGGCTTCATGGTGGACATGGATACAGACCAAGGAACCACCTTCAGCAAGAAAATCCGCAAGGCTCAGCTGGCACAGTACAATTTCATTCTTGGTATGTAGTGTTTCTTATGCTACCACCATTGTTAAACAAAACATCCACCCTAATGGCCTTTAGATCAAGGCAAAGGGTACTAGGCCCTGATCTAGATTCTCTACTGAGGCTATGCAATGATCTTGTAAGAGCAGGTGAGCTGGGGCAAATATTTAACCCAGTGAACATTGCGCCTGTGCTACGCAGGGTTTATGGTCCTCCAGCGCATTTGGAACAAACATTTAATTTTTTTAGGTTCTTTTTATTCTCTACATTCTTATACAATTTTCTGTTGGGTGGAGAATTATATTCTACATGGCAGGCAATAATGCTGATATAATTGCACCACACAATCCAGGAGCCAGATCAGCTGCCGGTTAATTGGCAACATCAATAACATTTTCTCCTGATTCTTTCTATGGATAGCAGTATTGTAAATCTTATTATATTGTTTCCATTCAAAGAGGTCAGCAGCTTAATTTGAGCTTTTCTTTGTTTTTAGTTTTTGCATAGAGTAGGAAATGGTTTAAAGGAGAAGTTCACTTTTGGGAACATGTTACATCCATTTGTTTTTAGGGCGGAACATGTAACATGTCCCCAATGCTGCAGCTGCTGCCTGATTTCAACCCACCCCCCCCCCCACCCTCCCTTTGGCAGCAGAACAGCGAGAAGTTCCTCGTACTAGATGTCGGTTTTTTAAATCCATGCGGGGCTCTGCTCACATGGCCACACTCTTTGAGTGAATGAACTACAAGCCCCGCCATCCTTTGAAGGTGTCGGCTTGTAGTTCTAAATGAACTACCACGGTGCTATGGAGCGCCGTGGTAGTTCATCGATGGGATGTACAGACACACAATTACACTGATAGATCTGCTGTCTGCTGTTGCATTGCTTTACAGACTCAAAAAAAATAAATGCATAATTTTTTACCTGCAAAAATGTTTAAAAAAAAAAAGTGAACTTCCCTACCGGCGCATTGTAAAATGACGCCGGCAGGAACACTCCCTCGTTATGTCCGCCCGTTCCCGCTGCTCTCTCCCTCCCCCCCCCCCCCCCCCCCCTCGGCTGTGTCCGGCCACATGCACTGTCCTTGTGATCAGGGATGGAGAGTTTCACTCTGACACAGTCCATCCCTGATCAGGGTAAAGCACCAATGAAATTGGCTCTTTACCACGTGACCGACTGTGTTCAATCACAGCCGGTCATAGAATGTAAAAAAGAAACCACGGTAACTAGCGGTTACAGTGTTCTCCTCCTCACACACCAATCCTGTGTGAGGAGGAGATTGTGGTAACAGTTAGTTACGGATTACAGTGCACCCCAAAACATACTTATTGCCCCCCCAATAAAGAGGACCTGTCACTAGCCCTTCCCAGTACCCAAGTACCTGTCACCAGCCCATCGGGTACTCTGATGACAGGTCTTCGGAGTACCTGTCATTGGAGTACTTTCCAAAAACTTGTGGTAAAAAATGACATGTTTAAAAGAGTCATTATCCCTCATAGAATATATGTTGGGGTGTTTGCTTTCCAAAATGGGGTCATTTTGTGTATAATTCTATTGTCCTAGTGCTCCAGGGCCTTCAAAATTGTGATAGGTCGTTAGGAAATTGTGTGTCATTTATGCTCCTAGAACACCTGACGGTGCTCCTTGCATGTCGGGCCTCTGTATGTGGCCAGGCTGTGTAAAAGTCTCACACATGTGGTATTGCCATACTCAGGAAGAGTAGCAGAATGTATTTTGGGGTGTAATTGCAAGTATGCATATACTGTGTGTGAGAAATAACCTGTTATTATGACAATTTTGTGTAAAAAAAAAAAAAAAAAAGAATTCCTAATCTTCCATAGAATTGTGGAAAAAATTTGCCATTTCAAAAAACTCACCATGCCTCTTACTAAATACCCTGCAATGTCTACTTTCCAAAAAGGGGTCATTTGGGGGGTATTTGCCCTGTCCTGACATTTCAGGGCCTCAAGAAATGAGATAGGCCGTCGATACATCAGGTGTGATCAATTTTCAACGATTGGCACCATAGCTTGTAGACTCTATAACTTTCACACAGACTAAATAATAACCGCTAATTTGGGTTATTTTTTACCAAAGATATGTAGCAGTATAAATTTTTACCCAAATTTATGAAAAAAAATTACTTATACTAAAACTTTATAATAGAAACAAAAACAAAATGTTTCAAAATTTTCACTCTTTTTTCACTTGTATCGCAAAAAATAAAAAACCCAGTGGTGATTAAATACCACCAAAAGAAAGCTCTATTTCTGTGAAGAAAATGATACAGCGTTGCATGACTGAGTAATTATCATTCAAAGTGTGAGAGGGCTGAAAATTGGTCTGGGCAGGAAGGGGGTATAACTGCCCTGTTTGGAAGTGGTTAAATCCCTATCAGTTTTGTTTTTCTTTTTTTTTTTTCTATTCATGTCCTTTTGGATTTCCTTCTGCTTCCTTGGTGACCATGGTCACCAGGACTAATAGAGAGGGTAATTCTCCCCACCAGGGGCACAGACCGCAATACAGAATTGAAAGAAGGTCTAACTCTTCCCAAAAGGGATCTAGTGTGTGCAAATCACATGACTGGTTGATTTCAATGACACACATGCAAACTGTTTCACCTGCCAAAGTATCTCTTTCATCTCTATGTATAAAGCCATTTGCCTGTGGGGACACTTTAAATAAAACAAATGCTTTTATGTATTGGCTCACTCCAGATTTCCTCTTCTACTTCACAGTGGTCGGCGATAGAGAGAAACAGAACAGCACAGTCAATGTACGGACCAGAGACAGTAAACAGCACGGGGAACGCAGCCTAACAGAAGTGGTCTCCAGATTATCGGAGCTGTGCAAGTCACGGGTCAGGAATGCAGAAGAGATTTTCTAACATTTGCGGTTTACAGAAATGCAGATTCTCCAAATTTCCCATATTCTGCAGTTCAAAATCACTCAGGATTGCTGGAATGAATATATATGTGACCACAAAGCATGGAGCTGTATCATTCTCTGCAATAAACTGCCACTGATGTTAACAGACACCCCTCCCTGAACTGAGAGTGGATGGGTGATGCACAGACATCCCTGACTTCTCTGCAGTTTACTACCATTGATGTTAGCACAGACATCCATGACTACCGAGATTGGATGGGGTGGTGCATTGACCACCAGCCTGAGACTGGATGGGATGCACGGACATCCTGACCACCAGCCTTAGGGCTCTTTCACATGTCAGTTTTTTAGATGGATCTGATTGGATGCCCCATTCAGCCCTATGGAGCAGCGGATGTCAGCGGAGACATGTCCGCTGACACCTGCTGCCATCCGCATCCGATCCTGTCCGTGAAATCCGGACGGATGGAAACCCTATTTTCCATCTGTCCTGGGCATCGGATCAGATGAGAGCGGACAGGCGGTCCGCTCTCATCCGATTCCCCATAGAGAGCAGCAGGGGCTGTGACACCTCCCTCTCTGCACTGCAAGCGGAGACGGAGCTGTCATCCGCCGGCTCAGCGGGGATCGCGGATCGATCCCCGCTGAGCAGCAGGGATCCGCCTACGGAGGCGGACCGTGTGAAAGAGCCCTTAAAGTGTCATTCTCATCAAATTCTAATTAAGGCTAATGCTACTCACACCCCCATTCTAAGGCTATTCTATTTTCCTTGCAAAAGAAAAGATGTGTATACTTAACTATTCTGAAGCCACTCCGGTGTTCCGTGAAAAAACCATACCCGTGAGAAAACCATACCCTCGGGACTTCCGGTTCCGCTACGGAGGGTATGGATTTCTCACGGTAGTTAAACTTGCGGCGGGTACATTAAAACACTTCGGGTGCAACATAAATCATGTCCTCTCCTATCGCTGTAACATCCCTCATCTCCGGTAATAAATATAAAAGCGGATCACGGAGCCGCGATCGCCGTCACATTTACATCTCATACACCCGCCGCCGCTTTTATATTTCTTACCGGAGATGAGGGAAGTTACAGCGATAGGAGAGGACATGATTTATGTTGCACCCGAAGTGTTTTAATGTACCCGCCGCAAGTATAACATTAGAAACAGTGCCGTGATAATTTCATGCCCACCGAGCATGCGCACTTCTCAAATTCTTTCTTCTTCAATCACGTATCCGGGGCTCTGAGCATGCGCACTACTGCGCTGCTCAGCTGTTTCAAACCGGAAGTGACGAGGGTATGGTTTCTTCACGGGGTATGGTTTTTTAACGTTACACCGGTACGGTCACATGACCTTCTTCAGTGCAGAGGAGCGTCAGCTGACAACTGTCCCCATAGTAAGCCTATAGGTGATGTCATCACCCAGCTCTGCAGCTGTTGTCACTGTCTCTCCTCTACACTGAAGACGGAGCTGGGACCCGATCAAATGACTGGACCAGAGCTGCTTCAGAATAGGTAAATGTAGACATTTTTCCTTTTACAAGGTAGCTAGAATAGTCTTAGAATGGGGGTGGGAGTAAATTAAGCTTTAGAATTTGACTGGAATTCCACTTTTAAAGAAGGCGGTGTTGCCCCATTAGAACTTTTTATGTTTACTGTACATGGATGCCAGTATGCTGAAGTATTTATTGCTGTATATACTATGGTGCACTTGTTCAGCCTTAAAATATAATTTAGGTATGATTTTCTTCTATTTTTTTTTTTTTTTTTTATTGATGTATTTTTCTATCATGGCTAAATAAAACGAATATGTTTTTCTGTACCAAGAAGAATTTTATTTCCATGATTTCACCCAAATTGAACAATGGCCACTGGGTTCAATACTTAGCAGAACATGTTGATATTTATTCATATGGTAAGCCCTTTTCCAGCTGCACCCACCAACCACATCCACTCAGTCTCCGCTCTTCCCATGAAAAAGTTGCCATGGCAGGGGGCCAGATTAGGAAATCCTAATTCTAAGAATATCTTTCTGCACACCAGGTGTGTCAGTACTCAAAGTCAAAACTATTACTAAATGCTTCTGGCACCAATACGTGTTCCTACATATAAAAGTGAATTAAAAATGATACAAAGTGTTGCATAATCAAATATATCGCAATATAATCAACTGATCAGAATATATAAATGAGGCATAAACAGCTGCTTAAAATGTAACCACATATATCCAAATGAAGATAGTGAATCCATTCATTCCGTGAAACAATCTATCAGATAAGAAATATTGTGTAAGAAATATTGTGTCCAAATACAAAAGTGCACTTGTTTTACATGAAAACACTCTCAAACCGTTCACTCCAAATTCCGTTATTTGTGATTAAACACCCGTGCTCCACCACTAATGTGTAAACAGTGCCCTCACCTCCTTAAAGCGGAGTTCCTGGAATTTTTTTTTTTTTTTTTTTTAAAAATACCCCCGGGACAGTCAGGGCTAGTGCATTCCACAATGGCTAGCCCCTGATCTGTCCCGGGTTGCACTTACCTGTTAGGACAAATACTTACCTTGAAAACGTCTTGTCCAGCGCTGCCATCTCAGATGTGGGCAGCTTGAAGCCAGCGAGATCCTCTTCGGGGTCCTCTTCCGCCTTCTTCGGTCCCACGATGCCCTGCGCCGGCCCCGACGTCACTTCCGGGTCGCGTTGAGAGAAAGTTGAGAGACGCAAGACCCAACGCTCTGGATGAGCTCAAGGCCGCTATCGAAGCATCCTGGGCCTCCATAACACCTCAGCAGTGCCACAGGCTGATTGCCTCCATGCCACGCCGCATTGAAGCAATCATTTCTGCAAAAGGATTCCCGACCAAGTATTGAGTGCATAATTGAGCATAATTTTTTGAAGGTTGACTTTTTTTGTATTAAAAACACTTTTCTTTTATTGGTCGGATGAAATATGCTAATTTTTTGAGATAGGAATTTTGGGTTTTCATGAGCTGTATGCCAAAATCATCAATATTAAAACAATAAAAGGCTTGCACTACTTCCGTTGTGTGTAATGAATCTAAAATACATGAAAGTCTAATGTTTATCAGTACATTACCGAAAATAATGAACTTTATCACAATATGCTAATTTTTTGAGAAGGACCTGTATAGAATTTTCACTAGAAAAGGTGCTGATTAAAAGAAGCTAGTGGGTGACTGTACCTGCCCACATCCACACAACACTGAAGCATCACTCTATAGCTACACACTAAAACACTAGCAAAACAGAAACCACTTAAAAAAAAAAAATAAATGAATAATAATAATCTATATTATAGTTCCCCTTAATGCACAAGTATACCAATAGAAGCTTAGTTAACCTTTAACCGCTTCCATACAGAGCAGTTAGACACCCTTCCTGCCCAGACCAATTTTCAGCTTTCAGCACTCTCACACTTTGAATGACAATTGCTCAGTCATGCTACACTGTAACCAAACAAAATTTTTATCATTTTTTTCACACAAATAGAGCTTTCTTTTGGTGGTATTTGATCACAACTGGGGTTTTTTTTTTTCGTGATATATGCAAAAAAAGTGCAAAAATTTTGAAAAAAAAACACTTTTTTTTAGTTTCAATTATGAAATTTTGCAAAAAATAAATTTTTCTTCATACATTTGGGCCAAAATGTATACTGCTACATGTCTCTGGTAAAATTAACCCAAATTAGTGTATATTATTTAGTCTGTGTGAAAGTTATTGAGTCTAGAAGCTATGGTACCAATTACTGAAAATTGATCACACCAGATGTACTGACTGCCTATCTCCTTTCTTGAGGCCCTGAAATGTCAGGACAGTACAAATACCGACCAAATGACCCCTTTTTGTAAAGTAGACAGTCCAAGGTATTTAGTAAGAGGCATGGTGAGTTTTTTGAAGTTGTAATTTTTTCCCACAATTCTTGGGAAAATGAAGAAAAAATTTTTTTTTTCTTTTTTTTCCCACAAAGTTGTCAATTTATAAGCTATTTCTAACACATAGCATGTACACAGCAAAAATTACACCCAAAAATACATTCTGCTACTCCTTCCGAGTATGGCGATACCACATGTGTGAGACTTTTACACAGCCTGGCCACAAAAAGAGACTCCACGTCCAAGAAGCACATTCAGGCGTTCTAGGAGCATAAATACACATAAAACTTTCTTACTACCTATCACACTTTTCAAGGCCCTAGAGCACCAATACAATGGAAAAGTCCACAAAATGACCCCATTTTGGAAAGCAAACACTCCAACGTATATTCTATGAGGCATTATGGGTCGTTTGAACATATCATTTTTTTCCACAGGTTTTTGGAAAATGTGGGAAAAAAATGAAAACTTTTTTTCTCTTACGTCCTCCGACAGTCGCCGCCTCTTCATATTCGTCACATATGGGGGTATTAGACTTTGCTCCGAAGGAGTAGCTAGGCAACAGAATATGTTAACAATAAAGCTTTAACATATCCCACCCTCAAGGGGTGGTCCCCTCAGTCAATACCCTCCTACTTCCTGCAACCATATCTCAGTTTTAATGTCTAGCTTGTCAGGAGTGGCTGGCTCTCTCTGTGCTGGGACTTTTTGTCCCAGACTCTTTCTTCTTTTTAATATTTTGTTTGAGTTTTCTCTCTACCTTTACTTAGCTGTTATTTTTGTCAGCATTAGTTAGTTCTTCGGACGAAGAGGATCATGCGGACTGGGTCTCGGGCTGATCCCCCTGATCGCAGGTCGTGGGTCAGTGGCTTCCCAGTCTGCCATCGAGCGTTCAGCCAGGTAACGCTCCTGGCACAGTGAACGACCCATCCCTGTTCGGTGCAGGGATGATTGGTGAGGTGGCTACCTCACCGGACGCTGTGCGGTTTCTTAACCGCCATTGTGTGCGTCTTGAATTGCGACTCTCCCTGCCTCATGTGCAGCGGCTTGTTCGCCTGTGCGGGTTCCCCACGCCATGTGAGGTAAGTGTATCTATGTGGGGACCTGTCTGTCTGGGGGGGGTCTCAGTCTGGGACTGTGTAACCTGCCTTTATTCACACTGCTTGTCTCCCTATCTCTCGGCTGCATGCTGTGGGCTGCAAGGGGGGGGGGAGCTGTGTGACACTGTGTGTGTCAGGCTGGGCAGTGTGGGAAGCTGTGTGCTGTGGGGCATGTTTTTAATGGCATGTTGGGGCATATACAGCGATCGCTGCGGCGATCTAACATGTATCCATATAATGGGATAAAATTGTGTGTGTTTTTATGCACTTTGGAGCGGCGATTTCGGCGCCAAACGACGCCATTTTACCGGCGCCCGCTCCGGCCGCATGGTTTACATGCACGGCGGCCATTTTCTTGTAGCCTCCATAGGCTTACATAGAGCGCCCTGGCAGCATCACTTCCTCTTTCCTGGAACACCGATCGAGGCAGCAGCAGCAGCGGGGTCTCCTCAGGTTTTATCCTTCTATTCCTGTTTTCCATTGCCTGTATTCAGTCTGTATATTCCCTGTGGGGGTCTCATTGTGCCTGAGTGTGGTGCGGTGGGCTGCGCTTGCCGCGCTTGCTGAAAGGGGGCAGTTAACCCTTGGTTGTCTGGCATACAGGGGCAATGGATTCTCAGGAGGGCAAGTTTCCCACAGTATTGGTGGAAAGCCAGGGGACCGCTGTTTCCCCCCCAGGGGGGGGGATTTAGCCACTATTGTGGCTGGCCTTGCTGCCCAGGTGCAAATGCTGGTGGCTGCTCAATCTACTAAACGGCCCAGAGTTGCTCTGTCCTCTGATTTTGAGGGTGAAGGTGATGGGGCTGTTCTGGCAGGGACCCCCTTATCGGGGTCCCGCTCCTCTCTTGATCTAGTGGGGTCTGAGGTGGAGGCTGAAGTTGAGGGGGTCGATAATTCTCCCCCTGGCTCGCCTGAAGAGCTTGCAATCATGGATGAGTTGATTGCTTCCATTAAGCAAACGCTGCGTTTGCAGGACGAAGTGTGTCCCCCCGCTGCCTTGGCGGCTTATGGGACGCAGAGAAAACGCAGGACGCCGCAGGTTTTTCCCTGCAATGCTGATTTTCAGCGCGCTGTTAAGGATCAATGGCGCGATCTGCGCAAACCTTTTGCGGTACCAAGTAAATTCAAGCTGCGTTATACTTTCTCGCCTGCCACTGATGAACGGTGGTGTGTGCCTCCGCCAGTGGATCATGCAATTGCGGTTTTGAACAAAGCCACTGCGATTCCTGCAGAGGGTTCCCCTGTTTTCCGTGATGCCACGGATAGGAGACTGGAGTCTCTTGCCCGTCATACTTATTCTGTTACGGGTTCTATGCTTAAGGCTCTGTTTGCTTCTCTCATGGCGGCCCAGGCGATCGCAAGTTGGACGCAGATGCTTAGGCGCGTCCTAGTGGCCGATTCGGCCTCGGCGGCGACCCTGGATATGGTGGATCAGATCCACCAGGGTGTCATGTATCTGTGTGATGCGGACCTGGACCTGATTCCGTTGGCTGCACGTGTGCACAGCGTGGCGGTGTTGTCTCGCCGCCTGGTTTGGTTGAAATGTTGGTCGGTGGACCAATCTTCACGTAAAACCTTAGCCAATCTGCCTTATGATGGGTCTCGCCTTTTTGGGGAGTCCCTGGATGTATTGATTAAGGGGATCACCGGGGGTAAGAGCACTCTCTTGCCCCATTTCCCCAAGGCTAAGGGGGCTTCTGGGAAGAAGCATGCGAATTTTCGGCCCCCTCAGGGGTCCTTTCGTGCCTTTCGGCCGCACTACAAGGGCAAACCGTTCAAAGGCCAAGGCTCTCAGAAGAAGCCCTGGTCTGGGAAACAGAAGTCCGGCCAATCCGGACCTGCGGCCCATAACAGTTCGGCCTGAAGGGGCGCCCTCACCCAGTTTTGGGGTGGGGGGACGCTTGCTCGGTTTTCTTCAGCCCTGGTTGGCCCGTGTGCGGGACAGATGGGTTCTGGAAATCGTTCGATCTGGTTACAAGATCGAGTTTCTCTCTCGGCCGGAGAGCAGATTTTTTCCCTCAAATCTACAACTGTCTCCAGAGCGCCTGCGGGATCTGCACCTGGCGGTGCGGGACCTGAGGGCTCAGGGTGTGGTGGTTCCGGTGTCTCATCGGGACAGATTTCGGGGGTTTTATTCCAATCTGTTCACCGTGCCCAGGAAGGAGGGCAAGGTTCGTCCGATTCTGGACTTGAAGGCTCTGAACCGCTCTGTGCGGGTTCGCAAGTTCCGCATGGAATCCCTGCGCTCGGTGGTGGCTGCCCTGGTTCCGGGGGAATTCATGGCCTCCATCGATTTGAAGGATGCGTACCTTCACATCCCCATATTCGAGGGGCATCAGAGATACCTTCGATTTGCCATTGCGGAGGATCACTACCAGTTCGTGGCGTTGCCCTTTGGGCTCGCCTCGGCTCCGCGGGTCTTCACCAAGGTGCTTGCACCGGTTCTGGCATTATTGAGGGCCCAGGGCATTTCTGTCCTGGGGTATCTGGACGACATTCTGATTCGGTCTGCGACCAGTCAGGGTCTGGAGAAGGACCTGTCTGTCACAATGCAAACTCTGCAGTTCGGTTGGACGATAAATGTTCCAAAGTCGACACTGAGTCCGTCGGTTCGTCTTCCCTATCTGGGAATGATACTGGACTCGGTGCAGGCGAAGGTCTTCCTGCCGGAAGACAAACTCAGGACTCTTCAGGAGGAAGTCAGGTCCCTCAGGGACGTTCCACACTCGTCTCTGCGGACGTGTATGAGATGTCTGGGATTGATGGTCTCGGCCTTCGAGGCGATTCCTTTCGCTCAGTTTCACACGCGGGGTCTCCAGGCGGAGATCCTGTCCAAGTGGGACGGGCGACCTCAATCTCTGGATCTTCAGATCTCGTTGAGTCATCGCACCAGGGAAAACCTTCTGTGGTGGCTACAGTCCCCGTTGGTGTCCGGGGGCAAGTCGTTTCGTCCGATCTCGTGGACGATAATCACTACGGATGCCAGCCTGTCGGGCTGGGGTGGTGTTCTGGGCGTTCTGTCCGCCCAGGGGACCTGGTCGGAGGGGGAGTCTTCCCTCCCGATCAACATTCTGGAATTACGTGCAATAAGGCTCTGTCTTCATCGCTGGACGGACCGGCTGCAGGGCTGCCCGGTTCGGGTGCAGACGGACAATGCCACGGCGGTGGCCTACATCAACCACCAAGGGGGCACCAGGAGTGCCCGAGCGGCTCGAGAAGTGGCCGACATTCTGTCTTGGGCCGAGACTCATGTCCCGGCGATAACGGCGGTTCACATTCCGGGAGTGGAGAACTGGCAGGCGGACTATCTGAGTCGCCAGACCCTGGATCAGGGGGAATGGTCTCTCCATCCGGCTGTCTTCCAGATGTTGTGCGCGAAGTGGGGTCTTCCAGATGTGGACCTGTTCGCGTCTCGCCTCAACTACAAGGTGAAGAGGTTCGTGGCAAGGACGCGCGACCCTCGGGCAGACGCGTCGGACGCGTTAGTGGCCCCGTGGCATCAGTACAGGCTGATGTACGCTTTTCCACCGATTCAGTTGCTGTCCAGGTTCCTTCGCAGGTTACACTCGGAACGCAGCACGGTGATTCTTGTGGCACCGGACTGGCCTCGCCGGTCCTGGTACGCAGACCTCGTGAATCTGGCGGTCGACGCCCCCTGGCGTCTGCCTCTTCGAGACTATCTACTGTCTCAAGGACCGATTTACCATCCTGCTTTACAGTCGCTGGCTTTGACGGCCTGGCTGTTGAGACCGAGGTCCTGAAGGAGAAGGGTCTCTCTCCAGAGGTCGTTCATACCTTGATCAACGCGAGGAAGTCTTCCTCGGGAAAGGTTTATTACCGTACTTGGAAGGCCTATTTTGCCTGGTGTGAGTCCAGGGGGTTTTCACCCCGCACGTACTCGGTTTCCCGTGTGCTGTCTTTCCTTCAGACGGGTGTCGATCAGCGTTTGGCGCTGGCCACGATAAAGGGTCAGGTGTCTGCGCTGGCCGTTCTGTTTCAACGTCCCGTGGCTTCCAACTCCTTGGTTGGCACTTTTATTCAGGGTGTGCGGCATCTGGTTCCTCCTAGGAGGGATCCTTTGCCCCCCTGGGACTTGAATCTAGTTCTATCTGTGTTACAACGTGCTCCTTTTGAACAGATCAGGGAGATCTCGTTGTCTCTGTTGTCCAAAAAGGTCGCCTTTTTGGTGGCGATCACTTCGGCTCGCAGAGTGTCGGAACTGGCGGCTTTGTCCTGCAAGTCTCCGTACCTGGTTGTTCATTTGGATAAGGTGGTCTTGCGACCTAATCCTTCTTTTCTGCCGAAACGAGTTTCGGAATTCCATCTTAACGAGGATATTGTTTTGCCTTTGTTGTGCACGAAGCCTAAACATCCAAAGGAGGTGATATTACACTCTCTGGATGTTGTTCGGGCGATTAGGGTTTACCTTAAATCGACTGAGTCTTTTCGTAAGACGGACTCCTTGTTTGTTCTTCCAGAGGGTCCTCGGAAGGGCATGGCGGCTTCGGCCTCTACCATCGCCAAATGGATCAGGCAGACCATTGAACAGGCCTATGCCTTGCAGGGGAAGGTTCCCCCTGTGCCTGTGAAGGCGCACTCTACTAGATCACTGAGTACGTCTTGGGCCTGCCGTCATGGGGCTTCTGTAGCCCAGGTGTGTAAGGCGGCGACTTGGTCGACCGTGCACACTTTCACAAAATTCTACAAAGTAGATGTTCAGGCATCGGCGGATGCTTCCTTTGACCGCAAGGTTCTTAGTGCGGCTGTTCCCTAGGGTCCCTTGTTGGGGACTCCTGGCTGTTGGGATATCTTTTGTATCCCCTGGTTTTTTTTTGTCTTTTCCTGGGTTGTTGCTCCTGTTGAGCACTTATTTTTGCTGTTGCCCAGCTGGTTTCCTTCCTTTGGTAAGGTTCCTTTCTTTGATGTGGAGACTGCGTTGCCTTTCGGCGCGGATGCGTTTCCCACCCCTCATGTTTGCACTGCTTTGGGACGTCCCCATATGTGACGAATATGAAGAGGCGGCGACTGACGGAGGACGTAAGAGAAAACGGAATTTTTGTAAAATCTTACCTGTAAAATTCCTTTCTCTGAGTCCTCCGACAGTCGCCGCCCCCGCCCCTCTTTTGGGGTTTGAATGTATACTCTACTGCTATTCCACTAAAACTGAGATATGGTTGCAGGAAGTAGGAGGGTATTGACTGAGGGGACCACCCCTTGAGGGTGGGATATGTTAAAGCTTTATTGTTAACATATTCTGTTGCCTAGCTACTCCTTCGGAGCAAAGTCTAATACCCCCATATGTGACGAATATGAAGAGGCGGCGACTGTCGGAGGACTCAGAGAAAGGAATTTTACAGGTAAGATTTTACAAAAATTCCGGTTTTTTTTACACAAAGTTGTCAATTTATAGGATATTCCTAACACATAGCATGTACACAGCAAAAATGACACCCCAAAATACATTCTGCCACTCCTCCTGAGTATGGCAATACCACATGTGTGAGACTTTTTCACAGCCTAGCCATATAGAGGGGCCTAACATCCAAGGAGCATCATCATGCATCCTAGCCACTTGCCTAGGCCTATTTTTGACATTTGGTGTTTACAAGCTAAAATCAGTTGTTTTGCTAGAAAACTGCTTAGAACCCCCAAACATTATATATTTTTTTTTTAGCAGAGACCCTAGAGAATAAAATGGAGATTATTGCAATATTTTTTTATCACACCGTATTTGCGTAGCGGTCTTCCAAACGCAATTTTTTTGGAAAAAATTCACTTTTTTTAATTAAAAAATAAGAAACCAGTAAAGTTAGCCCAATTTTTTTCCATAATGTGAAAGATAATGTTACGCCGAGTAAATAGATACCCAACATGTCATGTTTCAAAATTGCGCACGCTCACGGAATGGTGACAAACTTTGGTACTTAAAAATCCCCATAGGCGACAATTTAAAAATTTCTACAGGTTGCCATCTTTGAGTTACAGAGGAGGTCTAGGGCTCAAATTATTCCCCTTGCTCTAACGATCGCGGCGATACCTCACATGTGTGGTTTGAACACCGTTTACATATGTGGGCGGGGTTTCTGTATGCATTCGCTTCTGCGCGCGAGCTAACGGGGACAGGGCGCTTTAATTTTTTTTTTTTTTTTTACTATTTATTTTATTTATTATTTTTTATTTTTACACCGTTTAAAAAAAAAAAAAAAAATTGATCATTTTTATTTCTATTAAAAGAAATGTAAATATTCCTCGTAATAGAAATAGGCACGACAGGACCTCTTTTTTGTGAGATCTGGGGTCAAAAAGTCCTCAGATCTCACAAGTACACTAAAAGATAGAAAAAAAAAAAAAAATAAATAATAATTATAATATAAAATGAAAAAAAAAAAAAAAGGACCTTTAAACCGGTTGCTAGGCAACAACATTTTCCGTAGCTCCGGTCCTCCAAGACCATAGAGTCAAGTGAGGGCAAGCTTGCCCTCACTCGACATCCTGTCTTTGAGGATTCGGGACCGGATCGTTTTCCCCGCTGCCGGCGGGTCCGGTAAGCAGGGAAAAGGACCGGAACGCGTCGGGAGGGGGGGGGGGCGCCTCTTCCGCCATCCCGGAAGGGTGATCCCACGGCGAATCCGCCGCTGGGACCACCCTTATCGGAAAGCCAACCGTCCACCGTTTAAAAAAATACCAGGGTTATGGCAGCTATCTGCTGCCATAACACCGGTATTTAGGTTTAAACGGAGGACGTTTATAAACCTTTTTGGACTTGGACATGGTGGCTGTATGAAGGGTGACAGGTACTCGGGTACTTTGTTGGGCAGGTGACAGGTACTCTGGTACTGATGAGCAGGTGGCAGGTACTCGGGTACTCCGATAGGCAGGTGACAGGTACTCGGGTACTCTGATGGGCAGGTGACAGGGAGGTGATAGGTTCTGATGAGTAGTACTCACTGACTGATAGGTGATACTGTACTGATGGGTACTGATGATCAGTACTGATACGTGATAGGTACTGATGAGTAGTGATGGGTACTGATGAGCAGGCGGCAAGTACTTGGGTACTTCAGGCGTCAGGTACTCTGATGAGCAGGTGGAAGGTACTCGGGTACTCTGATGGGTAGGTGACAGGTACTCAGGTACTCTGATGATGGGTACTCCGTTGACAGGTACTCAAAGTACCCGAGTACCTGTCATCAGAGTACCCGAGTACCTGTCATCAGAGTACCCGAGTACCCGTCGTCAGAGTACCCGAGTACCCGTCGTCAGAGTACCCGAGTACCCGTCATCAGAGTACCCGAGTACCTGTCATCAGAGTACCCGAGTACCCGTCATCAGAGTACCCGAGTACCCGTCATCAGAGTACCCGAGTACCCGTCATCAGAGTACTCGAGTACCCGTCATCAGAGTACCCGAGTACCCGTCATCAGAGTACCTGAGTACCTGTCATCAGAGTACCCGAATACCTGTCACCAGCCCATCAGAGTACCCAAGTACCTGTCATCTGAGTACCTGATGGGCTGATGACAGGTACTCGGGTACTTTGATGGGCTAGTGACAGGTGCTCTTTATTGGGGGGGGGGGGGGCAATCAGTGTGTTTAGGGTGCACTGTAGTTGGTAACTAGCTGTTGCCACAATCTCCTCCTCACACAAGATCAGTGTGTGAGGAGGAGAACACGGTGACAGCTAGTTACTGTGTTCTCTGTTGACATTTGTGACCGGCTGTGATTGGACACAGCCGGTCACGTGGTAAAGAGCCAATTTCATTGGCTCTTTACCTAGATCGGGGATCGACTCTGTCCGAGGGACGAGCCTCGTCCCCGATCGCTGCTCTGCGCGCCCCCGGGGGCGCGCATTGCAGAGAGAACGGGCGGCTCGTACTGGAGCCGCTCATGTGATCGGCTGTGATTGACACAGCCGATCATGTGGTAAACAGCAAATTTCTATTGGCTGTTTACCTTGATCAGGGATGGGCTATGTCCGAGGGACGAGCCTCATCCCTGATCGCGCCGCCGGGGGCGCGCAGTAGCAGTTAGAACGGGCCGACGTCATATGACGGCGGCCCGGATCTAGACAACCACTTTGCCGACGTCATTTTACATGACTCGGTATGGAAGTGGTTAAGAAAACAATAATTAAATACACATATTTTGTGGAAAAAAACAATGTGCAATTATTTTTTCCTACAGGTGCCTGCAAAGTAAGACACCCGTGATCAGTGAATCGTGGGTGCAATGTTCTGTACACTCTACCCCCAGCATACGACCCCTATCTCTGTACAAGCTTTCAGTTACAATGCTAGAGGAAGATCAGGAAGACGCTGATCAGTGCACTAGTAGTCTGTTGATTTTACAGGCCATCTTCTGCGGTAAAGAACGGGACTTGTAGTTTATTCACAGACCTTTCCCCAACACAGCCGCACCAATTTTAGGTCATGGCGGACCTCCATCAACCATCGCACACACGTTTGCCAATACTCTGACTCCATTTCTGATCACTGGTTGTACCTACTCATTTATGTGAATGGTCCCTGCTTGTGTTGGGCTTGGTTACACTGCTACACACACATACTTTCCTTATGGCTGATATGGCGGTTGAGATGACACATCTCGATGGATTTATGCCAGCATATGTTTCTTTTATGACAATATATTTTTCTTTTGATCATCGACGGACACCGCCCCTGATATTCATAAACATTGGGTTATACTGCCCCCTACAGGAGTAGGACACTAGGCAGAAAATAATTCTGGCTACACCCATGGAAAGTTCCTGGGGGTATATTCCCTCTCTCTACTATAGCCACTTAGTTTTTTTTTTTTCTGCCTAGTCAGGAGAAAGGATCGATTTCCTTGCTGGATCTCTGCTCCTGGCAAAATTTTCTTCCATAGAAATTGTTTTTTTCCTGGATTTTTTACTGTGAGATCTACAATCAACTGCCAGACTGTGCGACGGGCTGGATATACTAGATCCAGTGGTCACCCTAGTCTGGTCAGCAAGCGCGCGCAGACCTCAGCTCTGCGCTATGTCGGCCGCGATATAGCCCCACTGGATGGGGGCTGGCCTGCGAGTTAAACGCCTCGTGAGGTCACATATGACCGGGTCCAGACCCGAGTCTCAGCGTTTCTACTGGACTAAAAGCCCCCCATTTCGATGGAAAGGGATTCTGTCTGGAGTGGTGCCTGCCTGGTTCCTGGTATGGTGAGTAGCTGTCCCCCAGCTCCGGCTGGAGGATTTTGCGGTGGACATGGGCCCCTACTTGGGACGGTCGGTCCCCCCTTGGTTTCCCTCCCTCCCGCAGGCACCCCTACACGCCAAGTTCCTGACCCTGCCCCCCCTTCACGCTTGGGCTATTTGGGTGGTCTAGCCACTTTCTTGGGGTGGGGGCAGGGCACTAACTGGCAAAGGGGCTAGGGGGGTGCGCCGCTGGCGACGGTACGATCGATTGTGCGGAGGGGGGGGTTGTTCTTGGTGGGGGCACCTGCCAGGGCCTTCTGTCCTGCCTGGATCTGTCCTTGAGACCTGGTCTCCCTCCTGGATCCCTGTAAGCCTCGTGGTGCCGCACGGGACTGCCATTTTGTTGTAGCCTGTGTTTCTATACACGGCGGCCATGTTTGCTTAGTCTGGTGGCTATTTTTTTGTGGTTTGCCATTGAAAATGGCGGCGGTCATAACAGTGGAGCCCTGTGGTGGGAGCCCCCCCTCATCCCCTGGTGCTGACTGGTGCTTTGTGCCTGGTGCCCGGGTGGTGCTGTCAGTGCGGTGGGGGTTGTCCCTTAGCAGTGTTTTACACTTTTTGTGGGGTACCTCTGGTGACTCTGAGTCTTTGGCGCACCTTTCTCCACCTGATCCCCTCTCTGAGGCTTCGGGCCCTTCTGGGTCGCAGCCATCCATCCACGCACTGACGGCGGTCCTGGAGTCCCTTGTGTCCAGGGTGGAGGTGGCTTGTGGGCAATGGGCTAGCAAAAAGCTCTCCCTGCCTCATCTGTCCCATCAGATCCTGAATCTGATTAGTCTGCCGTGGACGTTGGTCGCCCTGCTGGGTCTGCAACCACGCGCCTGCAATCCTCTGATAGTGAGGATGATGCGCACTAAAAGGCACTGGTGGATGTACTGATTGTGTCTGTGCGTAAGACCCTGAAGACGGAGGATGCAGCTAAAGCTGCGACAGAGGCGCAGTTGCCCTTTGGCACCCACAAGCCATCCAAAGCGGCAAAGGGGTTTCCTTTCCCTGCCTATTTTGACAGAATTGTCGCTAAAGAGTGGGGGCGACCAAAGCATCCCCGTGGGGTTCCTAAGCGCTTTACTAGACATTACCTCTATGAGGAGTCCCTTCTTAAGAAGTGGACTGTGCCACCAGTGGTAGGCCCTCCTGGTTTCCAAATTAAACAAGGCAAACATAATTCCGGTTGAAGTCCCCTGCCTTTAAGGATCTGGCTGACCGAAAGGCGGAGGCTGTGGCCTGCACTGTGTACACTCTGGCTGGTTCGGTAATGAGGCCGATATTCACCATTGCCCTAGTGTCGCAAACTGACCGAGTGGGCTAAGCTCCTACACCATGACCTGGAGGGGGAACAGCTTCCCCCTGCCTTTGCTGAGCTGGTGGACCAGCTGGTCTAGGGGCTGCAGTTTATCTATGATGCCTTTTTGGATGCGGCTCCCCTGATGGCTCGCCTCTGTTTTGGCAGTGGTCCTTCAGCATGTTTTTTGGCTTAAGTGCTAGTCTGCGGATCAAACTTCAAAAAAAAAGCCTTGACTGATCTTCCTTTTCAAGGATATCGCCTGGATGGAACTACCCTGGATGACATCATTAAAGGCCTCACAGGGGGGAAGAGTACTTTTCTTATGCAGGCTACTAAGGCAAAGGAACTTCGTCGTAGACGTGGGTGGGCCTTCCTTCTCCGCTTTTTTTTTATCCCTCAGGGTCGACTGACAAGGGCTCAAAGCCTAATCATTGCTGGTTACCATAGGGCAGTGATGCCGAACCTTGGCACCCCAGATGTTCTGGAACTACATTTCCCATGATGCTCATGCACACTGCAGTGCAGTTGAGCATCATAGGAAATATAGTTCCGAAACATCTGGGGTGCCAAAGGTTTGCCATAGGGGTGTGTGGATTCTCTTATGGATCAAAATATGCAAATGATCTCAATCAAAGACAATTAGCATTTGTCCAGGTTTTTTCAAAAAGATCCATCAGAGAAAGCACACACACACACACCTGTACAATTAACTTGACAAAGATGTAGTGGAAAATGGTTTTATGGCATGCATATACATTTTTCCTTATTGTACTGCCACTACAAATGCCTTTCTGATATATATGCAGTTTTTTCACTATATGTATTGTGGTATAAGTCTCTTTTTTTCTTATTGTCTATTCACATTGAACACAATTGTATTTATATACATATTCAGCCATCACTGGCTGTTATCTCTCGTCTTCTTACTTGTTGCTTTATTGTTGGGTGTATGGATTTGTGCATGCAAGGAATATCGTTTTTCTTTGCATTTGTTTTTATACAAAAAAAATGATTTTTATAGTGTTTTGTGGCATGCATATACATTTTTCCTTATTAATTGTACTGCCACTACAAATGCCTTTCTGATATATATGCAGTGTGTGTTTTCTCTGATGGATCTTTTTAAAAAAACCTGGACAAATGCTAATTGTCTTTGATTGAGATCATTTGCATATTTTGATCCATAAGAGAATCCACACACCCTATGGTAACCAGCAATGATTAAGCACTATTGTGTGAAACGCGTTTGCTGAATGGTGTGTTGTCCTATGGTCTATGTCGGATGATTTTATGTGCAATAAACTCCACGATTTTCCTGCATTTGGAAGCGCCGCATCCTCTCTTTTTGCATAGTTGTACTTTCTGGGCCACGGACCTCAGCGAGCACCCTGCATGGGTTTTCTCCAACCTCTCTGGGATCACAGCTCTGCGGACGGTTTTGGAGCGGTGGGTTAATCCCTTTTCCCTTCCCGCTTTTATCTAAGGGCTCAAAGCCTTTCAGGGCCCTTTTTGGAGGATCCAAATTAACCTGGTCTGGCAAGCTAAGATTGGGCTTCTCCAGACCTGGGGACAAGGGTCCTTCTGCATGAAGGTGCGCCTTCACTCATATTGTCGGTGGGGGGGCCATCTTCCCTGGTTTCCGGGCCTGTTGACTTCCCGTTTGCAAGATAAGTGGGTCCACAAAATCATTTGGTCCAGGCTACAAGATCACGTTTCGCTCTGGTCACCCGGCAAGGTTTTTTCCTTCCAACTTGCGCCTGTCCCCAGACTGCTTACAGGGCCTTTTTGGGGCTGTGCTAGACCTGTTCCTTGAAGGGGCGATTGTCCCGGTTATGACCTCGGAACGTTTTCAAGGTTTTTACTCAAACCTGTTTACAGTTCCCAGGAAGGAAGGCAAAGCGCGTCCAGTCCTGGATCTCAAGGCACTAAACTGCTTTGTGCGGGTACGAAAGTTCAGAATAGGAGTCAATTCGAACGGTGGTGGCATCCCTGCATCAGGGGGGATTTCCTCGCCTCTATCGATATCAAGGATGTCTACCTTCACATTCAAAAATTTGCCAGTCATCAGCGTTTTCTCTGCTTTGCTGTGGTGTTTACCCTTTGGTCTCACATCTGCTCCTCAGGTCTTCACGAAAGTGTAGACCTTCACGAAAGAATAAAAAAAAAAAAGTGGTAATAATGTGTACAAAATGGATAGGCCTTGCAGCCTTCTAACAGTGATGTGGCCAAGTGCTTATTCTCTGTGATAACCAAGAGCACCCCTGTGTCCCCACTACCAGGAGGCATGAACACCGCAGGCTCTCTGCTTCCCTGACAAGGCAGAATTGCTCAGATCAGGGGGCACTGGGCCCCTTGCAACCCTCAACACCAATGAAATGCTCCCAATCCATGGCTTATGTGGTGCAAGCTCAATTTGGTTTCTTTTCCATGGTGAAGTTCTCTTAGCACCGCTATGTATACTATAAATAGCCAACACGCCCAGAAGGCCATAATGATGTCCCTACTAGACACTGATAAGAAGAAATACTACACTTGATCTTAGCCAAAAGGCTTAAAAGCCAGTTAAGTGCTCACCATAGATGAGTATGGCTGATCTACACTGTGGTTAGCCTAATATCTGTCAAATCAGATAAACTATCCCTGCCAGGCTTCGTTACTAAGGGCAATTTGCAAAGCATTAAAATCTAAAAACTTCCATCAACATTCAACAAGCAGAGAAATTCTGATTGGTTGCCAAGATTACTGAGTGTTGCACAGTACTCTGTGTAGCCAGATTGAGCCCCTGAAAATAACAGGCTAAACAAAACAAAAACACTTTAACCATTTTCGGACCAGCAACATACCTGTATGTTACTGGACTTAAGGTGGTTGTACCAGGACGATGCCTGGAACTAAGGATAGACTGATTATCAGCAAGGCCGATATGCACTTTCCCTGATATATTGGTATCGGCCCCGGAACTGGCCGATATTGCCAATATTTTTGTGACATCATTCTACCTTCTTGGGCCGCCTCCCTCCCCTTGGACAGCCTCATCTGGAGTCGGGACTAGTCTCGTGGGAGTGTATCACAGCCATACACCCACATCCACAGGCCCTGTACCAGTGAGCCAGTGACCCACAGGCCCTGTACTAGCCACCCACCCACTCACCACAGGGCGCCAGCAAGCCAGCCATTAAGAATTAAACAAAAATGAACATGTTCAGAACTAGATTTGTGTCAAAAATTGTCTTTATTTTTCAAAAACTTTACATGTACAAAATATCAGCCGATACCGATACGTTGTAACCAAAATATCGGTATCGGCCCTGAAAAAACCATATCGGTCTTTCCCTACCTGGAACCCATAACTGTTTTTTTTTTAGAGCCGACTATTGGCTTTCTTGTAAAAGCAATCCTATCGGCTAACCAGCTCCTGGCTTGCTTTTACAAGTAGCTTTACCAGGATCTCCTGTCCCACCAGGTTTGCCAACTGATTATAGAGCCCAGCAAAGACCTGATCGGCTTTGTTGGGCACTATGATAATAAGCCAGAAGCGATGGTGTCACATCACTTTCGGGTTACCCAGACTTAAACTGCGCCATTGTTAAAAATCAAAAGCATTTGATCTCAATGATCTTGGTGTGATCAAATACTTTTAAGTGCAGAGGAGGGATTTGGGGTCTTATAGCCCCAGATCTCTTCATAAAGAGTACCTGCCACATGTTGCCAATTGCTGTCACAAGTTATGTTTACATTCCTTGTGACAACAATAAAAGTCATAAAACAAATTTAAAGTGACAGTGTAAAAATACATGTGATGTATCACCGCAAACATCAGATCATGTACAGTAATTCTAGCACTAGACCTTCTGTGTAAATCTAAAGTAGTAACCTGTAAAGGCTTTTAAAGTGTGGCCTATGAATAGTAAAATTGATGCCATTTGTCTCTCTTTTTAAAAAATGGCATGTTTGGTATCTATTTACATGGCGCAGTGTCATCTTTAATATTTTACCGAAAATTGGGTTATGTATTGTTTTTTTTCTTTTGCATTAAAATTCATAAAAGAGTATTCTTTCCAAAAAAAATTGTGTTTGAAAAACTGCTGCGCAAATACCATATGACATAAAAAATTGCAAAACCCACAAACTTCTCTAGGGCCTCTGCTCAAAAAAAAAAAAAAATGTTTGGGGGTTTTAACCACTTGCCTAACGACGATTTACGTCGGCAGTCAGCCCCTCACAGGCTAGCGACGTAGGTCTACGTCGCTAGCCTGTGAGGGTCTAGGGAGCGAGCACGCGCCCCCGCTCGGTCACGGACCCCCCCGTGCGCGAGTGACCGGCGGACCCGATGTCCGCTGGTCACTCGCGATCGTCGGTTACAGAGGGAGAAAGGCGGGCGGCTAATGTAAACAAAGCCGCCTGTCATTCTCCCCTGTGTAAGAGCACAGATCATATGGTCCTGCTATGTAGGACCGTTGATCTGTGCTGTTACACCACTAGCCACATCCAATCACAGTAAGAATCACGCCCCTAGGGACACACATAACCCCGTCCTCTCAAATAAAGTTAACCCCTTCACTGCCAGTGTCATTTTTACAGTAACAGTGCATATGTATAGCACCGATTACTGTAGTAATGTCACTGGTAACCCCAAAAGTGTCAAAAATGTCAGTCAAGGGTCCGATCTGTCTGCCACAATGTCGCAGTCCCGCAGAAAAAAAAAAATCGCAGATGGCCGCCATTACTCGTTAAAACAATAAAAATGACAAAAATCATTCCCTTAGTAAATGCAATAACTTTTGCGCAAACCAATCAAAATACGCTTTTTGCGTTTTTTTTTTTTTTTTACCAAACATGTAGCACAAAACAAATTGGCCTAAAATGTTAAAAAATTTTGATTTTTACATTTTTTTGGGGGAGGAATTTCATATAAAAAAAAATGTGAAAAATATTGTTATTTTTGCAAAATTGTCGCTCTTTTTTTGTTTATAGCGCATGATCAAAAAATCGCACAGGTGATCAAATATCACCAAAAGAAAGCTCTGTTTGTGGGACGTCCATTTCATTTGAGTACAGCATCGCACGACCGCGCAATTGTCCGTTAAAGTCATGCAGTACCGAATCGCAAAATAGGCCCTGGTCAGGAAGGGGGTAAAATCTTCCGGGGCTTAAGTGGTTAACTAATTTTCTAGCGAAAAAATACAAATTATTACTTGTAAACAAAAAAAGGCCTGGAGCCCAACTGGTTAAAAAAAAAAGCAGATTTTGAATAGTGAAAAAACAAAGAAAGATGATAAATACCTAAGGCTTTATTCACATGGCTGTATACATTTTACTGATATTACATGTGTGTTTTCTAGGGGAAAAGTTCCTGTGTAATAATCCGTAATAGTTGCATATAGATCCATTTAAAATGCATAAAGATGCGTACATAATAATTTGTCACCTTTGTTTTGACTTAATTTACACGGTTACAAACGTCTATACTTGCGTTTATATGCGTAAATGCATAAAGAGCGTGTTCTTAGATGCAGATTTTTGGGCTCTGTGTTACCAGTCTGAAAGCAGCACATGCTTACATGCCTGTGTAAATGGCTCAATTGAAAACAATGCAGCTGTGTTCAGATCTGTAAATTAAAAAACTGTATATGTGTTTTTTACTGCCGTGTGAATGAAGCCATATTATAAAGTGTAAGCACCAAAATCCATCAGTTCAAAAGCCAGAATGAAGCATTTATTCACCATAGAAGAAAACACTACGGCTTACGCCTGCAGGTGAAATACAGGATCTGACCACTAGGATCTGTAATGTAGCAACACTTCATTAGGGGGTTAAGGCTGAAAACACAAACAACCCTATATTACAGAAAAATTCTATGATCACAAAATCTCATTAAGGAACCAGAAGTTCCATGAGAAGTACAAACGGTATCAAATAAAAAGCTAATGAAAAATACACAGAAATGTGACAAATATTATTAACACTATAATAAAGTATTATAGGGAGTGCGTTGTGTTTTTGTGTGCATTTTCTGTAATTATGGCCAGAATTACAATTACACTTTTTTAGGTCAGATAAATATGGACATTAAAAAATTGTATTCTACCTTCCAGCCAGCAGATGGTCAGCATAGTTTCCATGCTTTACTTTTCGGCATTGCTGAAAAAAAAAAAGCCTATTTACAGAGATCAATAGTTCATGCTGAATTTTTTACACACAATCAGCTCAGAGCAAGATCCTATCTCTTATTGGACAGCATTGTCTGAAGTTTCAATCTCACAGAGCAAGCCAAGCCTCCCATCATTTAAAAAAATGGCTAAATTTTTAATTAAAATGTTAAAGTTCACTGTATCCAAGCATTACCTAAATTTACCCCCAAATCTCCCTCTAGAGCAGGCTCAAACATGACTTCTTTCTTGGACCTTGTTGCTATAGCGAGACACAGCGTTTAGTACTCACTGTGATCATCACCATCAGGTTTGTAAAATTCTTAATCAATAAATAGATACTGAAAAAACAAAGGTAGACTGCACTCCTAAACTATAGAAAAAAATACAAAATATTTTATTACAACAATCAGAACAATCGTAATCCCCTCACCATTAAAAACAGTAGATCTATCATAAGGCTACTGAAGTGGTCCCCACACATATACTGCAACCTTACACTACCTGGCTATCTAAATATTATATACTGAACTACAAATATCCATCAACTGCATCTATACTTCACAAAGCACTACCCCCTAAATTACATAGCTTTGCATATAGTAGAAAAGGATTTGAAGCTTATCGCTACGTCCCTTTAAATACACTATATTTGTCAAAAGTATTTGGACGCCTGCCTTTATACGCATATTAACTTTAATGGCATCCCAGTCTTTAGGGTTCAATATGGACTTGGCCCACCCTTTTGCAGGTATAATAGCTTCAACTCTTCTGGGAAAGCTGTCCACAAGGCCAGTCAAGTTCCTCCACCCCAAACTCCCTCATCCATGACCTTATGGACCTTCCTTTGTGCACTGGTCCAAATCATTTGGTGGAGGGGGGATTATGGTGTGGGGTTGTTTTTCAGGGGTTGGGCTTGGTCCCTTAGTTCCAGTGAAGGAAACTTTTAAGGCGTCAGCATACCAATACATTTTGGACAATTTCATGCTCCCAACAGTTTGGGGATGGCCCCTTCCTGTCCCAACCTGACTGCTCATTCGTGCACAAAGAATGGTCCATAAAGACAGGGAGGAGTAAGTTTGGGGGGGAGGAACTTGTCTGGCCTGCACTGAGTCCTGAGCTCAACCTGATAGAACACCTTTGGGATGAATTCGAGCAGAGACTGCAAGCCAGGCCTTCTCGTCTAACATCAGTGCCTGACCTCACAAATGGGTTTCAGGAAGAATGGTCAAACATTCCCATAGACACACTCCTAAACCTTGTGGACAGCCTTCCCAGAAGAGTTGAAGCTGTTATATTCAATAATTATATTCAATTCAAGCTCAATATTGAACCCTACAGATTAAGACTAGGATGCAATTAAAGTTCCTGTTCGTGTAAAAGTAGTCGTCCCAATACTTTTGACAATATAGTGTAGTTAATTTGGTCCAACAAACTATCTAATGCACTAACAGGTGTGCTTGCTGAGCATGCTATATTAATTGTATGTAGCCTCAGCTACATACAGTATATAGCACTGTGTTCAGCAGTGGGACAGGGACTTCCCATCTCACTCCAAGAACAAAGTATAGTTGGGCTGAGCGCTGCTCAGCTATTCACAGGAAGCTATGTATTCTATGAATGCAAAGCTTCCTCTGATTGACTGAGCTGGAGATCCTGGTGTCTTCTGCCTGCCTCACCCAATCAGAAGAAGCTTGTATTTATTCATGGAATACCAAGCTTCCCATGAATGGCTGAGTGGCATCTCTAATTTGTTCTGGGAGTAAGACGGGAAGTCCCCATCTCTCTGTTGGAATACAGTGCGGTATACCTAATGTATCTAAGGCTGTATACAATTAATACAGTGCACCTGTTAGTGAACTAAATAGTTTGTTGGTGCCTCTTGCTATGGTGACAACTCTAAAAATGTTTGAATTCCTCCCGCTTCCTTGGGGACAGTGGTCACCAGGACTAATAGAGAGGGTAAATCTCCCCACCAGGAACACAGTCCGCAATACAAAATTGAATGAAGGTCTAACCTAATGAGCTTCCACAAAAATGTGTGTGAATCATATGACTGCATATACTGTATGTCATTGAAATGAACCAAACTGTTTAGCGATTCGCCCGTGGTGACACCTTAAAGCTAATCTTCATCTTTACTGTCATTGTAACTATTTTGTCCTGGCCAAGCTGGCCCAAACAATTTTCTGCTCAAGCAGATGCACCCACTGGTGAGCTGTATAAACTGTATGTAGTCTCATTTCTGTGTTTTGTCTTTCTTTGATTGGATGAATTAGATATCATCTGCCGCCTCACTGCCTCAAGCAATTCGAGGAAGCTTTGTATTTATTCAGAGAATACAAAGCTGCCTATGAATGGCTGAGCAGCACTCAGATCATCTCAATAATGTTTCGGGAAAGGGACGTTCCATAACACTACCAAAATATAGCGCTGTATACTGTATGTAGCTAAGGTTATAAAAAGTTTATACAGTGCCCCCGGTGGGCGAACCTGTTGGTGTAGACCAGGGTTGCTAAGGGTTCTCAGTTCTTCTCAGATAAGTTCCCACTGATACCATTGATCTTTTTTAGCTATCTGTAAAGCGTACTTCTTCCCAATGACCACACGTGTATGGAGTGTTATTCCCACTGACCATCACACTAATGTATCATGAGTTGTAAATAAAGTAATTTTTAGCAGAGGTTTCGGAAGAATGTAAAGTTTTTTGTAAGGGTTCCTCTTGTGGAAGGCTGGTATAGACCAGGGGTCTCCAACAGAGGCGTAACTAGAACCTTCAGGGCCCCGGTGCAAGAAACCATTAAGCCCCCCCCCCCCCCCCCCGGACCCATGGCAGGGGCCCTTCCCTTCAAGCCTGGGGCTCTTCCCACTGATCCTGGGGCCTTTACTCTTGTTGCAGGACCCTTTCACAAGTTCTGCAGTGGGCCCCCTTCCTGCCATCTTGGGGCCTACCCACGGTGGTGGAATGCCAGGGCCCGGTTGCAACTGTGACCTTTGCGATCCTAGAAGTTCACCCACTGGTGTCTAGTTTTTTTTTTGGTATTTTAATTGTAATATTTTTTTATCATTTTATTTTTTTTTTTTACAATGTCACTGACTATGACTCTGTCCATTCAGAAAAAGAAGGAGCTGATTAATTACATATTTACCCCAACCCCTTCCTGGTTCTCTATTGTGACACATCCCCTGCAGCAGCCAGCAGGAGAGGGAAGGGGGCAGCACAGTAGGGGGTGGGACCAGGGAAAAGCAGAGGGGCCCAGAGACAGCAGAACACAAGTGAACTGAATTGGAGGAGTGGCGGGGGCAGCATACAGAGGAACCAATCTCCTCCATTTTCCTCCTGCAGCTACAGGAGGAAAAAGGAGGACAGTGATTTCTGTACATGCTGCCCCTGGCCCCCCTTCTATCCAGGTTTACAGGGGAGCTGCACGGGCCCCCTGGAGCATGGGCCCGGTTGCAATTGCAACCCCTGTAGTTACGCCCCTGGTCTCCAAACTTTCTAAACAAAGGGCCAGTTTACTGTGCTTCAAAATGTAGGGGGGCCTGCCCATGGCCAGTGGGAGTAGAAAATGTCCTGGCCTTAGTGCCCCCTTGTTGGTGTCAGTGGGGGGGGGGGGGATAGTGCCCCATCATTGGTGTCAGTGGAAGGAATAGTGCACCTTCATTGGAATCAGTGGGGAATATAGAGACTCATTGATCATTGGTGTCAGTGGGAGGAATTAGAGCCCCATTGTTGGTTTCAGTGGGAAGAATAGTGCTTTACTGTTGGTATCAGTGCAGGGATTGTTGCCACATTGCTGGGGTCAGTGGGAGGAATAGTTCCCCATTGTTGGTGTCAGTGCAGAGGGAGGAATAGTTCCCCATTGTTGGTGTCAGTGGGAGGAATAGTACCCCATTGTTGGTGTCAGTGGGAGAAATTAGTGCCCCATTGTTGGTTTCAGTGGGAAGAATAGTGCTCTAATGTTTGTATCAGTGCAGGGAATATTGCCACATTGTTGGGGTCAGTGGGAGGAATAGTGCCCCATCGTTGGTGTCAGTGGGAGGAATAGTGCCCCATCGTTGGTGTCAGTGGGAAGAATAGTGCTCTACTCTTTGTATCAATGCAGGGAATATTGCCACATCGTTGGTGTCAGTGGGAGGAATAGTGCCCCATCGTTGGTTTCAGTGGGAAGAATAGTGCTCTACTCTTTGTATCAATGCAGGGATTATTGCCTCATTGTTGGTGTCAGTGGCAGAAATAGTGCCCCATCGCTGGTGTCAGTGGGAGGAATGGTGTCCCATCGTTGGTGTCAGTGGGAGGAATAGTGCCCCATCGTTGGTTTCAGTGGGAAGAATAGTGCTCTACTCTTTGTATCAATGCAGGGATTATTGCCTCATTGTTGGTGTCAGTGGCAGAAATAGTGCCCCATCGCTGGTGTCAGTGGGAGGAATGGTGTCCCATCGTTGGTGTCAGTGGGAGGAATGGTGCCCCATCGTTGGTGTCAGTGGGAGGAATGGTGCCCCATCGTTGGTGTCAGTGGGAGGAATGGTGCCCCATCGTTGGTGTCAGTGGGAGGAATGGTGCCCCATTGTTGGTGTCAGTGGGTAGAATAGTGCTCTACTGTTTGTATGAGTGCAGGGAATATTGCCACATTGTTGGTGTCAGTGGGAGGAATAGTACCCCATCGTTGGTGTCAGTGGGAGGAATAGTGCTCTACTGTTGGTGTCAGTGCAGGGATTATTGCCCCATTGTTGGTGTCATTTGGAGGAAGTAGTGCCCCAAGCGCCAGGATAAGAGTATGCAAAGGGCCACCGTTTGGAAACCACACAATAGGTAAATAAGATAAATGCCTATATGTATCGGCTCACCCTGGACTTCCTCTTCTACTTCACAGAGGCAAGTGAGAGAGAGAGAAACAGAACATCACAGTCAATGTACGAACCAGTGACAGTAAACAGCGCAGCCTAACAGAACTCGTCTCCAGCTGTGTGAGTCATGGCTCAAGAATGCAGAAGAGATTTTGTGACATTTCATGTTTACAGAAATACAGACTCTCCAAATCCCTATAAATAAATGATCTTGATCCAGACATATTCTGCAGTTCAAAAAGAGTCAGGTCCCCTGGTATGAATAGATCTGAGAAATCTGACAACAAAGCATGGATCTGTATCATTCTCTGCAGCAAACTGCCACTGATGTTAGCACAGACCCCAGACTGCTGGCCTGAGAGGGGATTTTATTTATTGTTGTATATACCATAGTGCACAGGCTTTACTTTACACCAGGGATCCTCACACTACGGCCCTCCAGCTGTTGCAGAACTACACATCCCATGAGGCATTGTAAAACTCTACCATTCACAGACATGACTGGGAATTGTAGTTCCTGAACAACTGGAGGGCCACAGTTTAAAAGACCCCTGCTTTGGACTTTAAATACAGTGCCTTGAAAAAGTATTCATACCCCTTGAAAGTTTCCACATTTGTCATGTTACAACCAAAAACGTAAACGTGTTTTATTGGGATTTTTTGTGATGGACCAACAGAACGTGGCACATAATTGTGAAGTGGAAGGAAAATGATAAATGGTTTTCAATTCTTTTTACAAATAAATATGTGAAAAGTGTGGCGTGCATTTGTATTCCCCAGTCAATACTTTGTAGAAACACCTTTCACTGTAATTGCAGCTGCAAGTACTTTTGAGTTTGCCTTTACCCTAGTCTCAAGTATTTGTAGATTGCCCTCTATTTGGCTCTATCCATCCTTCCAATGGGGATGGTGTGTTCAGCGTGATGTGTAGTGTTAGGGCTCTTTCACACGGGCGATCCGATCAGATCCGCCTGTCAGTTTTTTAGTCATCCGCCGGCTCAGCGGGGATCGCGGATCGATCCCCGCTGAGCAACACGGATCCGCCTACGGAGGCGGACCGTGTGAAAGAGGCCTTAGTTTTCCGCCACACATAGCGTTTTGCTTTTAGGCCAAAAAGTTCAATTTTGGTCTCATCTGACATAAGCACCTTCTTCCACATGTTTGCTGTGTCCCCCACATGGCTTCTCACAAACTGAAACAGGACTTCTTATGGCTTTCTTCCAACAATGGCTTTCTTCTTGCCACTCTTCCATAAAGGGCAGATTTGTGGAGTGCGGAACTCTCCTGTGGACAGATTCTCCCACCTGAGCTGTGGATCTCTGCAGCTCCTCCAGAGTTCCCATGGGCCTCTTGGCTGCTTCTCTGATTAATGCTCTCCTTGCCCGGCCTGTCAGTTTAGGTGGACGGCCATGTCTTGGTAGGTTTGCAGTTTTGCCATACTCTTTTTATTTTTGGATGATGGATTGAACAGTGCTCAAAGTGTGCAATATTTTTTTATAACCTAACCCTGCTTTAAACTTCTCCATAACTTTATCTCTAAATTGTCTGATGTGTTCCTTGGCCCTTGCTGTTTGTTCACTGAGGTTCTCTAACAAACCTCTAAGGGCTTCACAAAACATATTTTATTTATTTATTTATTTAAAAACATCATGAGTAAAAAACAAAAAAAGTTTAATCGCGACAAAAACACATTCAAATTAGGGAAAGCCTACGATTGGACAACACGTAAACACAATCTTAATATCAATAGAAAAACCGACCCACCCATGCCATCGAGCGTCCAACATCCCCACTCCAATCAAAAAACATTTAATAATGATCGCCCCAAAAGACCCCTCCCAGGTGACCTACATGGGAATCAATCTTCCTCAAAAAAACCGAATACAAAACCTACCTCCAAAAACGTATATCCTTTGTTTAAATCACTTGCTATAAACCAATCAGCCGAGAATAATCTCCAACCATCACCACACCACCAGACCTCATTAGTCACTAATCCTATGCCCACTCAACCTCCCTCCACTATTACTAGCACTATTGATTTACAACACGCTTCTTTTTTAGAGATTCTTCACCAACAAGCTCATCAGCTATCCCCACATCCCCCCACTCCAACACAACCCGTTTAGCCACTCCCCCCTCACCTCCCACAGAGTCTACTATCATTAATCTTTCAAGCCATATTTTAACGGAAGATGAATCCATGGCCCTCCGGAAGGGATTAAGTTTTTGTCCAAATGCAGGCCTTGACAAATTTGATTTTGTCAAGGACCTGCATTTATTTGCGCGTAAGTTGAACTTCAAAGTTTTATTTAACAAAGAGTCCAAAGTTACGTCTCCGAACACTCCCCACAATCCCGCTCTCGAAACCCTGATATCGCTCTTAGAAGAGAACGAGGACCTCATTGATCGCGTTGATCTTCCCTCGCTACTAGCGAGTGTCGATCAAGCACCCAATGAACCTCCATGCCCTCATCCTATTGTGAAGAAAAAATCCAACAAATGTCCCCCGATACAGAACTCAAATATAAACGCCTTCTTGAAAATGGTTTCTAATGATGTGGATAAGTTAAAAATTAAGTCTTCATATACATCTAACATCACGCCCCAACAACGACAAGCTGTAAACTCCCTTGCCAAGAACCAATCAATTGTAATTAAGCCATCGGACAAGGGGGGCAACATCGTCTTAATGGACGATGTACAGTACATCCATATGTGTCAAAAAAAATTACGAAACCGTGAATGGTATAGACCCATCACAAATGATATCATTAACAAATACAATATTGCCTTTTACGAGTTGGTAGATACAGCTTATCTGCACAACATCATCACTAAAGACACTTGGGAGTACATTCGCCCAGCTTTTCCGGTGGTTTCAACCTTTTACCCCCTCCCCAAGGTCCACAAGGACCTTGGGGACCCTCCAGGGAGACCCATTATCTCCGGGTGCGGATCTATTACGGACAGCGCAAGCAAAGTCCTTGACAAATTTTTGAAACCTTTTGTCGCAAAACTTCCATCCCATATACGCGACACCATACACTTTTTACAAAAGATTAGTGATCTCACCCTACCCCCTGGGTGTCTTCTGGTGGCGATCGATGTTGAGGCTTTGTACAGCTCGATCCCCCATTCCAGGGGGGTCACAGCTGTACGCCACACGATCGCCACCAGCATTGGCCTGGACGCATATGGGGAGTTCATGTTGTCTATGTTGGAACACATTTTAACACACAATGTGTTTTCGTTCCAGGGCTCCCACTTCCACCAGGTACAGGGCGTAGCGATGGGCACATGTTGTGCCCCATCCTACGCCAATCTGTACCTGGGGGAGTGGGAGAAAACGGTTTTGGCAGATGAAGATCTGACGATATACACAGACTGTATCCGCACATGGATGCGATACATTGATGATGTTTTTGTAATTTGGGATGGACCTAGAGAGTTGCTGAATAAATGCATGGAAAGACTAAACCGCAATGAATTCAATTTAAAATTCACAATGCATAACGATGCCACCAAGATAACTTTTTTGGACGTTGAGGTCTTTTGTGATGGGGATGGTGTTCTCCGCAGTGGGCTTTTTCGTAAGCCCACTGCTGGGAACACCATTCTCCACGCTACGAGCTTTCATCCCCAACCGTTTATTCGCTCAATTCCGATGGGCCAGTACCTACGTTTGCGTCGAAACTGTACCAACGTAGACACCTTTAAAACAGCTGCCATTGGCTTGAGGGATAGACTGCTTGCGAGAGGCTACTCTCGCAGGTTGTTAAAATCTGCATACAAAAAAGCATTGTTCAGTGACAGAGATTCACTCCTTGTCCCCAGGGCTCGTAAAAATGATAACACCCTGAGAATTATCACCAGTTTTTCTCAACAACATCAGGACTTAAGAAAAATCATTGAAAAATATTGGCATATTTTAGCTTTAGATCCAGCTTTAAGCCCACATCTATCTCACAAACCGTCAATTACATACAGACGGGCACCAGCTTTGAAGGACAAACTAGTGCGTAGTGAACTGAAAAGCCAGTCCACCTTTGACCCATGTAAGTACAAAGGTACTTTTTCATGTGGTGCATGCCACTATTGTAGTTATATGCACACTATGCAGAATCCTATCCTCCCCAATGGTCAAAAGTTCAAGGCTAAGCACTTCGTAAATTGTAGGACCATCGGAATTGTATATCTTCTTATTTGCGAATGCAAATGCTTTTATGTTGGCAAGACCAAGTTAGAATTTTGGAAACGCATGTACAAGCATATCAGAAGTATGCGTAAGCGCGACCCTGATTTACCCCTGGGCCGCCATGTGTCCAGTGTACATGGGGGAAAATTTCCTAAGATTAAGTTTTTGGCCCTTGATCGGATCCATCCCAGCCCCAGGGGAGGCGACTGGAACAAGCGCCTCCTCCAAATGGAGCGGAGATGGATCCATGTCCTAAAGGCAACGGAGCCCCCAGGCCTTAATGATATGGTGTCATTTAGGCCTTTTCTGGAGGGTTTTGCTTCTGGAGGCATTGAGAGATGACATTCTTTCCTTCCCAGTGTCTCCTTGTATAGTACGTCCTCTTCACTAAGCCATCTGGACATTTTTCATATCCATCTGACTACCCACACATTTTTGATTTTGATGTCTAAGCAACGAAATGTGGTTTTTTTTTAGCTACTTTGTAAAAGAACATGGAATTGACACCACCCATAGCCTCTTTGTTCAGCCTTGTTATCTATATGATGTTTGCTGTCTCCTAATATTCTATATACATTTTTTGTGATTGCTAGAATAGCTGCCTTCATGCATGGCTACCTGCAAGTGAGTGTCTACGGCACCACTATAATATACAATATCCCAAGAATGTAATGATTGGTGGCATTGCGGATATAATATCAAATTATTTCTGATCCCATAAATGGTCAATTTGGTTATGTGTGCATTATTTCTACATGCAGTGCATACATTTTCAAATTGGTTTTCTTCTTTTTCCTTATTTTTTCATGCGTACGTGGATCTGTGCACCTTGGGGGGCCTTTGCTCCAACCCGGCACGGGGTCTGGGCCCGTATTTAGGGCCCAGCGATTCCCGGCGGTGGGGACCTTCCCTGCTGACATCTCCGGATGTCTTCCCCACTTCTGGGACACGCCGCTGCACGTATTCTCGCGTAGCAGCGGCGTCATATCCCGTACCGGCGAGAGACGCCGGCTACGCCTCCGCCCCCTCCGGTGACGCACTTCCTGTGCGCGTCGGGGCGGTGTTGTGGGCGGGTCTGGCGAGCGCCGCTCGGGGAGCCCATGGCTGTCAGGGGGTGGAGATGCAATCAGTATGACTGCCTTCACCTGACAGCGCTCCTATTTAGGAACCACTCCCAGCATGGAGTACTGTGTACATCCACTGCTGGGAGGAAGGTTGCTCTGGAGCTCTCTGTCTCAAGGTCAGTTCTTATTACTCTAGCGGGGTTTATTCTCAAGGTATTCCTATATATTATAAAAACTGTTTGTATGTAGACATGCACACTTGGTTCATGCTTTGGATATAATCTCTATTTTTTATATATTTATCACTATTGGTTATCCATTATATATCCATATACCTGTAGAGCAGAGGCTTCAATACATCCCTTTCACTGCCCCCATTTCTATAGTAGTGTTTTATAGCAGTGTTCATTATGTCTGACCCTAGATGGATATGTGCACACATATATATTTTGATGCACACTCACTAGGCTACAGCCTTCTTTTGAAATAAGTCATCTTTATACATATATAGCCCCTCTATCTAAGAAAAATTATTGTAGGATACCCCCTTGATCCGTGTGGGTTTATACTCATTCTGGATCATTACCTTTATCTTAGATTTTTTTTCCCCTATATATTTCTTACTTATGTATCTATATATGTGTGTGGTGCTTTTACATATTTTACATATTACATATTTGGCCCTGTTGCGTCATTGTAATATCTGCACACCACACTCATATAAAACAACTAGTTTGTTTTTTCTACTTATTGTATGTATTTCCTTGCCATCTACAGCATTTTTGTGATTGGTCCCCCGCCCCTTTGGTCGGGCTACTTTGGACTCCAGCTGGAGCATCGGGGCCCCCCCTGGTCTGCACATTTTCCACTATCACATGCTTAGTGATATCTTTTTTGGATCTGCTCCAAGCATCAAACCTTCTTTTCACAGACAAGGCTGATGATGGTATCTGTGGGTGTCGTCAATATTCCATGTTTTTAACCTATGGCAAAACAATTTTGGTGTTCATGTGCCCTTCAACCATGTAAGTGTATACATATATATATATATTTATAATGCTTTGTTACAATGAGTGAATGCTTACACTCTAAAATATGTTCATATCCATATTTTGTCACTGTATTTTATTGCATCGTCAATTGTTTGCTTTGACATATATCTTTCCAATACTTACAGAAAAACTATTTCCACAAAAATCCCTGAAGAAGAGGTTTTCACCTTGAAACGTCGGATGTTGCATGGAATAGTTGGTTGAGTGATATGTACACCTTTTTACAAACATCAGTTTTGCCAAGTTTTATCAGTTTCCACTGTATATTTTTGTATGTTTACTCTTTATTTTTTGTAATAAAATCCATTTATATTTAATACTTCTTCTATTGCACATTTTTGAGTGGCCTCCAAAGTCCCACCCCAAGGGGATCCCCCAAATATGCTATTTATTTATACTGAGATTAAATTAAACACAGGTGGACTCTATTTACTCATTAGGTGACTTCTGAAGGCAGTTGGTTCCACTAGGTTTTAGTTAGGGGTATCAAAGTAAAAGGGGGCTGAATACAAATGTGCGCCACACTTTTCAGAGATTTATTTGTAAAAAATGTTGAAAACCATTTATCATTTTCCTTCCACTCTACAATTATGTGACACTTTGTGTTGGTCTATCACATAAAATCCCAATAAAACACATTTACGCTTTTTGTTTGTAACATAACAAAATGTGAAAAAAGGCATATTGACCGCTTGCCAACTGCCGCATGTACATATACTGCGGCGGTCAGCCCCGTGCAGGCAAAGTGACTTATGGGTACGTCACTCGCCTGTGAGCCAATAGGGGGCGAGCTCCGGCCCCCGCTCGTTCACGGACACCTCCGCGCGAGTGACCGGCGGACCCGATGTCCGCCGGTCACTCGCGATTGTCAGTTACAGAGCGAGAAAGGCAGGCGGCTAATGTAAACAAAGCCCCCTGTCATTCTCCCCTGTGTAACAGCAGAGATCATACGGTCCTGCTATGTAGGACCGTAGATCTCTGCTGTTACATGAAAAGCCACATTCCTGCACAGTAAGAATCACGCCCCTAGGGACACACTTAACCCCCCCTTCTCTAGTAAAGTTAACCTCTTCCCTGCCAGTGTTATTTTTACAGTAACAGTGCATATGTATAGCACTACTGTAGTAATGTCACTGGTACCCCCAAAAGTGTCAAAAATGTCAGTCAAGGGTCCGATCTGTCCGCCGCAATGTCGCAGTCCCGCAAAAAAAATTGCAGGTCGCTGCCATTACTCGTTAAAAAAAAAAACCAACAAAAATGACAAAAATCTTTCCCTTAGTTAGTAAACGCAATAACTTTTGCGCAAACCAATCAAAATAAGCTTATTGCGATTTTATTTTTACCAAAAATATGTAGCAGAAAACAAATTGGCAAAAAATGTTAAAAAATGTTAATTTTTACATTTTTTTGGGGGGAATTTCATATAAAAAAATGTGAAAAATATTGTTATTTTTGCAAAATTGTTGATCTTTTTTTGTTTATAGCGCATGATCAAAAAATCGCACAGGTGATCAAATACCACCAAAAGAAAGCTCTGTTTGTGGGAAAAAAAGGACATCAAATTCGTTTGGGTACAGCGTCGCACGGCCGCGCAATTGTCCGTTAAAGTCACGCAGTGCTGAATCGCAAAATAGGGCCTGGTCAGGAAGGGGGTAAAATCTTCCGGGGCTTAAGTGGTTAATACTTTAAGGCACTGTATGATTTAGCTATGCTTTTCTTCTGCTTTTGTGTTTTTTTTTTAAATTTGTTTTAATATTGATGTATTTTTATATCATGGCTAAATTAGATATATGTTATTCTGTACCTGTTCTGTTCTGTATTTCTCTATCGCTCATTGACAGACGTAGTCTTCTTGATTCTCAAGAGCTGGGTTATGTTGTCTCCGCAGGAGTAGGACTAGGCAGAATGACAAAACGTTCTGGCTCCACCTTAGGGGCAGTCCCTGAGGGTATATCCTCCCTCTCTCTGCTACAGGGAATCAGTTTTTTTCTGTCTAGTCAGGAGTAAGGACCTAAGTTCCTTGCTGGGATCTTTTGGTCCTGGCAAGACTTTTTTTCTTTAAGAAAAAGACATTTTTTAGGTAGTTTTCTCCAGTGTTTTTTTCCTGTGAGATCTTCAAGCAAAAAATGCCGGACTGGGCGACACTTGTGGTCACCCCAGCCGGCCTACGAGCGTGCGCAGACCATGGCATTGCGCTTGGTCGGCCGCGACATATTCAAGTAAGTATGCGGGGCCGGGCGACGGGCTGGATGTTGAGATCCAGTGGTCACCCCGGTTTCTGCCTACGAGCGCGTGCAGACCAGTGCGCTGGGTCGGCCGCGACGGAGTCCCAGTAAAGGGACTGACTTTGCGAGTTAAAAGTCTCGCTTGGACCCCAGGTACCAGAGAGTCGAGGCGTCCACAAACCCCCACCCCGGTGGAGAGGGTATTGTGAAGAGAGGGTGCCTGTCGGTTCGGTATGGTGAGTAAACGTTCCCTTTTTTCCTCATTATGAGGCAGTATATATTATGGGCCCCTCCATATATGGTCAGTATATATCTGATACTTACAAGTCCCCCTTGTAATACAGCATGTGTTTGTGGGAAGTGGACTTGGTTCAAGAGCTAACACTCTACCCAGCAGACTGTAACATTACAGCAGACATAGGAGGTATAATCCTACCTTATGTGCAGTTGAGCCTTGGGGGTCCCTCTCTCTCTCTCTCTGGGATCGAGAAGCAGGTACTCTGAGGGGCGCTATTGCGCTAGGGGGAGACACACAAAAAAAAAAAAAAAAAAAAAAAAAAGAAAAAGTTTTTTTGTTTTGCTGGCAAAGGTGTCCTGTATTAACATGGACCCTGCCACTCATGTATCTCCTCCGGATCCCCTCGAGGGGTCTGCGGGATCCTCCAGCACCCCATTGACAATTGAATCTTTGTCAGCCATTATGGAAACTTTTGTGTCCCGGGTGGAAGTGGCTTGTCAGGGACAGGGCGCAAGAAAGCGACCCCCGCCTAACCCCTTATTATCTGAAACCTCGGATTCAGACTCTGAGCCTATTTCTGCAGTTGCAGGTACTTCATCTGGTATTGGTGTCTCGGGTCCTGTCTCTTCAGACAGCGAGGAGGATGTTTCGGCATCCGCCATAGCCCGAGAGGAAGCGTTGGTAAACGCACTCATTGTATCTGTTCAAGAGACTTTAAGGTTACAGGGTATTCCATCAGAAATAGCTGAAACTGAGATCCCTTTTGGGACTAAAAAGCGCATCAAAGTGGCGAAGGTTTTTCCATTGCCCAAATGTTTTGGCAATCCAATCGAAGAAGAATGGCGTCTGCCAAAACGCACTTTTAATATTTCTAAACGCATTGACAGGCGTTATCCGTTTGAGGAAACCCTTATTAAGAAATGGACAGAACCACCTGTGGTGGATTCACCTATTGCTAGATTGAATAAAGCCACGGTTATTCCTTTAGAAGACGCTCCGTCTTTTAAAGATCCAGTGGATCGCAAGATAGAAGCTATGTCTCGCACCATGTTTTCCTTGATTGGATCAGCTTTCAGACCAATAATTGCTATTGGTCTGGTTTCGCAGGCTGTAACTGAATGGACCAAGTGGTTACGCCGGGACTTAGAAGAAGTCCCTCAGGCGGTATCAGATTTGTTGGAACAAATGATACAGGGGTTACAGTTTGTATGTGATGCGGCGTTAGACGCCACTCCATTAATGGCGCGAGCATCAGTCTCAGCAGTGGTTCTCAGGCGTACACTGTGGCTAAAAGGTTGGTTAGCCGACCAAGGTTCCAAAAAAGCATTGGCTAATATCCCCTTTTCAGGAGAGCGTCTATTTGGAGCCAACTTAGATGAGATCATTAAGGATCTCACCGGTGGAAAAAGCACCTTTTTACCGCAAAATTTTAAAGGTAGAGGAACTCGTCAAAGACGAGGGCCTTCTTTTTCTGCTCACAAGAGGTTTTTTCGTCCAGCGGGTGAAAAAACTAAGTCCTCCAAAGCTCCTGCAGGAGGCGTCAGGGGTCGTTGGTCGGGCAAGCAAAAGCCCGCCCCCTCCAGACCTGAAGATAAACCATCCAAAGCCTGAAGGTGCGCCCCCACCCATAACTGGGGTGGGGGGACGTCTTTGCCGGTTCCCGGATCCATGGCTTTCCAGAATCCCGGACAAATGGGTTTGCGAAGTCATAAGGTCAGGGTACAAGATCGAGTTTCGATCTCTCCCTCCGGCGCGATTCTTCCCTTCCAATATCCGACTATCCGCAGATCGTTTAGAAGATCTGCGGAGAGCAGTCACAGATTTACTACAACAAGGAGTGGTAGTCCACGTTCCTTGGACAGAACGGTTTCAAGGGTTTTATTCAAACCTGTTTACAATACCCAGGAAAGAGGGCAAAGTGCGTCCAATTCTGGACTTAAGAGCACTCAATTCTTTCGTCAACATAAGAAGATTCAGAATGGAGTCCATTCGCACGGTAGCAGCCTTCCTGCATCCAGGGGATGTCCTAGCGTCCATAGACATCAAGGACGCCTATCTTCACATTCCCATTTTCGCAGGACATCAGCGTTTTCTACGCTTTTCCGTAGAGGAGAACCACTATCAGTTTGTGGCGTTACCTTTCGGTCTCGCCACGGCTCCGCGGGTCTTCACAAAGGTGTTGGCCCCAATGTTGGCACTTCTGCGCCAAAGAGGTATATCGATTCTAGGTTACCTAGACGATCTTCTGCTTCATGCAGAGTCTCCTCAGACCTTGCTACAAAACATAGAAATTACTATGATTTCTTTACAGGAATTCGGGTGGCTGGTGAACCAGCAAAAGTCATTTCTGGTTCCCACCCAGAGGCTCGAATATCTGGGTCTAATTCTAGACACAGTCAGGACAAGAGTTTTTCTTCCGGTAGGGAAACTCCGAAAGATTCAATCTGCAGTCCAGTTGTTACTGTCCAACAGCTGGTCTTCCCTTCGGACTTGCATGAGGGTTCTGGGGTTGATGGTGGCTTCGTTCGAAGCAGTCCCATTTGCCCAGTCCCATACCCGAATTCTTCAGCAAGAGATTCTTCTCAGATGGAATCGGAATCCGGAATCCCTGGACAATCAGATCCGATTGAGCAAACAGACCAGAGAGTCTCTGGTATGGTGGCTTCGGTCTCCGATGCTCAGCCAGGGAAAGTCATTTCTGCCAATATATTGGACGACAGTGACCACGGATGCCAGTCTATCCGGATGGGGAGGAATTCTCGGTCAGTTATCTGTCCAGGGACTTTGGTCCCCGGAAGAATCCAGGTTACCGATAAATGTATTGGAACTGAGAGCGATCAGACTTTGTCTGATTCACTGGACCGAGCAGCTCCAGGGCAGCTCGGTTCGGATCCAGTCGGACAATGCCACGGCCGTGGCTTATGTCAATCACCAGGGGGGCACCAAGAGTGCCCGAGTGGCCAAAGAAGTGGCTTGCATTCTTCGCTGGGCGGAACGATTTGTTCCAGCAATCTCTGCGGTATTCATTCCGGGGGTGGAGAATTGGCAGGCAGATTATCTCAGCCGTCAGACCCTGGATCAGGGGGAATGGTCCCTCCATCCAGACGTTTTCCACCAGTTGTGCCTACGGTGGGGCACCCCGGATGTGGATCTGTTGGCATCACGATTCAACAGGAAAGTTCAGAGATTCGTGGCTCGCTCCCGCGATCCTCTAGCAGAAACCGCAGACGCACTGATCGCCCCGTGGGGGCAATACCAGCTAATATATGCCTTCCCTCCTCTCGCGTTACTGCCAAGACTTCTTCGCAGAATAGAGGAGGAAGGAATCCCAGTAATCCTGGTAGCTCCGGACTGGCCTCGTCGAGCTTGGTACGCCGACATGGTCAGACTGGTGGCGGACGTCCCGTGGAGACTTCCTCTCAGGGAGGATCTACTGTCTCAGGGACCGATCTTCCATCCTGCTTTACGATCGCTGGCTTTAACGGCCTGGCTATTGAGACCCAGGTGCTGAAGGACAAAGGTTTGTCAGCTTCAGTTATTCCTACTCTAGTTGAAGCAAGGAAAGCGACTTCCAGAAAGATTTATCATCGCACATGGAAGTCCTACATTGCATGGTGTGAACCTTTGGGGTTCCGTCCTCGGTCTTATTCGATTAGTCGAATATTGGCTTTTCTGCAACAAGGGGTTGAGCAGAAACTGGCCTTGAGTACTATCAAGGGTCAGGTCTCAGCATTAGCCATCTTCTTTCAGAAGCCTTTGGCTACTCATTCCTTGGTGCGGAATTTCATCCAGGGGGTGCGACATCTGGCTCCGCCAGTGCACGCGCCGTTACCCCCCTGGGATCTTAATTTAGTGTTGTCGGTTCTTCAGAAACCTCCCTTTGAAGAGATTAGGGAGATTCCTCTACCCACGTTGTCCCAGAAGGTGGCCTTCTTGGTGGCTATTACTTCTGCACGCAGGGTGTCAGAACTGGCCGCATTATCTTGTCGTTCACCATATCTGGTGGTTCATAGAGATAAGGTGGTTCTTCGTCCGAATCCATCCTTCCTACCAAAAGTGGTTTCAGAATTTCATCTGAATGAAGAAATTGTATTACCTTCCCTGTGTCCTAAGCCCAGTCATCCTCGGGAGTTTGCGTTACACTCCTTGGATGTGGTCCGGGCGATCAGGGTATACTTGAAAACGACAGACTCGTTTCGCAAGACGGATTCACTTTTTGTGATCCCAGATGGACCCAAAAAGGGGTTGCCTGCATCTGCCGCGACCATTTCCAGATGGATCAGACAGACGGTAGTACAGGCTTATTCTATTAAGGGTCGGGAGCCCCCGTTCCCTGTTAAGGCGCACTCCACTCGGGCACTTAGTGCGTCATGGGCCTTTCGCCATCAGGCGTCAGTGGTCCAGGTGTGCAAGGCGGCTACCTGGTCGTCGGTGCATACCTTTACTAAACATTATAAAGTTGATGTAATGGCATCATCTGATGCCTCGTTTGGCCGCAAGGTTTTGCAGGCCGCAATTTGAGGAGACCAGTGGTCTACCTCGAGGGTTTTTTCCGTTGGAAAATTTTTCTTTAGTCTCATTCTTTGTTTATAATGAGCCTTTAAAACTTCTAGTTTGGCACCGGTTGGGCCTTCTAGATTGGATTTGATTTTTTCAATCCCACCCCTCATTTGTGGCACTGCTTCTGGATGTCCCAGCTCTTGAGAATCAAGAAGACTACGTCTGTCAATGAGCGATAGAGAAAAATGGATTTTTGTAAGAACTTACCGTAAAATCCTTTTCTCTTAAGCTCATTGACAGACGTAGTACCCGCCCCTCTATCATTGAGTTGGGTTGGGTTAAATTCTCTGTACTGCTTTAAACAGAACTGATTCCCTGTAGCAGAGAGAGGGAGGATATACCCTCAGGGACTGCCCCTAAGGTGGAGCCAGAACGTTTTGTCATTCTGCCTAGTCCTACTCCTGCGGAGACAACATAACCCAGCTCTTGAGAATCAAGAAGACTACGTCTGTCAATGAGCTTAAGAGAAAAGGATTTTACGGTAAGTTCTTACAAAAATCCATTTATTTTTATATCATGGCTAAATTAGATATATGTTATTCTGTACCAAGAACAATTTTCTTTTCATGATATCACCCAAAATTGAACTGCACCCACTGGTTCAATACTTGTCAGAACATATGTGGTGAGCCCTTTCCCTGCCGGACTATCCAGCCACATCCACTCAGAGACTCCCTGGCAGGTGGCCCAATTAGGAAGTCATATATAGAAATTTCAGCATAAAAGTCCCAGAGTCATAAAGGAAGCTGGTGGGTGACTCTACCCCACCACTTCTACATAACTTTGAAGAATCACCGTATAGCTACAGTACAGATATAGCCACAAACACTGGCATAACTACTAAAACTGACCCCAGACTTAAAAAAGTACAGGTATACAATTAATTAAAAATATTGCACAATGATCCTTTAGAGACTTAGGGCTGTATTCTGAAAATGGTGACACTCAGAATATAAACCCATACAAGATTTTGGAAGTGGAGTTTATTAAAGAGCTCTATATACCGTCTTTGTGGTTAGCGCTTATAGCTTGAAGCATTGGGGTTCTTGGTTCACATTTTGGCCAGAACATTGCATGGTTTTTGCATGTTCCCCATGTGCTTTAATGGATTTCTACTGTTTACTTCAGTTTCCCCCTACATTCCGAAACATATACTGGTACGTTATGTATAAGTTGGTTGTGCACACATATTATCACATTCTACATGCCAGTCCCAAGCCTATGTAAAAGGGGAGGGTTGAGGAAAGACTGCGCAACTGGCCTCAAGAGAAAAAAAAACTTGCTATTCAAATTCAATGCCAACAGGCTCTCAAGAATATCAGACATAGTGCCTAGCTGGCCCATAGAATCACTAAGTCTCTGATATTACTGAACGGATATTGCGCACACATCCATCAGATCTGGCAACTAAAATTGTTTGTTTCATGGCTGAATTCCTTTCTCTCACTACAATCTTTAGAAGGGGAGTTTTTTTTTCTATGGTATGAATAGGAAACCCTGGCACTCCAGATGTGGTTACAATCAGGGCCGGTGTTTCCACTAGGCAAACTAGGCAGCCGCCTAGGGCGCATTGCCACCTAGGGGCGTAGCCACGAGTCGGCACTCTCTCTCCATCATAAATGATCCTTGTGAGCTGAGGGGAGGGATGGCAGTGGGGGAGGAAGAAGGGACAGAGGAAGATGCCAGGTGTCTTGGGCAGTGGCGGAACTACCAGGCCCTGGCTTTCCACTGCTGTTGGGGGGGGGGGGGGGGGCACAAGTAGCTGGTCTTGCCTAGGGCGTAAAATAGTCTAGCAACAGCCCTGGTTACAATTACAAATCCCTATGAGACATGCCTGTGGCTGTAAAGTATTGCAATGTCCCATAGGATGTGTAGTTTCACCACAGCTGGACTGCTGAGGTTGCCTACTGTATCCCCAGCATCTCTGATACTGTTAGTACTGGTGATCATATACTTGCAATATGCACGGCCCTGTATAGTGGCTAAGGACTGGAAGTGCAGACCATTCAAAATGTACCTATGGCAACTAAAACTATGGTTTATATATTTGTATAAATTAGACAAGACAGGAGTGCCACAAACAAGAATATTTTCTCTTTCATTCATTCACAGCTCTTCATCCTCTTGACCGTAGGGTTATACTGCCCCCTATAGGAGTAGGACACTAGGCAGAGAATAAGCTTGAACATGCCTATGGGGCAGTCCCAAGGGGTATACTCTCACTTCCTGCTTTAAGTATTTAGTTTTTTTTCTGCCTAGTCAGTAGTAAGGACCTAGTTAGTTCCTTGCTGGGATCTCTGGTCCTGGCAATTTTTTCTTTTTACATGGAATTTTTTCCTTTTTTTATTATTTTGCTCCTGTGAGAGCTACAATCAAGTGCTGGATTGGGCGACGAACTGGATAATATAGATCCTTAGGGTCCCCCTAGTCTGGCCAGTGAGTGCATGCTCCGCGCTAGGTCGGCCACGACCTAGACCCACTGGACGGGGGCTGTCCTGCAAGTTAAACGTCTCACGAGAAAGCATACGAACTGGCTTCGGCCTGAGTCGCAGCGTTTCCTCCTGGCTGACAGCACCCACATTACGATGAAGCAGTGTTCTGTCCAGAGCGGTGCCCACCCTGTTCCTGGTGTGGTAAGTAGCTGTCCCCTGGAGGGTTTTGGGGTGGATGTGGGCTCCTCCTTGGGATTATCGGGCCCCCGAGTTCCCATCCTCCTCAGCCACTATAAAATTTCCATAACTGTGGGTCTTTGGACCCCCCCTCCCTGGGTGAGGTTATGAGCTGACTGTTGCCACATACTTTGGACAGGGGCTGCCCTGTAGGTGTGTTCAAGCGTTTTCTTTGCCTAGTGTCCTACTCCTGTAGGAGGCAGTATAACCCTACAGTCAATAAGATGAAAAGCTGTGTCCATCAATGAACATCAAAGAAATGGATTTTACAGTAATATAAAAATTCCATTATTTTGTATTTTGAGGACTGTTATACTGACTATACCTAAAAATACGATCTCTCTGGGAATTTAAAGTGGTTCTAAAGGCAGAAGTTTTTTTGCCTTCATTCATTCTCTTTATTAAATTAAAAAACCTCCTGAGTGCAAGCCCCTCCCCCATACTTGCCTGAGCCTGATCTCGATCTAGCAATGTGCACAACAGCAGCGGCTCTCTATCGCCTCATTGGCTCAGAGACAGCAGCAGGAGCCATTGGCTCCCACTGCTGTCAATCACAGCCAGTGAGGAGGGAGTGGAGGCGGGTCCAAGCCATGCTGTGTGTGTCAATGGAGGGAAATAGGCAGGCTGTCATTGCTGATTTTTCTACCTGCAAATGCACAAGCGTGGACAGTTTTTATTAAAAATAGCTGCCTAGAGGAGGTAAAACATGATAACAAGCCTTGTAAGCATTTTGAAATGCTTGTTATCAAAATTTCTAAGGTTTTCAGAAATTCTCTGCAGTTGATTGTGCTTTTTCACCATATGTGCTCAGCATCGGTTTATCTAAACCAAAGAGGAAGGTGAAAGTGCCTGATTCAAGCAATGACAGGCTGATATCCCACAGTTTATTGCTAACTTGATCAGCTGGGATACTGGCAGCTATTATTAATCCTCTACTTCTTAACCACTTTAGCCCCGAAGGCAGGGGCGTAACTACAGGGGTTGCAGGGGTTGCAATCGCTACCGGGCCCCATGCTCCAGGGGGCCCGGTAGCAAACCATTGGGTGAACTTCCAGGATCGCAAAAGTCACACTTGCGACCGGACCCTGGCATTGCTCCACTGTGGGGAGGCCCCAAGATTGCAGGAAGGGGGCCCACAAGATTGCAGGAAGGGGGCCCACTGCAGAACCTGCTGCGGGACCATAATAAAAGGCCATGCAATGAGTGTAAAGAGCCCCAGGATTAGTGGGAAGAGCCCTGGGCTTGAAGGTAAGGGCCCTGGCCAGGGGTCTGGGGGGCCCTTTATGGTTTCTTGCATCAGGGCCCTGAAGGTTCTAGTTACGCCTCTGCCCGAAGGATTTGGCTGCTCAAAGACCAGGCCCTATTTTGCGATTCGGCACTGCGTAACTTTAACGGACAATTGTGCAGTCGTGCGACGCTGTACCCAAACAAAATTGATGTCCTTTTTTTCCCACAAACAGAGCTTTCTTTTGGTGGTATTTGATCACCTGTGCGATTTTAAATTTTTTGCGCTATAAACAAAAGAATAGCGACAATTTTGAAAAAATAACAATATTTTTCACATTTTTTTATATGAAATTCCCCAAAAAAAAAAAAAGTAAAAATCAAAATGTTTTAATATTTTAGGCTGATTTGTTTTCTGCTACATATTTTTGGCAAATAAAAATCGCAAGAAGCGTATTTTGATTGGTTTGCGCAAAAGTTATTGCGTTTACTAACTACGGGAAAGAAAAGATTTATGTAATTTTTATATATTTTTTTTTTAACTAGTAATGGCGGCGATCTGTGATTTTTTATGCGGGATTGCGACATTGCGGTGGACAGATCGGACCCTTGACTGACATTTTTTACACTTTTGGGGGTACCAGTGACATTACTACAGTAATCAGTGCTATAAATACGCACTGTTACTGTAAAAATGACACTGGCAGGGAAGGGGTTAACTTTATTGGTGATCAGTAAGTTAAATTTATCCCTAGGGGCGTGATTCTAACTGTCAAGGGGCGTGGCTTGTTAGATCATAACAGAGACATACGATCCTACAGAGCAGGATCGCATAGCCTCTGTGATGATCTAAGGGAGAATGACAGACAGCTGTGTTTACATCAGCCGTCTGCCTTTCTCCCTCTCCTGAGCGAGATCGCGAGTGGCCGGCGGACATCGGAGCCACCGGTCATATGCGCGTGGGATGCCCGTGAACGAGCGGGGGTGGGAGCGCGCCTCCAGGGGCGCGTGCTCGCCCCCTACAGGCTCCTGGGCAAGCGACATAGTACTACATCGGTTTGCCCAGGAGCGGCTGACTGCCGCAGTAAATATACTGACGGCGGTCGGCAAGTGGTTAAGCAATTTATACAATCAATTTTTAAAAATTGCATCTGTCCATAATAAACATATACACTTGGAAGGTCGGTCTGCCTTTGTAGCCTCAGTACATCTTGAGTTCATCAGAAGTTTTTTTTATTTGGAATCTTATTAAAGAACTCTAATCTAAACAGAACACTATTTTTCAGTTTCTACTGGGAGAGCGATCTACAACAATCTGTTACAAATATGGCTATAAATCAGAAAGCTGCATTTGTTGTAGAAGTCCTGACCCCTCCATTGGCAGCTATGATGGATGAGAAGGTAAGGCCACACATACAGTTCATAACAAGACATTTCATTGTTGGCCCACTTTTGATAAGCCCCTCTATTACTTTTACAGAAAGGGTTTATAGTTCTTTTTACAATTTCGTTGACGGTTGTGTGACCGGCAGTGGTGTATTTTGGTTTTGTGCTGCCCTAGGCCAGACTAAAATTGGGCGCCCCCCCCCCTTCCTCCTCCTATGTAAATGTGCCCCACTCCTCTTTTAACGGATGTGACTCCCTCCAAATTTGAAAGACTACGAGTCCCAGCATGAACCCCTGAGATCTCACGAGAGGGGGCTGAGAGGGGATGAGAAAGAGAGAGAGAGAGGGGGGAGAGGGAGAGAGAGAGGGGGGAGAGAGAGAGAGAGATCAAAGCTATAGGGGGATGAGAGAGAGGGGGATGTGAGAGAGAGAGGGGGGGTGAGAGAGAGAGAGCAAGAGAGAGGGGAATGAGAGAGAGAAAGGGGGGATGAGAGAGGGGGATGGGAGAGAGAGAGGGGATGAGTGAGAGAGAGGGGGGTAAGAGAGAGGTGGCTCTAGTAACCAATGGCCAATAGAGTCTCAGGTGGAGGGGAGGGGCAGCTTTTTTGCTGCCCCCCTTCAAAGTGCCGCCCTAGGCCTGGGCCTTGTTGGCCTAGGCTAAAATACAGCACTGGTGACCGGTGCAGATGCAAATGTGGCTTAGTGGGGTGTGGCTTAGTGGGGGATCGTCTTTGAGGGCTTATTTAGTTGAGCTGAGTTTATCTACACCAGGTTTCTCGAATAGGGTTCCTTGAGTAAGGAGCAATTTCTGCCTCTTAGATAAGTTTCTACTGGCACTATTAATAATTTTAGTGATTTGTAAGGGAGCATTCTTTCCAATGACCATCACACTAATGTATCATGAATTGTAGATACAGTAATTATAGTAGGGGTTCCCTGAGACCGTTATTTCAAGGGTTCTTCTGTGTTGAAAGGGTTTAGAAAGGCAGATCTACACAGATCAGCATCAGGGCAGACAGAAAAATTCCAACATGAAAAAGACAAGCTATGTATTTATGCAAAAGTAAAAGCAGGTGATGTAAAATAAACCTGATATTTTAAATAAGCAGGCACTCAGATGTCATGAGCTAGCTTTATATAGTTACATAGTAGGTGAGGTTGAATAAAGACAATAGTCCATCCAGTTCAACCTGTGTAGGTGTGTGTGGATGTATTCATTTCCCATACCCCTGAATGTTGTGATCTTTGCGATGTACGTCCAAGAGTCTTTTAAAAGTAGCCTTATTCCCCGCAGTTACCACCATTTGTGGAAGAGAGTTCCACAATCTTATTGCCCTTACTGTAAAAAACCCCTTACGTAGCCTAAGGTTAAATCACTTCTCCTCTAATCGCATTGTGTGGCCACATGTCCTCTTACATTCCTTGCGACTGAATCGTTTTTTTTCTATGCCGAGATCACCAATGAGGTATTTGTAAATCGCTATCATATCCCCTCTCAGGCGTCTCCTCTCCAGGAAGAATAAATCAAGTGCTTGTAAACTCTCCTCATAATTAAGGCCCTCCAATCCCCTAATCAGATTAGTTACCCTTCTCTGGACTCTCTCCAGTTCCAACACATCCTTTCTGAGGATTGGCTACCAGAACTGGACAGAGTACTCCAAATGTGACCGGACCATGGTTTTATAAAGTGGATGGATTATAGCTTCATCTCTGGAATAAATCCCCTTCCTTATGCATGCTAATATTTTGCCGGCTTTGGCAGCTGCAGCTTGACATTGCATGCTATTGCTTAGTCTATCTTCTACTAAGACTCCCAGATCTTAATCCATTCTTGATTCCCCAGAGGTTCCCTCCCCCTAAAGCGTATGTGAGGGAAGGTGTGATCAGGTTGGAGGTATGTGAGGAAAGGTGTGAACAGGTTGGGGGTATTTGAGGGGAGGTGTGATCAGGCACGGGTTGGGGGTTTCTGGGGGGTGTGATCGGAGTGGTGGTATGTGGGGAAGGTTGTGATTAGGTTGGGGGTGTGATCAGGTTGGAGGTATGTGAGGAAAGGTGTGAACAGGTTGGGGGTATTTGAGGGGAGGTGTGATCAGGCACGGGTTGGGGGTTTCTGGGGGGTGTGATCGGAGTAGTGGTATGTGGGGAAGGTTGTGATTAGGTTGGGGGTGTGATCAGGTGGGGCGTGTGAAGGAAGTGGGGGTATGAGGGGGTGTGTGATCAGGTTGGAGGTATGGGGGGTGATCGAAGTGGGGGTATTCCGTTTGGTTCCCTTTCCTGCGACACAGGGGGGCAGAACTGGGCGGGAAATTCAAAAAATGTACACAAAACATGACCTGATACATTGTAATCTGTTAGGATTACATTACTGTATCAAACCATTTCATCTTAAAGTTTTGTCCCTAGTGCTTTGTCCAGTGCCCTGCCTTCACTTTTACTGTTTTATTCCTTTTAATTTTACTAATTAATTTATTAATACTTTTTTCACTTTTACTGTTTTATTCCTAAGAATAAGGGCTCTTTCACACGGGCGATCCGATCAGATCCGCCTGTCAGTTTTTTAGGCTGATCTGATCGGATCCTCCATGCAGCTCTATGGGGCAACGGGTGTCAGCGGAGACACCTCCGCTGACACCCGCTGCCATCCGCATCCGATCCTGTGCTTGAAATCTGGACGGATGGAAACCCTATTTTTCCATCCGTTCAGTAATCGGAGCGGAGCGGAGCGGATCTGATGAGAGCGGACAAGCGGTCCGCTCTCATCCGATCCCCCATAGAGGGCAGCGGGGGCTGAGACACCTCCCTCTCCGCTCTGCAAGCGGAGATGGAGCTGTCATCCGCTCGGCTCAGCGGGGATCGCGGATCGATCCCCGCTGAGCAACACGGATCCGCCTACGGAGCGGACCGTGTCAAAGAGCCCTTACAGGCCTACAATATAAAACAACAGATTTCCATGAAAAACAATGTACCGTTTTGACATTCAAAAATACTGACATAATCAGACCACCAGGGAGGGTAATATCACTTTAAAACGTTTCCACCCAATGGGTCCCAGACGACGACTTGGAGGCATTAGGAGACATTATTCTGCAATACAACGATGCTTGTTACAAAGGGGTAGTGGGGAGGATAGATTGGAATAGAGCCCTGCCCTTAAGCACTGGAGACTGCTTGGAGTTATAATATTATAAAGGACATCCCCTTTGAGGGTAATTTTGACTTTTTAAGTGTATCATTTAAGGGCATTTTTTTCTCCTCTTCTTAGGTCCCTGATGCTTCTTCACAGTCTGTGAGGGTGTAGAGATGGTTTATCCACCTGCTATTTGCATTTTGGATGGATTGTTCTTTTTGATATGGTTATGTCTAAAACAAACTCGTGGTACTGAAGAAGCATAATGCCTGCGAAACGCGTAGGCTATTATTTGGTTTGGGTACATCCTCCAGAATCTGTATGTTTATTAAAAAAAATTTATATTCAAAATGCATTTTTAACATATTTGTAATAAACTTTTGTAGCACTACTCCCTTGGGAGCTGCTTGAAGTGGGTTCCCCTGGGTTACCCATAGCAACAACATGCAAATCCTTAGTACTTTAGGTTCTTGGCTCAGTCAGAAAACAGTCTAGGGGATTTGGTTTTTTGTTGTTTATTGTAGAACTTGAGATGGGAGAAGGGATGAGTGGGATACTCCAACTAGATGAACTATGTACAACTTGAGGACTTCTAGCTATGTTGAATGTGGCAAGGCCGCTGCTTCACCTTGCCACTGTAGTGAAGTATAAGATAAGTGAACTACACAGTGAATCACTCTTCAGGGCCCCACTTAGTACCCCCTTTGCCCTTACTCTTCAGTGTCAAGTTTGGCACCCCCTTTTACTCTTGCTAACCGTGTGAGCTGACCTTCTATCCTCTGACTTCCCTGGAGTGGTCCCCTTTCCTAAGCGGACCCCTTGGCAAGCTCCCTGGTACTCATGGACACTGTTTTACCAAGAGGACTCTGCCCGCAACTCCACCGTCAGCTTTCCAGGATCCTTTAGGACCAGCTCCACACCTGGTTCACGTGGCCGACTGCCAGTGACCACCTTCCTCAGACAGCAGGAGGAGAGACAGCCGCCACCCTCCTCCTGGGACTCTGCATCCTGCCAAAGACGCCCTGTCACATGTGCCCTTGGCTTTTATGGTCAATCCCAGGATGCACTGCAGTGGTGCCTTCCCACTGGGACTGCCACAAAGGCCTGTTTGCCACTGGCCAGGTTTCCTCCACTGGCCAACAGGCTACCCTATTGGATACAGTGGGGACACTCTCTCAGACCAAATGACACACACCTGGACACATGTAACAGGCTCCCCTATTGGATACAGTGGGGACACTCCCTCAGACCAAATGACACACACCTGGACACATGTAACAGGCATAACTAACAGATCAGGCTCCCCTGAAAAGCAGAATGGAGCAACAATGCTTTTAACCTATCTAGGAGGGTGATACACTTTCATTTTATTTATTTTTTTATATATAATTTTGAGAAGTGTTGCATCTCTATTTTCATAGTAGTTATCTGAAAATCCCTTCTTTTTCTTCCTCATACTTTGTCTGCTTTAGTTCCGCTTTATCTGATCAGGGCAGTGCAGGCTGATTTGGCTGGGCTTCCTGTTTATACACATGCAGTAATTGCTGAGTACACTTCTCTAATGAAAGGTCACAGTTTCGTCATGTGGTTTGCAGATTTGGGCAGTCTACATGACTAATGTTCATGCTTTAAAGGGAAGTAGATTGGAGGTTCTTCCACGTGTGGTCATTATATTTTGTTTTTGTTGGTTACTTACTGGATGTGTTGGTAACAATGACATTTTAAAGCTCCTGACTGTGGCTGGTGGGTCCCCAGGAGCATCAGATTTATTGTGTGGACAGCATGTTTGGAGATTATGGCAGACTTCTCTCAACATTTTTCTAAAGCCTCGTACACACGCGTAGAAAATCGGCAGGGAATTTTCGTCCGACGACCGATCTGTCGATTTTCGGCTTGTTAGTATGATGCTTCCGACAACCGACTCCGACTTTTCGGCCGAAAAAAATTCTGGTGTGCAGACTATAAAATTTTTGTCCGTCGTCAAAACACGGCCGATTTTCGTGCAGTCAGTACAGATTTAGACAGAGAAAAATCTGATGAGCAAGACTGGGCGTGCTCAGAGAAGAAAGAACACAAAGAAAGCAATCCAACACATGACATCACTTCTGAAGTAGAATTTTGTTGGGCGAGAAAATTCGTGTGCAGTCTAGGCACATTCCAACCAACAAAACACCACTCTGGACAAAAGACGGACGATCGGTCGGCCGATAATCGTTGCGTGTGTACACTAGGCTTAAGCATGCTTGTTCCATGTCAGAGAACCAGAAAATAAACGCCAGAGAGTCTGCATGACCACCAGGCAGCTAGCATCCTCCTTCCTGGTCAGGTCAGCCATGCACAGTGCAGGGCCAGGACAAAAGGTTGGACAGGAGGGGGTGACTGCCTTGGGCACTGTGGGATCATGTGAGGTGTGGGGACACCGAAAGGAGATTTGGGGGGGATTTGTGTTGGAGGGGGAATTTAGGGGACAACAGGGGGTAAGTATTGTTCTAAGAGGGGGAATCTTGGGGGTAGGTTTGGTAAGAGGGGTGATTTGTGTTGGAAGGAGGGATGGGGGGAAAGAAGAATAGTGCTAGGAGAGGGGAATTTGTGTTGGGAGTGGGGGATTTATAGTGAGGGGGAGATGATGTGTACTTGGAGGGGATGTTTTAGGGGTAGTGGATTTGTGTTAGCAGGGGTGATTTTTTGGGGGAATTTTGCTGGGGGGGGGGGGAGCAAAGATTTGTACTGGGAGGATGGAGATGTTATGCTTAGGGGGTAAGCATGCAGATTGGTGCTCAGTTTTTTGAGGGGCAGATCTTTTTTTTACAGGGGGGGGAGTGGGGGAATTTTGCTGGGGGGGGGGGGCAGCAAAGATTTGTACTGGGAGGATGGAGAACTTATACTCTGTCCTTATGAAGACAAGGACAGAGCGCGCCCCCCCCCCCCAGCATGGATGGTGTAAACTGTATCTGAGCAGAGGCCGGTTCTATGCCCCACTGGAGACTCTCCTCCCCTGGCCAGCCAGTGAGTAGAGAGTACCTGGAATGGAGCTTCAGCCTGGAATGGGGGTCAGGAGGTGGTCACTAGGAGGGAGAGTGGGAGGAGGGCCGAGTCGCTGCACCATGGGCCTCTGCTTTGTACTATGGGCCATTTTAGGTACTGTAGTTTGTTGCCATGTTACAGGCATGCACAATTTTAAATCTTAACATTTTTGATTTCTATTTACTTAGTGCAACATCATCTTTTATATTTTGCCCCCCCAAAAATGGTATTATATTGTGTTTGTGTGCACTAAAATTCATTTAAGTGCATCTTTTCCTGAAAATTTTGATAAACGGCTGCGCAAATATTGTGTGACATTAAAAAAATGCAACAATCACCATTTTATTCTCCGGGGTCTCTGTTTTCAGAAAATACACTATATTGTCAAAACTAGTGAGACACCTACCTTTACACGCTCATGAACTTTGAAGTCCGTAGGGTTCAATATTGAGTTGGCCCACCCTTTTCAGCTTTAACAGCTTCAACTCTTCTGGCAAGGTTTAGGAGTGTGTCCATGGGAATGTTTGACCATTCTTCCAGAAGGCCTGGCTCGCAGTCTCCGCACTTATTCATCCCAGAGATGTTCTTTTGGGTTGAGGTCAGGACTCTGTGCAGGACAGTCAAGTTCCTACACACCATACTCGCTCATCCATGTCTTTATGGACCTTGCTTTGTGCACTGGTCCAAATCATTAGGTGGAGGGGGGGTTATGGTGTGGGGTTGTTTTTCAGGGGTTGGGCTTGGCCCCTTTGTTCCAGTGAAGGGAACTCTTAAGGCGTCAGCATACCAAGACATTCTGGACAATTTCATGCTCCCAACTTTGTGGGAACAGTTTAGGGATGGTCCCTTCCTGTTGCAACATGACTGCTCACCTGTGCACAAACAAGGTCCATAAAGACTTGGATGAGTAAGTTTGGGGTGGAGGAACTTGACTGGCCTGCACAGAGTCCTGACCTCAACACCTTTGGGATAAATTAGAGCAGAGACTGTGAGCCAGGCCTTCCTGTTCATTATCAGTGCCTGACCTCACAAATGCTCTTCTGGAAGAATGGTCAAACATTCCCATAGACACACTCCTAAACCTTGTGTACAGCCTTCCCAGAAGAGTTGAAGCTGTTATAGCTGCAAAGGCTGGGCCAACTCAATATTGAACCCTATGAACTAAGGCCTCATTTGCCATTAAAGTGCGTGTAAAGGCAGGCGTCCCAATACTTTTGACAATATAGTGTATATACGTCATAAGGGTTCTAAGTAATTATCTAGCAAAAAAATTTGGATTTTAACAATTGCGCGGTCGTGCGACGCTGTACCCAAATAAAATTGACGTCCTTTTTCCCCCACAAATATAGCTTTCTTTTGGTGCTATTTGATCACCTGTGCGATTTTTATTTTTTGCGCTATAAACAAAAAAAGAGCGACAATCCTAAAAAAAAAATAAAAAAAATATCTTTTCTCACATTTAGCTATGTAACATTCCCAGAAAAAAAATTAAAAAATCAAAATGTTTTAACATTTAAGCCAATTTGTTTTTTCTGCAACATATTTTTGGTTAAAAAAAAAATTGCGATTTTGATTTATTTGCGCAAAAGTTATTGTGCCTACAAACTACAGGATGATTTATGTCATTTTTATTGTTTTTTTTTTTTTTTTACTAGAAATGGCGGCGATCTGTGATTTTTTGTGGGATTGCGGCGGACAGATCGGACCCTGACTTTTTTGACACTTTTGGGGGGACCAGTGACATTACTACAGTAATCAGTGCTAAAAAATGCAGTTACTGTAATAATGACACTGGCAGGGAAGGGGTTAACACGGTGGGTGATCAAGAGGTTAAATGTGTACCTAGGGGCGTGTTTCTAACTGTGTGGGGGCGTGGCTTGTAAAAAATGACCACAGAGACCTGTGATCCTATATAGAAGGATCACATGGGCTCTATGATCATTCCAGGGAGAAGAACAGTCAGCTGTGTTTACAACAGCCGACCGTTCTTCTCTCTCAGCGGAGAGCGATCGTGGGTGTCAGGCAGCAATCGGAGCCGTCTGACACAAGCATCGGCTTCCCCGCTGACGGGTGGGGGCGGGAGCGCGCCGCCGGTGACGCGCGCTCGCCCCCTAGCCTCCTGCGAGCAAGCGACGTACAGCTACGGCGATTCGCCTGCGAGCAGCTGCCTGCCGCCGTAAACAGGTTAAAATGAACATTTCCGAATGAAAATCTTTACTTGGCAGATTGTTGAGCAAAAAACTCACTGTCACTGAACTTTCCTCAGCAAGCGCGCTTCCATTGTCAGTGTGGGCATCTGAAGCCCACTTGTTGCTCCTCCTGGGATACGGTGCTGCTGGCTACCCAGCATCAGGGCTTTTTTCCAGCAGGAACTAGGGGGAACGCCGTTCCGGCACCTCCAGCACTGAATGCATGTAATGGTAAGGGTTGCTGGAGGGTCTATGATGATGGCTGCTTGGGGGATCTATTTTTGCATGGAACTCTATTGTTGCTGGGGGAGATCCAGTGTGACTGGGATGGGATCTATTGTTGCTGGCTTCAGGGGATCTATTTTACTGCTTTTTTTTCTTGCCATTAACAAATTACATACAAATTATTTATCACCACAAAATAATACATGGTTCTGTCTTCTCTAAAAATGTGGTACTGGGAGGTGGGTAGGGGTTGGAACCAAGGGACGATACTTGGAGGTGGGTGGTGACTCAAAGGGGGGGGGGGAGGGGGGGGGAGTTCCTGCACCTATTCTCTGAGAAAAAAAGTCCTACCCAGCATGCACCTCCCGATCTCGCGCATGCGCATTGCATGCATTCCGTACAAAGTGTGGCTATGAAAGTAGAAGCGGAGGCTGCCCAATACCTCCTGAGATTGAAGACACTCAATGCCCCGGGAGCCAATGGATGGCCAGGTAGGACGGTTGCGGCAAGGTACAGCAGAAGAGGAAAGGTTCTAATGGACTGATTAGGTAAACAACTTTGGAAAAAAAATTTACTTGTGAACACCAACAAGGGTGGGGAAACCTTAAAAAAGTAGGTGGAACTTCACTTTAAGTTTAAGGGACATTATTTTGAGGACAACGTGGTGCATATTGTAGACAGAGAGGCCAACTGGTATGAAAAGGCATTGAGGGCCATGAAACCGTCCATCTACATCAAACAAACAACTATCATTGAAAAGGAGCCAAAGCCATCAACCCCATTGGTCTTCAACTTGTAATGCGGTTTTACCATCTCTACCCCAGATTTCTGAGAATTCACACCTTCAGCCATGTAAATGGAAGAAATAACACCTGTGGAGCCTTCCTGACACCAAGAATGGGATTAAATAATTAGAACAGGGTGGTTCCACAATTTTCACTCCTTCTCCTGGGGCTATCCAAGTGTCCCCATGGGACTTGTCACTCCCTACAACCAACCCCTCCTTTTTCCTTCCCGTTTTGTTTTCAATGGAGTTCATTGAATTAGTATAATAAAGCCTCGTGCACACTGCGGCTCAAAAAACACGTTTTGTGATTTTCTTTTTTTTTTTAACAGCCCTTGGGTTGCATTCACACCTGAGCTTAACATCTTTGAGCGTTTTTTTGCACGTATTTATGCATGATTTTGGTATGATTATGGCGCATTTTTATGTACGTTCTTTTTTACGTTTTTTTTTTTTTTGGACGGCATTTTTGAGCTTTGCCGTTTTTTTTATTAGCTAATAGAGAAAACTATTATCGGTCGCATTATTTATTGCTAGGTATTTCAGCTTTTTTAGCTTTTCCATTAGCCTTTATTTCTTTTTTTATTATTATTATTATTCATTTATTTTTTTTTTTTTTTGGTAGGCTATAGGGTTAGAGTAAGGGTAAGGGTTAGGGTTAGGATTAGGCGTTTAATGATATTTTTTGATAAATGAATACTAAGTAATAAAAAAAAAAACAATTAACCCCCTAAGGGCTCTTTCACACGGGCGGTCCGATCAGATCCGCCTGTCAGTTTTTTAGGCGGATCTGATCGGATCCTCCATGCAGCTCTATGGGGCAGCGGGTGTCAGCGGAGACACCTCCGCTGACACCCGCTGCCATCCGCATCCGATCCTGTGCTGAAATCTGGACGGATGGAAACCCTATTTTTCCATCCGTTCAGTAATCGGAGCGGAGCGGATCTGATGAGAGCGGACAAGCGGTCCGCTCTCCTCCGATCCCCCATAGAGGGCAGCGGGTGCTGAGACACCTCCCTCTCCGCTCTGCGAGCGGAGACGGAGCTGTCATCCGCCCGGCTCAGCGGGGATCGCGGATCGATCCCCACTGAGCAACACGGATCCGCCTACGGAGGCGGACCGTGTGAAAGAGCCCTAACCCTTTAAAAAAAAAAAAAGAATGACCCATATTTCTGTTTTTTCCTTTTAAAATTAGATTTGTTTCTTCTTCCCGTTATTATGGTTTTTGAGCATTGTTTTGTATTCTGGTGGATAATTCATTGTCATTGAGCATTGATATTGTTTTACACAACTGTGGCTTTTTTTTTTTTACTTTCTCATTGTACTGGGATACGTGTTTCAATTGTTGCCTGTCAAGATGTATGTACAATGATTTTTTTATGCTCAATAAAAATCAATTTTTCTTTAAAAAAAAAAATATAATAATATTAACTAAACACCCTAACACAAAATAAATAAATGATTATTATTACAGGAAATTGAAAAGGGAATTTTAAACTTGAGGCCAAAGTAGCAGAGTTAGAATAATTCTCCCATTCAGCTGCACTACTTCTGCCTAAGGCTCCTTTCACACACTGAGTCCGTCGGACGGAGTCCGTTTTTCTCAGCGGGGGGATCGATCCGCCGATCCCCTGCTGAGCAGGAAGATGACACAGCTGTGTCTCTGCGCTGTGTGCAGAGATACAGCTGTCAGGTCCCCATGCATCTCTATGGGGGAAATCGGATGGGAACGGACCGTCGGTCCGTTCTCATCCGATCCCAATCCAATTCGATCCGCTGGACGGATGGAAAATAGGGTTTCCATCCGTCCAGATTTGACGGATCGGATGTCAGCGGACATGTCTCCACTGACATCCGATGCCCCATAGGAATGCATGGGGGGACCATTCAGATCCGCCAAAAAAAAATGACAGGCGGATCTGAACGGTCCTAAAGTTGAAAATTCTCATCACAATTCCCTGCAATTCTAAAGTGTCAAATGTGCTCAGGTGTGACCATACAATAAATGGAATATGTAAATATAAATAAAGTGCAAAGTGTAAATAAGTACATTGCCAGGACAATGTAAATTACCCGGGACAGGCTCCTATTTGCTGGGACTGTCCCGGTAAAAAGGGGACAGTTGGCAAGTATGCCGTTCACACCAGCGTGACTTTGAAGCTGACAGCCCTGCGCGACTTCATCACAGCTTGTATATGACTTCTTTAACCGCTTGCCGACCATATACTGCATATTTACAGCCGCCATGCGGCTCCTCTGCGCAGGATCACATATCTGTACGTGATCCTGCACTTCCGGGTCTGGAGACCCACTCCCGCTGTGATTGGACACAGTGGGAGCCAATCAGCGAGTCCGGTGAACACGATGTCTGCCGGGACCTGCCGATCGTTCCAAAGAGAGGCAGAAAGGCCGTCTGCCTGTGTAAACAAGGCAGATCGCCATACTGTGACAAGGGAAGACGGAGATCCTGTGTTTCTGCAGGAACACGGATCTCTGTCTTCCCACAGTACAAGCGCATCCCCCCCCATACAGTTAGCAAGTACCCCCTAGGGACACATTTAATCGCCCTGTGGCAGTACCTGGAAAGCTTCTAAAATGGCGGATAAATAGACTTTTAAGACAAAATGGTAGATTCTGTGGTACTACAGGTACCATGACAGTTAAAGCTGCGCATTAGAGGCCCCCCACCTTCTCTCTCATATTTTCCTCTTCAGCCTCCCAAGAATTAGCGAGAATACAGATAAGCATGAAGGCCGAGGCCAGGGATGTAATTGCTACACACAGATGTGCAGGAGACATCGGTAGGGGGGAGGATATGTATTGTATTACTGCCAGTAGTTAGGGAAATATGTATCTGTGATGTAACTGCTGTTTCATATATGTGAGTTACACGCTTTTTCATTCACTTAGCAAGCGGGCATGAGCCGGGCTAAGCCATTTTCGCTGGCGAAATAAAAAGGTTTGATTCCGAGTCCAAGAAATTCATTCTGGGTTTCAATTTATTTGCTGCAACAGCCCCTGATGTTAACCCCTTCCCTGCCAGTGTCATTGGTACAGTGACAGTGCATTTTTTTTAGCACGGATCACTGAATTAGTATCACTGGTTCCCAAAAAGTCTCATTTGTGGGTTTATTTACTAAAGATAGAGAGGGCAAAATCGGTCACACGTCTTCAGAGAAACCTCAGCTTTGGCAATAAAACCTGGAAGCGGATTGGTTTCTCTGCAGAAGCGTGATCGATTTTGCACTCTATAGCTTTAGTAAATAAACCCCTTAATGTCCGATTTGTCCGCCGTGATGTCGCAGTCCTGCTATAAGTCACTGATCACCGCCATTACTAGTAAAAAAAATAAATACAAATTCCATAAATCTTTCCCATAGTTTGTAGACAAATCGCAAACCAATCAATATACGCTTATTGTGGTTTTTTTTTTTAACCAAAAATATGTAGCAGAATACATATTGTCCTAAATTGATGAAGAAATAAAAACATTTATTGGATGTCTTTTATAGCAGCAAATAATGAATATATATATATATTTTTTTTAAATTTTCAGTCGGTTAACACCGCAGAGGTGATCAAATACCACCAAAAGAAAGCTGTATTTGTGGGGGAAAAAAGGACATACATTTTATTCGGGTACAGAGTTGCACGACCGCGCAATTGTCAGTTACAGTAAAGCAGTGCCGTTTCAGAAAAAATGGCCTGGTCATGAAGGGGGGTAAAACTTCCGGAGGGCAAATGGTTAACAGAAGTCAATGCAAGTCACCCCAAATTCATGCAGGAAACTTTTTCTAAGTTGGAATGACTTGAGTTGCACCAATTAGAACGGTTCTATTGCTTTTAATGGGGTGTGACATGACAAATCGCAGTGTGCAGTGCCCCTTATAGGTGACAATATCTGTGGTCTGGTGCGAATCTTCAATCAAGCCGTCATCTCCCCCTCCCTTTATTGCAGCACTAACTTTATTAGGGTAATCCGACAGGCTGGTTGTACAGACGTCCATCGGTAGATCTACTTCTGTACAACCACCCTGCCCATACATGAATTGAAATTCAGCCTTGACCTGCTGAAGTGGCCGAATTTCAATCCTTGTATGGCCAGCTTAAGGCTACGTTCACATGTTAGCGTAGCGGACCGCTGGCAGAATCACCCCGATTCTGCCCGCGATCCGGAAATCATTGCAAATCGCGGGTCGCATGACGCCCAAAAAAGGTACAAGAGCTTCTTTGGGGCGTCATGCGACCCGCGATTTTGTTTGCGCGATGTTACCGCGATTCGGCAGGCGGAAATCACGGCAACATCGCACAGCGTTTGGGGTGCCATTGCAAATCAACGGCAACGCACAGGCGTCCCGCGATTTGCAATGATTTCCGGATCGCGAGCAGAATTGCGGTGATTCTGCCCGCGGTCCGCTACGCTAACGTGAACGTAGCCTTAGTAAATGAGAACCATTGTTCCTGGAAGTGATATCACTGCATATGACTGACCTTCTAGGCACTTTAACCACTTCTGGACCACCCACCACATATATATTGGGGCATGGCAGCCCGACTGCGCAAAATTACATACATGTGATTTTGTGCATGCGATCTAGGGGGCGATTGGACACAGCGGGAGCCAATCAGCAGGTCCAGCGGCCACGATGGCCGCTGGGACCCAATGATTGTTCAGGAGGAAAGGCAGACTGCCTATGTAAGCAAGGCAGACATCTCTTCTGTCAGGGAGTGAAAGAGAGATCTTGTGTTTCACCTAAGCAGAAACACAGATCTCTCTTTTCGTCCAGTGCATCCATTCCCCCCACAGTTAGAAAGCACTCCACTAGAAGCACACTTAACCCCTTTATCGCCCCTCGTGTTGACACCTTCCCTGCCAGTGTGATTTATACAGTGACAGTGCATTTTTTTTTAGCACTAATCACTGTATTGGTGTCACTGGTCCCCAAAAAGTGTCACTTAGGGGGTTATTTACTAAAGATGGAAAGTGCAAAATCTGGTGCAACCCTGCATAGAAACCAATCAGCTTCCAGGTTTTATTGCCAAACCTTAATTGAACAAGATGAAGTTAGAAGCTGATTGGCTACCATGCCCAACTGCACCAGATTCTAAGTGCTCCAGTGTTAGTAAATCTCCCCCTTAGTGTCAGATTTGTCCCCCGCAATGTTGCAGTCCCGCTAAAAAATCGCTAGTAAAAACAACAAAAAGGTCATAAATCTATCCTATAGTTTGTAGACGCTACAACTTTTGCGCAAACCAATCAATATACACTTATTGGGATTTTTTTTTACCAAAAGTATGTAGCAGAAAACATATTGTCCTAAATTGATGAAAAAACTGAATTTTTGTAAAATCTTACCTTTAAAATTCCTTTCTCTGAGTCCTCCGACAGTCGCCGCCTCTTCATATTCGTCACATATGGGTATTAGACTTTTCTCCGAAGGAGTAGCTAGGCAACAGAATATGTTAACATTAAAGCTTTTAACATATCCCACCCTCAAGGGGTGGTCCCCTCAGTCAATACCCTCCTACTTCCTGCAACCATATCTCAGTTTTAGTGGAATAGCAGTAGAGTATACAACCAAACCCCAAAAGAGGGGCGGGGGCGGCGACTGTCGGAGGACTCAGAGAAAGGAATTTTACAGGTAAGATTTTACAAAAATTCAGTTTTCTCTTACGTCCTCCGACAGTCGCCGCCTCTTCATATTCGTCACATATGGGGACGTCCCAAAGCAGTGCAAACATGAGGGGTGGGAAACGCATCCGCGCCGAAAAGGCAACGCAGTCTCCGCATCAAAGAAAGGAACCTTACCAAGGAAGGAAACCAGCTGGGCAACAGAAAAAAACAAGTGCTCAACAGGAGCAACAACCCAGGAAAAGACAAAAAACCAGGGGATATAAAAACTTATCCCAACAGCCAGAGGTCCCTAACAAGGGACCCTAGGGAACTGCCGCACTAAGAACCTTGCGGCCAAAGGAAGCATCCGCCGATGCCTGGACAACTACTTTGTAGAATCTTGTGAACGTGTGTACGGTCGACCAGGTCGCCGCCTTACACACCTGGGCTACAGAAGCCCCATGACGACAGGCCCAAGACGTACTCAAAGATCTAGTAGAGTGCGCCTTCACAGGCACAGGGGGAACCTTCCCCTGCAAAGCATAGGCCTGTTCAATGGTCTGCCTGATCCATTTGGCGATGGTAGAGGCCGAAGCCGCCATGCCCTTCCGAGGACCCTCTGGAAGAACAAACAAGGAGTCCGTCTTTCGAAAAGACTCAGTCGATTTAAGGTAAACCCTTATCGCCCGAACAACATCCATAGAATGCAATCTCACCTCCTTTGGATGTTTTAGGCTTCGCGCACAGCGAAGGTAAGACAATATCCTCAGTAAGATGGAATTCCGAAACTCGTTTCAGAAGAAAAGAAGGATTAGGTCGTAAGACCACCTTATCCAAATGAACAACCAGGTACGGTGACTTGCAGGACAAAGCTGCCATCTCCGACACTCTGCGAGCCGAAGTGATCGCCACCAAAAAGGCGACCTTTTTGGACAACATAGACAACGAGATCTCCCTGAGCTGTTCAAAAGGAGCACGTTGCAACACAGACAGAACGAGATTCAAGTCCCAAGGGGGCAAAGGATCCCTCTTAGGAGGAACCAGATGCCGCACACCCTGAACAAAAGTGCCAACCAAGGAGTTGGAAGCCACGGGACGTTGAAACAGAACGGCCAGTGCAGACACCTGACCCTTTATCGTAGCCAGCGCCAAACGCTGATCAACACCCGTTTGAAGAAAAGACAGCACACGGGAAACCGAGTACGTGCGGGGTGAAAACCCCCTGGACTCACACCAGGCAAAATAGGCCTTCCAAGTACGGTAATAAACCTTCCCGAGGAAGACTTCCTCGCGTTGATCAAAGTATGAACGACCTCTGGAGAGAGACCCCTCTCCTTCAGGACCTCGGTCTCAACAGCCAGGCCGTCAAAGCCAGCGACTGTAAAGCAGGATGGTATATCGGTCCTTGAGACAGTAGATCGTCTCGAAGAGGCAGACGCCACGGAGCGTCGACCGCCAGATTCACGAGGTCTGCGTACCAGGACCGGCGAGGTCAGTCCGGTGCCACAAGAATCACCGTGCTGCGTTCCGAGTGTAACCTGCGAAGGAACCTGGACAGCAACTGAATCGGTGGAAACGCGTACATCAGCCTGTACTGATGCCACGGGGCCACTAACGCGTCCGACGCGTCTGCCCGAGGGTCGCGCGTCCTTGCCACGAACCTTTTCACCTTGATGTTGAGACGAGACACGAACAGGTCCACATCTGGAAGACCCCACTTCGCGCACAACATCCGGAAGACAGCCGGGTGGATAGACCATTCCCCCTGATCCAGGGTCTGGCGACTCAGATAGTCCGCCTGCCAATTCTCCACTCCCGGAATGTGAACCGCCGTTATCGCCGGGACATGAGTCTCGGCCCAAGACAGAATGTCGGCCACTTCTCGAGCCGCTCGGGCACTCATGGTGCCCCCTTGGTGGTTGATGTAGGCCACCGCCGTGGCATTGTCCGTCTGCACCCGAACCGGGCAGCCCTGCAGCCGGTCCGTCCAGCGATGAAGACAGAGCTTTATCGCACGCAATTCCAGAATGTTGATCGGAAGGGAAGACTCCCCCTCTGACCAAGTTCCCTGGGCGGACAGAACGCCCAGAACACCACCCCAGCCCGACAGGCTGGCATCCGTGGTGATCACCGTCCACGAGACAGGACGAAACGACTTGCCCCCGGACACCATCGGGGACTGGAGCCACCACAGAAGGTTTCTTCTGGTGCGATGACTCAACGAGATTTGAAGATCCAGAGATTGAGGTCGCCCGTCCCACCTGGACAGGATCTCCGCTTGGAGACCCCGCGTGTGAAACTGGGCGAAGGGAATCGCCTCGAAAGCCGAGACCATCAATCCCAGACATCTCATGCACGTCCGCAGAGACGAGTGCGAAACGTCCCTGAGGGACCTGACCTCCTCCTGAAGAGATCTGAGTTTGTCTTCCGGCAGGAAGACCTTCGCCTGCACCGAGTCCAGAATCATTCCCAGGTAGGGAAGACGAACCGACGGACTCAGTGTCGACTTTGGAAAATTTATCGTCCAACCAAACTCCTGCAGAGTTTGCATCGCGACAGACAGGTCCTTCTCCAGACCCTGGCTGGTCGCAGACCGAACCAGAAAGTCGTCCAGATACCCCAGGACAGAAATGCCCTGGGCCCTCAGTAATGCCAGAACCGGTGCAAGCACCTTGGTGAAGACCCGCGGAGCCGAGGCGAGACCAAAAGGCAACGCCACGAACTGGTAGTGATCCTCCGCAATGGCAAATCGAAGGAACCTCTGGTGACCCTCGAAAATGGGGATGTGAAGATACGCATCCTTCAAATCGATGGAGGCCATGAATTCCCCCGGAACCAGGGCAGCCACCACCGACCGCAGGGATTCCATGCGGAACTTGCGAACCCGCACAGAGCGGTTCAGAGCCTACAAGTCCAGAATTGGACGAACCTTGCCCTCCTTTCTGGGCACGGTGAACAGATTGGAATAAAACCCCCGAAATCTGTCCCGATGAGGCACCGGAACCACCACTCCCTGAGCCCTCAGGTCCCGCACCGCCAGGTGCAGGTCCCGCAAACGCTCTGGAGACAGTTGAAGATTTGAGGGAAAAAATCTGCTCTCCGGCCGAGAGAGAAACTCGATCTTGTAACCAGACCGAACGATCTCCTGAACCCACCTGTCCCGCACACGGGCCAACCAGGGTTGAAGAAAACCGAGCAAGCGTCCCCCCACCCCAAAACTGGGTGAGGGCGCCCCTTCAGGCCGAACTGTTATGGGCTGCAGATCCGGATTGGCCGGACTTCTGTTTCCCAGACCAGGGCTTCTTCTGAGAGCCTTGACCTTTGAACGGCTTGCCCTTGTAGTGCGGCCGAAAGGCACGAAAGGACCCCTGAGGGGGCCGAAAATTAGCATGCTTCTTCCCAGAAGCCCCCTTAGCCTTGGGGAAATGGGGCAAGAGAGTGCTCTTACCCCCGGTGATCCCCTTAATCAACACATCCAAGGACTCCCCAAAAAGGCGAGACCCATCATAAGGTAGATTGGCTAAGGTCTTACGCGAAGATTGGTCCACCGACCAACATTTTAACCAAACCAGGCGGCGAGACAACACCGCCACGCTGTGCACACGTGCAGCCAATGGAACCAGGTCCAGGTCCGCATTACACAGATACATGACACCCTGGTGGATTTGATCCACCATATCCAGGGTCGCCGGCGAGGCCGAGTCGGCCACTAGGACGCGCCTAAGCATCTGCGTCCAACTTGCGATCGCCTGGGCCGCCATGAGAGAGGCAAACAGAGCTTTAAGCATAGAACCCGTAACAGAATAAGTATGACGGGCAAGAGACTCCAATCTCCTATCCGTGGCATCACGGAACACAGGGGAATCCTCTGCAGGAATCGCAGTGGCCTTGTTCAAAACCGCAATTGCGTGATCCACTGGGGGAGGTACACACCACCTTTCATCAGTGGAAGGCGAGAAAGGATAACGCAGCTTGAACCTACTTGGTACAGCAAAAGGTTTGCGCAGATTGCGCCATTGTTCCTTAACAGCGCGCTGAAAATCATCATTGCAGGGAAAAACCTGCGGTGTCCTGCGTTTTCTCTGCGTCCCATAAGCCGCCAAGGCAGCGGGGGGACACACTTCATCCTGCAAACGCAATGTTTGCTTTATGGAAGCAATCAATTCATCCATGATTGCAAGCTCTTCAGGCGAGCCAGGGGGAGAATTATCAACCCCCTCAACTTCAGCCTCCACTTCGGACCCCACTAGATCTAGGGAGGAGCGGGACCCCGATAAGGAGGCCCCCGCCATAACAACCCCATCCCCTTCACCCTCAGAATCAGAGGAAAGAGCAATTCTGGGTCTTTTAGTAGATTGAGCAGCCACCAGCATCTGCACCTGAGCAGCAAGGCCAGCCACAATAGTGGCTAAATCCCCCCCTGGGGGGGAAACAGCAGTCCCCTGGCTTTCCACCAAGGCGGTAGGAAATTTGCCCTCCTGAGAATCCATTGCCCCTGTAATACCAGACAATAAAGGGTTAACTGCCCCTTTAAGCAAGCGCGGCAAGCGCAGCCCACCGCACCACACTCAAGCACAATGAGACCCCCACAGGGAATATGCAAACTGAACACAGGCAATAGATAGCAAGAACAGAAGGATAAAACCTGAGGAGACCCTCGCCGCTGCTGCTGCCTCGATCGGTGTTCCTGGAAAGAGGAAGTGATGCTGCCAGGGCGCTCTATGAAAGCCTATGGAGGCTACAAGAAAATGGCCGCCATGCATGTAAAACATGCGGCCGGAGCGAGTGTAGGCAAAATGGCGCCGTTTGGCGCCGAAAACGCCGCTCCACAGTGTAGTAATTCACACATGTCATCCATGTATAAGAACACATGTCAGATCGCCGCAGCGATCGCTGTAAATGCCCAAACATGCCAAAAAAACATGCCCCACAGCACACAGCTTTTCACACTGACCAGACTGACACACACAGTGTCACACAGCTCCCCCCCCCCCCTTGCAGCCCACAGCATGCAGCCGAGAGATAGGGAGACAAGCAGTGTGAATAGAGGCAGGTTACACAGTCCCAGACTGACACCCCCCCAGACAGACAGGTCCCCACATAGATACACTTACCTCTTAATGGCGTGGGGGACCCGCACAGGCGAACAAGCCGCTGCACATGAGGCAGGGAGAGTCGCAATTCAAGACGCACAAAATGGGGGTTAAGAAACCGCACAGCGTCCAGTGAGGTAGCCACCTCACCAATCATCCCTGCACCGAACAGGGATGGGTCGTTCACTGTGCCAGGAGCGTTACCTGGCTGAACGCTCGATGGCAGGCTGGGAAGCCACTGACCCACGACCTGCGACCAGGGGGATCAGCCCGAGACCCAGCCCGCATGATCCTCTTCATCAGAAGAACTAACTAACGCTGACAAAAATAACAGCTAAGTAAAGGTAGAGAGAAAACTCAAACAAAATATCAAAAAGAAGAAAGAGTCTGGGGCAGAAAGCCCCAGCACAGGAAAAGCCAGCCACTCCTGACAAGCTAGACATTAAAAACTGAGATATGGTTGCAGGAAGTAGGAGGGTATTGACTGAGGGGACCACCCCTTGAGGGTGGGATATGTTAAAAGCTTTAATGTTAACATATTCTGTTGCCTAGCTACTCCTTCGGAGCAAAGTCTAATACCCATATGTGACGAATATGAAGAGGCGGCGACTGTCGGAGGACGTAAGAGAAAAATAGATTTTTATTTTTTTTTTTATCGGATATGTTTTATAGCAGAAAGTAAAAAATATATTTTTTTTTTTCAAAATTGTGATTATTTTTTGTTTATAGCGCAAAAAATAAAAACCGCAGAGGTGATCAAATAACACCAAAAGAAAGCTAATTGTAGGGGAAAAAAGACATCAATTTTATTTGGGTACAACGTCGCGCGACCGCGCAATTATCAGTTAAAGAGACGCAGTGCCATATCGCAAGAAATGGCCTGGTCAGGAAGGGTGTTAAATCTTCCAGAGCTGAAGTGGTTAATGAGTAGTCATAATAACCCGGGCTTAAAGGTAAAGACATGTTCCATCCTGTGCCAGTCTCCTGTTACAATACGGTTTCTCTATTTATTTTGTGCCAGGTCCAGGCCCCTGAGCGGTTTCCATATATTTAATCTGCACAGTGAGATAAAGTCAATCCGCAGACCTCCCTGTACACAACAGACAATGCTGGCTGAATAGAATAGGGTTACCCGGCGTGTGCTCTACAAAGCTGAAGACATGCTCAGGTCAGTGCTGGTTGCCGGCTAATCTCATGCATGTTTGCATAGCCTATAACCAGCCTTCAAAAATTCCACTCGCCTGCTCGTATTTTGCGAGTGGAATGATGAGGATGATGAGTAAGGGCTGTGCTGTAAGAAAAGGGTGGACCTGGGGCGCAGAGCAGTGCGCCCTGAGCCCACCCATTGTGTGACAATAGCGAATGAATATTCGCTATTGTCACATGGATCCTCCTCCTGGCCAATCAGGAAGCGGGTCGAGACCCGTTTCCTGATTGGCCGAAAGGTAAACAATTGCCATTGGCCAAGGAGGAGGAGGAGGGAGACGCGAAGGATTGAGGAGAAGCCGCCGCTGCATCAGGTAAGTGCACGCTGGTCTCTCTGCACGCTGTGGGCACTCTGCATTGAAAGGGGGCACGCTGTGGGCACTCTGCATTGAAAGGGGGCACGCTGTGGGCACTCTGCATTGAAAAGGGGCACGCTGTGGGCACTCTGCATTGAAAGGGGGCACGCTGTGGGCACTCTGCATTGAAAGGGGGCACGCTGCGGGCACTCTGCATCGAAAGGGGGCACGCTGTGGGCACTCTGCATTGAAAGGGGGCACTTTGCATTGAAAGGGGGCACGCTGTGGGCACTCTGCATTGAAAGGGGGCACGCTGTGGGCACTCTGCATTGAAAGGGGGCACGCTGTGGGCACTCTGCATTGAAAGGGGGCACGCTGTGGGCACTCTGCATTGAAAGGGGGCACGCTGTTGGCACTCTGCATTGAAAGGGGGCACTTTGCATTGAAAGGGGGCACGCTGTGGGCACTCTGCATTGAAAGGGGGCACGCTGCGGGCACTCTGCATTGAAAGGGGGCACGCTGTGGGCACTCTGCATTGAAAGGGGGCACGCTGTGGGCACTCTGCATTGAAAGGGGGCACTTTGCATTGAAAGGGGGCACGCTGTGGGCACTCTGCATTGAAAGGGGGCACGCTGTGGGCACTCTGCATTGAAAGGGGGCACGCTGTGGGCACTCTGCTTTGAAAGGGGGCACGCTGTTGGCACTCTGCATTGAAAGGGGGCACGCTGTTGGCACTCTGCATTGAAAGGGGGCACTCTGCATTGAAAGGGGGCACGCTGTGGGCATTCTAAAGTTGTTGTTGTTGTTATTTTTTTGTAATTAATTCTGAATAAAACATTTAACAGTGTAATTTTATGAGATATTTTACGAGGGCTTGTTTAGGGGCGGAGCAGGGTAGGGTTTGGGTGGGACAACAAGTGGCGAGTAACTCTTAAGGCCTGGCTAGTAGCTCATGACTTGAAATTTTGAGTCCTGGCCTATACTATACATAAAACCCAGCCATAGATTGCGCGATTTTCTTTCCTGAAATCGCTTGATTCCCCCGTCAACACAGTCAGTGTTGATGGGGGGAATCCCTCCCCTGGAGTTATTGTGTTCTCCCAGCGGAGGACGGGGGGAGCCGCCCCTGCCAAGAGAACATACAGTGATTACTGACTGCTATAACTGCTGGCAATAATCGCATGAAAAATCAGAAAGGCTGGTTGTACTGAGAGGGTAAGTCCTTCCTAACACTAAAATCTCCACATCTACAGGCATCCACAATCTAAGACTAACCTATCTAGCCCTATAAATAAAGAAATCGCTATACATAATTTTTCTGAAGCCACTCCTGTCCAGTCCCAAGCTGAGCTGTCAGCGGCGGCTTCACTGTGGAGGCGGGTGCAGAGGAGGTAGTCGACAACGGAAGCTCCATAGTAAGTCTGTGGGTGGCTTCACTTCCCATTAATTTCCCAGCCGTTGTCGGCTGTCTCCTCTGCAGAGCTTCTACCGCTGGAGACCGGACCAGATCGGCTTCAAAACAGGTATACTCATTTTTTCTTTACAGGGTTAGATAGGTTAGTCTTAGATTGTGGATGCCTGTAGATGTAAAGTTTTTAGGGTGGACTTCCCCTTTAAGTTGATTGATTAACCGGGGTACATTCAGCCTGCCCATACATAGTCGAATCTCGGCCGGTTCAGCAGGGACTCGAACCATCTATGGCCATCTTTACAGCTATTACAACTCTTTGACTTTAACCACTTCTGGACCAGCCTATAGCAGATTTACTGCTCCAGGGCGGCCGTACTGTGTAGAATTACATATATATTTGCGATTCTGCACTTCCACCTACAGGGGGCGCATGCCGCTGTTTGTTTGCTTCTGCTGTGATTAATAACAGCAGAAGCCAATCTGCGGGTGCCGAGCACTGGATGTCCGCCGGCACCCGCCGATCATCGGTAAAACACACAGAACAAAGATCTGCCTATCTAAACTAGGCAGAACTCCATTCTTACAGGGGAGAAGGGATGGATTTTATGTCCCTGCAAAGCAGGGAATAAAAACCATCTCTTCCCCTAGTAAAAGCAGCACACACAGTACACAAAACACTGGCTAGGCACACATTTAACCTTTTGATTGCCATAGATGTTTAACCCCTTCCCAGCCAGTGTCATTAGTACAGCGACAGTGCATATTTCTCTTTCGTTCATTGATGGACACAGCTCTTGATGTTCATGACTATTGGTTATACTGCCCCCTACAGGAGTAGGACACTAGGCAGAAAAAGAATCTGGCTAAGCCTATGGGCAGCCTCAGGGGGTATACTACCTCTCTCTGCTATAGGCACTTTCTACCTAGTCAAGAGTAAGGACCTAGTTCCTTGCTGGGATCTTTGGTCCTGGCAGATTTTTTCACTCTTTGTGCTTACAGATGGGCCTCGGAAAGGGTTGTCCGCTTCCTCTGCGACCAATTCCAGATGGATTAGACAGGCGGTTATTCACGTCTATTCCATCAGGTTCCTTCTTTCCCTGTCAAGGCGCACTTATTACCTTCTGGGCCTTCCGTCGTCAGGCATCAGTGCCACAGGCTTGCAAGGCGGCCACCTGGTCATCTGTGCACACTTTCACAAAGTTCTATAAAGTGGATGTGTTGGCATCTACGGATGCTTCTTTTGGCCGCAAGGTTTTGCAGGCTGCTGTTTAGAGGACCTGATCCTCCTTGAGGGTGTATTTGTTTTTTTCAGGTGGGCTCCATTTGTTTTGATTGAGCTCCTGTTGCCTGGTCGGCTAAAGTTTAGCCTTGGGATTTTATTTGCTGTTCCCACCCCTCATGTTTAACACTGCTTTGGGATGTCCCAATGGTTATGAAGATAAGGAGCTATGTCCGTTAATGAGGGAAAAAGAAAATGGGATTTATGACTTACGGTAAAATCCATTTCTCTGATGTTCATTGAGGGACACAGCACCCACCGCTCTGTAGAGTTATAATTCTTCTGACACTGCTTGTAAGGAATCTTACGGCGGTCAAGTAGTTAAAGTGCTTCTAAAGGCTGAAGGTTTTTTTTTTCATGTATGTATGAAGGTAAAAAACCTTCTGTGCGCAACACAGATTTTTTCAGAATTGTTGCTCTCTTTATGTTCATAGCGCACAAAATAAAAATCGCACAGGTGATCAAATACCACCAAAAGAAAGCTCTATGCGTAGGAAAAAAGTCATCAATTTTATTTAGGTACAGCATCGCACGACTGCGCAATTGTCTGTGCAATTATCAGTTAAAGTAACGCAGTGCTGAATCGCAAACAATGGCCTGGTCATTAAGGGGGCAAAACCTTCTGGTACAGAAGTGGTTAAAGAGGAGCCTTTTATATCACATTTTGGCTTTGTCATAATACAAAAAAAAATATAAAGTATACCAATTTGAAGTCTACGTTTGCACTATTTTGTTTGGACCAATGTAAGTCTGTATGTGCCAAACCTATGGGATCCCTGTGGAAGCTGGAAACCACTGTAGTAGGCTACATTCGTTCTCCATGGTTGGGGGCTGTGCACCCGCATAGATGTCACATTGGGAATAGGGGTGGCGGTGTGCAATGATGACTTCCAGACTTCCGGTTCCGGCGCCACATGAGACAGGAGTGAGAGACGGCGGCTCCGGCATAATCAGCTTACAAAACCTCCCGCACACCGCTCCGGAAGCCTCGGATCCCGGCCACACTCACCCCTCGAGGTACCGCTGCATATAGCCGATCTGATGGACCGCTTTGTGGTCCACAACGGGACCGGATCCACCACGTTATCCCGCCAGGACTCGCAGCAGCAGGGAGCGCCCTCCCCCGCAGGCATCATGGCCGCTGCTGAGCCCATGGATGGCGCGGCTTCTCCCCACATGTCGGCTGCACAGCCTGCTTCGCCGGAAGATGCTCAGTATCAAAAAATGGCCCAGGCTGTTGCTGCAATCCTCTCTCCCACCATTAAGGAGGCTGTGGAGATGGCGGTTGCGGCAGGGGTGGCTCAGCTCAGAAAAGACATTACTGAACAGGCCAAACGCCTATCTGAGGTGGAGCACAGAATCTCTGATATAGAAGATGAACTGCAATCATCCTTCACTAAAGATGCCAAGTTTGCTCAGACACAACACTATATCCTTGAAAAGCTGGATGACCTTGAAAACAGGTCGCGAAGGAATAACCTGCGTATCATCGGGCTGCCTGAATCCTTCAACGCCAGCATGCTTGTGGAGGTGTGTACCACGCAGATTCCGCGGATCCTTGGCATTCCCACTCCCTGCACGATTGAACGGGCTCACCGTTTGGGAGCCCCCTCCAATGATCGCAAGACACCTCGTCCTGTCATTGTACGCTACCTTAACTATTCTGACAGACTGGCTATCCTCAAGTCCTTCAAGAATGCAAAATCGCTTGTCCTGGATAGCCACAAGCTTTTATTGTTTGCTGACTACTCGCAAGAAGTTGCCCGCCGACGTAAAGCTTTTCAACCTTCCTGTAATGCCTTGTTCCATAAAGGGATCAAATTTACACTGGCATACCCTGCAGTTCTGCATTTTACAGACCAGCATGGAGAAGCCCTGTCGTTCTCTCATCCTGATGAGGCAGCTGATTATATCAAATCTCGCCTGCATATCAGTATTGATTCCCCTGCTGCACCTTCCTTTTCCCCCTCAACCAAGGATCCCTTGAACCCCAGGAGGGATTCGCACAAGAGAGCCCGTGTCTCCTTCAACCGCCGACATGATGGTCCTCGCTGAAGGACCCCAACAGCGGTTTCTCTAAGGCTAAGTTTGCTATCAGGGGCGCTGTGACACCGTACTCAGGTTATTTTATTGCTTGCCATCCGGGGCGAATAATTTGTTTTTTTTTGTTTTTTTATGTTATTTACTTCTTGGATGCCTGCTGCATTTGGTTATTTCATGTGACATGTTGTTTTTGTTTCTGCTCCTGTCATGATGCTGCTTATGACCCTTCTCTTCCCCACAGCCTTATCGGAGCACTGACCCTCTCGCTATAGGTGATCGGCTAGTACATTGAATGTCCTCCGAGCTTCTTCCCTCCTGTGAGCGACAGTATCACCCTTACGGTGGCGAGCGGTCTCAGCTTGAAAGCCGGTAACGCTGTTGGTAAAGTGAGTTCTATGTGGAAAAAAGCGAAGTCCACACTTCCTACACTATGTGTTTTGCTGTTATACCATGATCTTCAATGTTTTTTGCTTGCTATGGCTATTGACCTTCTTGATCGGGTTAGCACCATATCCATACCCATCTCCACTTGCTCCTGGCACATCCCCCCTGTCTTCCTACGCACAGATAGTTCCAGCCACCGTCCTTCCCACCTTCCACTTAATACGCTTTTAGCCCTTACTACAGGATCCCTCCCCTTCGATCCTCCTTGATCTCCGGATAGTCTCTTGGAATGTCAAGGGACTTCGTTCACCTAATAAACGTATGGCCATCCTCAGGCAGCTGAAAAGACTAAACACTGACATCGCTATGCTCCAGGAGACCCACCTCTCCTCAGCTGACTTTGAAAGAATGCGCAAACTTTGGGTGGGCCGAGTCTTTGGTTCGGCCGCATCCAAAGGGAAAGCAGGTGTTATGATTTTAGTACACAAACGCCTCACGTTCGACTGTTCCTCCCTATCCACCGATGACCAGGGGAGGATCCAAATTTTAAAATTGTCCCATGGCCCTAAGGCAGTTATCCTGTCCAATGTCTATGCTCCCACGCCTCCGACGCAGTCCTTCCTCACCACGCTCACGGGCATGCTGGCTCCTTATCTTCACCTTCCCCTGTTGGTAGGGGGCGATTTCAATGATGTCATGGACTGCACCGTAGACAGATCGTTGAAATCCCCTTCTACAGTTACCCACCCCTCCGCCACAGTATCTGCTCTGTCGGTTTTTGCTGGCAGTCTGCAACTTACCGATGTTTGGCGGTTGGCCCATCCCACAGACAGGGAATACACCTTCTATTCCCCCCCTCACGGCACATTCTCCCGCATAGACTACTTTTTCTGCAACTCACCCCTACTCTCTACACTGCACAGACCCATGATCTCTGATATGGTTATCTCGGACCACTCCCCTTTGTCGCTGGAGCTGTCTCTTACGGACTCCGTATCTGCTCGTCAATCCTGGCGATTCCCATCCTACCTAGCCAACAATGTAGATCTTCTGTCGATCCTGACCCGCACCTGGAATGACTTTTTGCGTGACAACGAACCTCACTCCTCTGACCCGATTTTGCTGTGGGAGACTGGCAAGGCTGTCCTTAGGGGCAGGATCATAGCGTTCGCCTCGGCGTACAAAAAGGAAGCGGAGGCAAATTACCGTAGCGCTAGCGCCCTTCTGCAAGTGGCACAATCCAATCTCCTCCAGCAAAACTCTCCCGCCCACAGGACCCAGTGGAAGGAGGCCAAGCAACGCTTTGACGAGTGGGCAATGGCCCAAGAGCAATTCCATGTATCCCTTCAGGACTTAAAATACCGCAATGATGACTTCCTGGCGGGATTGCTCAGGTGGGTTGGGACAAGGATCCAAACACACCTGAGCCCAGGGCCGTCTTTAACACAGAGCAAAAGGGGCAGCTGCCCAGGGCCCATTCATTGTTGTAGGGCCCAAAGCAGTTGTCCCTTTAGCCCGAGCTGATAAGTCAAGTGGATTCATTTTCCCCTTGTTTCTATTTAGCTTAGCGTGGGTTAAGTCACATCCCTGCAGTGTCTCGTATACTAGCCCCTCCCCTTAACAATAACCCCATCTCTGCTTCTCCACCCTCAACAATAACCCCCTCCCTGCTTCTCCACCCTCAACAATAACCCCGTTCCCTGCCTCTCCACCTTCAGAAATAAGCCCCCTCTCTGCTTCTTAACCCTCAGCAATAACTCCCCTTTCCGCTTCTCCACCGTCAACCATAACCCCCTCTCCACCCTAAACAATAACCTCCTTCCTGCCTCTCTGCCCTCAGCAAAAAAAAAACCCTCCCTGCTTCTCCACCCTCAAAAATACCCTCCCGCCTCTCCACCCTCAACAATAACCCTCCTCCCTGCTTCTCCACTCTCAGCACTAAGCCTCTCTCTGCTTCTCCACCCTCAGCAAGTACCTCCCTCCCACCTCTCCACCCATAGAAATAATCGCCTTCTCTGCTTCTCCACACTCAATAATAACCCCCTCCCTGCCTATCCATCCCCAACAATAACCCCCTCCCACCTCTCCATCGTCAACAATAGCCCTCCATTCTGCAGAAACAGCAGCGTGCTGATGGTTCATGGGTGGCAACGTAGTATGGAGGGGGGGGGGGGGGCTGTGTAATGATGAGAGTAGTATGGGGGGAGGGGTCCTGTGTATTGATGGGGGTAGTATTAGTATGGTGGAGGGAGTCCTGTGTAATGATGGGAGGGGACCAAAATTGCATGGGGGGCCCAAGAAAATGTTTGCCCAAGGTCCAATCAGTATTAAAGACGGCCCTGCCTGAGCCCATCCCTAATTGGGAGCAGCAGCTGGGTCGATGCCTTATGTGGCCCCAAGGTTTCACCAAAACACCTAGCTTTGCAATGTCAGACATGCAACTTTTTATTTTTTTAAGTCTGCGGTGGTGCAAAAATCTGAAACAGAAAAACCATTACGTGAACAAAAAAACGTGCATGTGAAACGCACACTAAAAAGTGCACTTAAGGGTGTGCTTTGGTCCACCCCCAGATTAGGACCTCTACCCTGATCCCCCCGTGGTGCAAGGCTCCCAACAGAGACAAAGGGTTTTCATGGTCTGCCTAGCCAGAAGGCCTAGCAGCCCCTGTTCTGTTAAGTCAGCCGAGGCCAGCCATCGAATACTTGGTTGAGGAGCTCTAAGTCAGCCGAGGCCGGACATCAAATACTTGGTTGAGGAGCTCTCCCAAAGTGAGACCCCCCCAGGGGTAGGGGAGGTAGGAACCTGAGGGCCACACATCCTCCCCCTAGACGTCAGGGCAAGCCCGAGGACTCACACCCTTCATCCAGTAAGAAAATACACACAGAAGTGAAAGAGTGACAAACAGTGGGAGAAAAAAATAAAATAAATAAGTGGCCATGCATAAGTGCACTGGCCGGGCCCGAGGCCTGGAAGACAAAAATTGCCCCACACTTGGCCAAAAGGCCAAGTCCCAAAAGGCGCAGTGCCGAAAATAAGTATTTGGTAGCTATGACTATGTGCCTGTTCACACAGTGGAGTCCCACACCCAAGTGTAACTAAGAGCACCCCTGAGGCAACCACTCCAAGGGGCACAGACACCACGGACTCTCTGCCTTCCCAGCCCAAGGCCAGACAAGGTAGAGCATTTAAATCAGGAAGTAATGAGCCCTTACAGTTTTACCAGGGGATTACCCTCGTGCCCCCAACTGCCTGTTGGTGCCTTGATTTTTGTCCCAGATGGTACTAACCTTTCAAGCCCCCCATCACTCTAGCAGGGATACATAGCCAGACACTCCAGCCTTGGTCAGGTCAGAATGACAGCACAGCACGCTTACTGGATCATTGATCAGAACAGATTTTTTTTTTTTAAGCCCGTGGTGTGTGAAACACACCCAAAAGACTTATGCCCCATACACACGTGCAGATTATCTGCAGACTTTTGTCTGCAGACTTACCTTTTCTATGTAGTACAAGGGCCTGCCGGATTGCATACAAATTGAAAGGGTTTAGGTTTGACCTCATATTATATGGTTTTGGTAAGTCTACAGACAAAAGTCTGCAGATAATCTGCACGTGTGTGTGGGGCATTACACCCTGTGCATAAAAAAGTGCCCACACGCAAGCGTGAAAGGACACAAAAGCTGCACAGGGTGTGCGGAATGGTCTGGCCTCCAAAGAGGTTGGACCCTGACCCTGATCCCCCGGGGTGCAAGACTCCTGACAGGGACTGAGGTACTTCCGATGGTCTGCCTGGCCGAAACCAGGCCAACCCCGTTCTCTAGGGGGACTGCCGAAACAGCCCTCCCCAAGTACTAGGTGGGGCCCCCCCGAAGGGAGACCTGTGAGAGAGGGCGAACTAAGCCAGGCGGCCATATCCACCCCCACCCAAGAATAAAAGATTCCTCTGGTCAGAGCCAAAAGGCCTGTCCCAAGAGGCAGGTGTGAAAAAAGTGTGTATGGTGCAGTGACCAAGGTGCCGAAAAACTCAAGGCGAGCTGCCCCTCACCAGTGAGGATTAAGGCACCCCTGGGCTGCCACCCCAGGGGCACGTACACCCCTTGCTCTTTTCAGTCTCGGCCTCCGGCCAGACCCGGTGTAGCCCATCCCTACCAGGAGGCTTGGAACGTGGACCGCATTAGGGAGAGCCCGCCTTCAACTGGGGAAAAAGTCACCCCCTTGCAAGGCCAGATTCAACCCAGGAGGAACGGCCCTCCCACCGCCATCCCAATTCCTTACCAATTACATCCAGGAGCAGTACTTACCGGAAATTGGCGAAACCGGCTTTCTCGCTCCCTTCAAACTGATAGGGGCGGATCCCATTCAAATCAGGAGGCAATGGGCCCATCCGGCTTTCTCTGACAGTGCCTACTTCCCAGTCCCCCAGTTTCATTTCAGCCCCTGCCCCTACTAACCGTCAAGGTCCATACCAACTGATAAGAACAGATACTACACTTGATCTTAGCCAAAAGGCCGAGAAGCTATATTGATCAGAACAGATACTACACTTGATCTCAGACATGCAATGCCAGGGTTAGACCGTTGACTCGCAAATCCTAAACAGCAACAAAAGACAAACACTTCAACAAGCCTCAGGTGTAATGGGGGTAGGGAGGAAGGATAAGGGAGGGGGAAAGAGTTTATAGCCCTGAAGCTTTACTGAAGGACAAAAACACGTAAAGGAGGGTGGGGGGAGGGGAACATTTTCTCAGACATCCTCTTCCTCCATAAAGTGCCATTCCATCCCCACTATGGAATTTGACGACAACTAATACACTCTGCTCATTCCAAACCAACAAAAGTGAGGGGGAAAAGGAAAGGGATATTCATGGAGGATGTTATAAGGAGGCAGAAAAACTCAGTAAGAAAAGACTTAATGAAATATTGATTACAAGTAGTGGATGTGTATGGATTATTTTTTGGAGAATAAGAATATTTGTGTAAATTAACAATAATCTTATGGAAATTACTATCTGGGGAACACATTGAGAAGCAATCGCCTCCCTCTGCCAGTATCGTCTGAAAATCGCCATACTTTTCGGTGATTCCATGGAGTTTTGATAAATCTACTCTACATTATAACAAAAGAAACAAACAAACCCAACTTTACATTTCCCATAAGAACCCGTCCTGTGCCGGGAGTAGGGATTTGCTGCATCTTGTTGCTCCACATATCTAATCTTATTGGGTATTATTCACCATCAGTGAAAATAATGTGGATTCCCCCTTCTCTGGAATAAAGGGAATCCTGGGCATTTTACAAACGGTTCACAGTATTTTCTTTGTTTTAATATCTCAGATAGCTACCCAAAATCAACATGCTGAGAGCATTGTGTGTGATGAGAGGGGGGGGGGAGGAGCACGGTCGGTGAGTCACATTGTGTGGGAGGATCTGAGGGTTTATATACAGAGGAGGAGAGCCCAGGACACACTCTGCAACCATGACTCCCCGTGTGATTTGGATCAGCCTCCTGTGCCTGGCCTGTGCAGGTAAGACCGCCACATTGTACTTACCTTACTAACCTCATCTCCACATTGTACTTACCTTACTAACCTCATCTCCGCTTTGTAATTACCTTACTAACCTCATCTCTGCTTTGTACTTGCCTTACTAACCTCATCTCTGCTTTGCACTTACCATACCAACATCATCTCTGCTTTGTACTTACCTTACCAACCTCATCTCCGCTTTGTACTTACCTTACCAAGCTCACCTCCACTTTTCACTTATAATACCAACCTCCTCTCCACTTTTAACTTACCTTTCCAACCTCCTCTCCGCTTCGTACTTACCGTATCAACCTCATCTCCGCTTCATACTTACCTTACCAACCTCATTTCCGCTTTGTACTTACCTTACCAAGCTCATCTCCGCCTTGCACTAACCTTACCGAACTCATCTCCGCTTTGCACTTACCTTACCAACCTCATCTCCGCTTTACACTTACCTTACCAACCTCCTCTCTGCTTTGTACTTACCTTACCAACCTCATTTCCGCTTTGTACTTACCTTACCAACCTCATCTGCGCTTTGTACTTACCTTACCAACCTCATCTGTGCTTTGCACTTACCTTAAAAACCTAATTTTCACTTTGTACTTACCTTACCAACCTCATTTCCGCTTTGTACTTACCTTAACAACCTAATTTCCGCTTTGTACTTACCTTAACAACCTAATTTCCGCTTTGTACTTACCTTACCAACCTCATTTCCGCTTTGTACTTACCTTACCAACCTCATCTGCGCTTTGTTCTTACCTTACCAACCTCATCTGAGCGTTGTACTTGCCTTACCAACTTCATCTCCGCTTTGCCCTTACCTTACCAACCTCATTTCCGCTTTGTAGTCACCTTACCAACCTCATCTGAGCGTTGTACTTATCTTACCAACCTCATCTGTGCTATGCACTTACCTTACCAACCTCATCTATGCTTTGTACTTACCTTTACAACCTCATTTCCACTTTGTACTTACCTTAACAACCTCATTTCTGCTTTGTACTTACCTTACCAGCCTCATCTCCACTTTGCACTTACCATACCAACCTCATGCCGCCTCATTTTCTTTTGGATTGTACAAACTGCATGCTTTAGTGAGCACCTGGGCCCATTCTCTATTGAGTATGTGTGCACTGGCAAAATTTGTAATATATGTGTGTATATATATATACACACACGGTGTATATGTGTGTGTGTATATATATATATATATATATATATATATATATATATATATATATATATGTATAATTTATAGGCCTTTCTCCATGCTTTGTGTCAAACAGCGTCACCACTGGCCGCACACTGCTGCTTGCATCACAAGGGGAGAGGATGAGCGTAGGCTGGAAATAAAATAGAATAAACTTGCGCTTAGTGTAATCAACGTACTTGTGAAATAAATTCAATTAAAGTCAACAGCCGCACTCACAATATTGTCCACATCAACATAAAACATAATATAGAAACGTGTTGAGCAGTCAATCAATGATATACAGTTAAAACTCCGTGCCTTCTCAAAAAGTGCAAACTAATATCAGTAAATGGCAAAAGCAAATGCCTATATTGGTTTAAATATTCATGCAACGTGCGTGCATAGTGAACAAGCAAATTAAACCAGAAAGAAGAAATCCAAAAAAGTGTCCAAAAAGCAAATACAGTCCATCTGGTGATAAGCCAAATTGTGCGTAGCAATTATCAGCTGACCCAGGGAGGAGGTGTAAATTGAGAATTGAGAGGTCCAAGAACAGAACCTTGGGGGACCCCCAACGGCGAAAGGAAGAGCAGAGAAGGAAGTAGAACTGTAAGTGACACTGAAGGTGGGACAGGTAGGATGAGAGCCAGCAAAAAGTACAGTCATTGAGACCAAAGGAGTGGAGTTTTTTGAGGAGGAGGCAGGGCCGTCTTTAACACAGGGCAAAAGGGGCAGCTGCCCCGGGCCCAGTCATTGTTGTGAGGCCTAAAGCAGCTGCCCCTTGAGCCTGCACATAGTTAAGTGTATTTGAGAGGGCTCAATAAAATGTTTGCCCAGGGTCCAATCCATATTAAAGACAGCCCTGGGAGGAGGAGGGTGGTCCACTGTGTCAAAGGCAGCAGAGAGGTCCAGGAGCAGAAGTACAGAAAAGCGTCCATTGGTTTTGTGGCATCAGCCTTCTAACATGGCGGATGGTTAGTAAAACAAAATGGTTGTTTCTGACAAATTTGTTTGTAGAACTACAAAAGAAAGAATAACCAACTGAGACTTTCATATAGAAGTGATGTGCACGCCTATTTCGGGAACTTAGCAAGCGAGCGTGAGCCGGGCTAAGTTCACTTTGCTAGCGGATAAAAAAGTTTGTTTTCCTGAAGCCTGTGTCCAGATTCCATCTTTGGTTTCTCAAAAGCTGTTTGCTGCTACAGTTTTGGCCATTAATAGTTTGTGAATTTACTAAATCGTTCAATACAACCAACCTGCACATGGATGGATCAGAATTTGAACCTGTTGTACTGGCGAAATTTAGGTCTTTGGGTCAATTCTCTCCCACCCTCAGATCTCTACTTTGTGAAGGCTAATCATTCTGTAGCCTAAGATAAGAACTAGGGGGGGGGCTTTTTGAGATTACACAAAGTGTGAAATGGACCTAATGTGCTCCCCCAAAACAAACAGGCAGTACATGTTCCTTTATTTAGTGTTCTGTCAGCACTCAGCCTTTTCACCCAGCATCAGGCTTCCAGAGCAGAGAGTGAAATAGCCCCAAGAATCAGTCAGCTCACATTTATGAAGGTCCATGTACAGCTGAGACTAATGATGTCTGGCTACCAGGTCAGATACTTTATTCCACCCAAAGCTCTACAAAGCCTCCAGGCTATTGGACTCAACACAGGACGAGATTCTGAGAAAACAAAAAGTTTGTTTTCTCAACACCAGCCATAAACCTTGCTGATGTGAGAATCCTTAGGGGTGTGTTTTTAAAAAAGGAATTGCAGTTTTTCATCCAGTGATACTATGTGTACATTTGTTCTATGCAAATATGGGCAAAAACAAATGTTATTAGGCTATATTCTTTCCAGGTCATATGTTTTTCATTCATACAGAAATGAGTGAATTAAGAAAATACCACAATATGGCCACTAGATGGGGCTGAAGATCATAAAAAATAAATGCATTTTACTATGATCGCCAGCTCCATCTCGTGGCCATAATTAGTTATATTCTTGATTCACTTGATTGAACGAATAAAAAATATTTCACCTGTAGAGAAAGGCCCCTTTCACTCCGGCGATCCGATCCTGTCCTCCTGTTAGTTTTTCAGGCGGACCGGATTGGATGCTCCATGCATCCCTACGGGGCTGCGGATGTCAGCGGAGACATCTCCGCTGACACCTGCTGCTATCCGATTCCGTGAATTTCGGACGGATGGAAACCCTATTTTCCATCCATCTGGCAGATCGGATTGGATGAGAACGGACAGGCGGTCCGTTCTCATCTGATTCCCCCATAGAGGACAGCGGGGATCTGAGAGCTCCGTCTCTGCACACAGAGCGGAGACGGAGCTGTCATCCGCCTGCTGAGCAGAACGGACCTTGTTCCATGTGAAAGGACCCAAAAGAGCCTAATTGTAATATCTTCATATTATTTTGTGTTAGAAGTCCTCTGGTATATAATATATATATATATATTATATATACCAGAGGACTGCTAACCCAAAATAATATATATATATATATTGTTATTGCTTGTAATATTATTTTACATATCCCTTGTGTCCTCTTGTAGTTAACCTTCCTCACCTGGTCCAGGGTGGTCCACCCTTCTTCGGCAACCTGAAAGAGTTTCCTCCAGGGCAACCCACTGGAGCCAATATTGCCAATATCTGCAGAAAAACCCGACCAATAGTGACATATGGCGCCAAGAACCTTCCCCAGTCGGGGTTCACTCACCTCTGGAGACAAGGGAACACCATTAACAGTGTAGAGACGGGATACTCCAGGTGCTGCAGTCAGTCGGAGAAAATTAACTGCGCACTGAAAGTGGTAAGTTTCCAATACGTTAATCCTCCTAGTCGGCAAACGGAGACATAACCAGTTTCTAGAGCCATTAGGGCCATAAAGCAGAAATTTTTAGCACGAAAACTTTCAGCGGCAAAATGTTATATGGAAGTGGTCACACCCCTTCTTATCTCCAAGAAGAAACAGCGCTATCTGACTAAAGCCTCGTACAGGAGGAGCTTGCTGTACTAACTATGTGATGTTAGTACAGCAATCTGCCCATGACCTCTATTATGTTCTAACAAGTGGATCGCCCCCCACCAGAACACACTGGTCAGCGCTCACAGCCATTGGTTGTGAGTGCTGATTGGATGCCGGTTGATTGCTGGTTTTCTAGTGTGCCTGTTCGACAGGAACTGGACAGCCTACTGTACATACTGGCCGGTTTCTGCTGAACTGCCCTATAACAGCCCATATTCAGGCCATGTGTACTAGCGTTTACAGTCTTCTCACGTCTGTGAAGGTTTCCACAAAATTTCGGGGTGCTCCTTGGGGACTTAGGGTCCATTCAGCCATTTATGAGGTTTACTACCATTGAGACCTGGCTCACTATAGTACCTCTCATACAAAGACTGTATATTGAGTCCCAAAAGTGGTCACACCCCCTCCTTAACTCCAAGGAGAGACAGGGCAATCTGACTAAAGAGATGATGAAAGAAGATAGATTTCGCCATCAAAACAGTCAGTGTTGATGGGGGTAATCCCTCCCAAGGAGCTCTTGTGTTCGAAGAGACAAGAACTCACTGCTCAAGGTGGTGTAATTGCCTGATGACTCACACAGGTGCATGCCCCGGCTCGCCTCCGTGAAAACTTGATAAAAGAAAAGGAATTGGCAGCACTCCAGGTTGAGTCAAAATCCAGATTTATTGACTGGACATCCAAATTATGACAATCGTGAAAAGGTAGACGCGTTTTACACACTGACTGTGTGCTTAATCATTACCACTACCATTACTGATTAAACACACAGTCAGTGTGTGAAACGCGTCTACCTTGTCACGATTGTCATAATTTGGATGTCTAGTCAATAAATCTGGATTATGACTCAACCTGGAGTGCTGCCAATTCCTTTTCTTTTATCAAGCTCTTGTGTTCTCCCAGCAAGGTAGGGGGCACAGGGAGCCATCCTCCGCCAGCAGAACACATTGATTATTGCTAGCGGCTATAGCTGCTGGCAATAATCGCATGTAAATATCCGGCATGCGGGTTGTACCCAACTCGATCAATGGAACAAACAGCCTGCCAACAGATGGTTCGAATATCAGATGGTTCCCACTGAACCCGGCTTAGATTAGAAACCATCTATGGCCGGCTTAGCAGCCCTAACATTTCTGTGAAGGTTTCCACAAAATTTTGGGCTGCTCCTTTGGGTCTATTCAGCCATTTGTGAGGACTATTGAGACCTGGCTCTCAAACAGAATTCTAATTTATCTAAAAATGTATTTAATTAGGGTTGAGGTCAGGGCTCTGTGTAGGCCATCGAAGTTCCTCCACTCCAAATTCTTCATATCCTGTCTTTATGTAGGTGACTGGAACAGAAAACTGCCGCCACATGGTTGGAGGCACAAAATTGTCTAAAAATGTCTTTGCAGGACCCTTTACTGGAAAGACGATGACATATACCTAATATTTTTGGAGGGGTGTCAACATACTCTTGGCTATATAGTTGTAGGTGTGATGGTCAGGTGTCCACAAATGGCCATACCATGTATACAGTATGTAAAATAAAGATTGAAAAAAAATAAAGATCAGCTTATGAATTCTCAAAAGAATGCATACTGACCAAAAAAGCGGCTTTACTTTCCCTAAGATGCAGTAATGTAACCATCTGCTCTCTTCTAGTGGGAGGATGCCTTGGATAATTTCTGCATGGAGGAGCTTACAACAATGACCCGTCAATATCACTGCTGCAAGAAGACTGGTGTACAGAGGAAGACCTGCTTCAGCAATGGCGCACCAAACCCCAACTACAGCAGCTCTTCCTAATAAATGCAAAAAACTCAGGCCCTGCAATCAACAAAAGGAGAACGTAAAGTGATAATAACAACGACGATGAGACGCTAGCCAGCACTGTCATGTGTTCCCTCACCATAAACTATGCATCTCTAATGCCTCGTAAACATGCAACGATTATCGGCCGACCGACCGATCGTCCGACTTTTGTCCAGAGTGGTGTTTTGTTGCTTGGAATGTGCCTAGACTGCGTACGAATTTTCTCGGCCAACAAAAATCTACTCCAGAAGTGATGTCATGTGCTGGTTTACTTTCCGTGTGTTTTTTCTTCTCTGAGCATGCCCAGACTTGCTCATCAGATTTTTGTCTGCCGAAATCTGTACTGACTGACGGAAAATCGTCCGTTGTGTTGACAGCCAACAAATATTTTATAGCCTGCACACCAGATTTTTCGGTTGGAGTCGGTTGTCGGAATCATCATACTAACAAGCCGAAAATCGGCCGATCGGACATTGGCCGAAAATTCACAGCCAATTATCGACGCGTGTGTACGGGGCTTAAATGAGTGCAGTGCTGCTGAACATAGATTACAAAGGACATGTGATTTTCAAACCACTAAATAACCCAATAATAAATTATCTAGTGTACTTTAACAATGAATGCAAAATGTCCTATTTGTGTGTCCCAATGTAAAAGAAAAAATTGCGCTTTAACTCATTACCACCCACACATCGAGGGGAATATTTACAGTGCAGCCAATCAGCTTCTAACTTCAGCTCGTTCAATTAAGCTTTGACAATAAAACCTGGAAGCAGATTGGTTTCTATGCACAGCTGTACGAGATTTTGCATGCTCCAGTTTTAAAGCGGAGTTCCGGCCTCGGGGGTCAATCTTAGCTAAAAATACCCCCGGGACAGTCAGGGCTAGTACATTCCATAATGGATAGCCTCTGAACTGTCCCGGGTCACACTTACCTGTAAGAAGAAATATTTACCTTGAAAAGTTCTTCTCCAGCGCTGCCATCTTAGGTGTGGGCAGCTGAAGCCGCAGCGTCCCTCTTCGTGTCCTCTTCCTTGACGTTGGAGTCCCACAATGCACTGCACCTCCCCGCTCGTCACTTCCGGGGCAGACGCGGCATCCCTGCACAGCTTATGGGCATGCCCAGAAGCTGTATAGCAGGGAATGCCGCGCTTGCACCGGAAGTGACGAGCGGGGCCGGTGCAGGCCCATTGATTCCTGGGATCGATGACGTTCAGCTCCCAGGAATCAATGCAAGGAGAAAGTGACGAGCAGGGCCGGTGCAGGCCCATTGATTCCTGGGATCGATGACGTTCAGCTCCCAGGAATCAATGCAAGGAGAAAGTGACGAGCAGGGCCGGTGCAGGCCCATTGATTCCTGGGATCGATGACGTTCAGCTCCCAGGAATCAATGCAAGGAGAAAGTGACGAGCAGGGCCGGTGCAGGCCCATTGATTCCTGGTAGCGATGACGTTCAGCTCCCAGGAGTCATTGCAAACCGGCCGCAGAGGGAGGAAGTGGAAGGAAGGTGAGTATATTTTCTTCAATAATAAGGTAAGTAAACCAAAAAAAAAAAATCGTTAGCATCCATTTCTTTTTCAGGTTGCAATCAGCAAGCGGATGGTCCAAATTCGATTTTTTTCGATTTTGAGGCCGGAACTCCGCTTTAAGCTGGATACACACTATAGAACTTTTGTTGGTAGGTTTCCATTAGATTTACCTTCAACTATGTATTGCAAGGACCTGCCTGATTGCATACAAATTGAAAGTGTTTAGGTCTGACCTTATATTATATGGTTTTGGTAAGTCTAAAGGTAAAAATCTAAAGAAAATTGTATAGTGTGTATCCAACTTTAGTAAATAACTGGTAGTTATGTAGCCAGTAAAAACTCTTAAGTCCATGCAATAATGAAACGGTTCAAATCTCTCACTCCAAAACAAGTGTTGTAATCCACTCCAAACTCACTCTTGTGCTTCATCACACTGTGGTAATACCCTCTCACCTCTGGCACTGACCCAGGTATATTATAAGTCAAATTAAGCCTTCCCTATTAAGGGGTTATACCATCGAAATCTACCCTTCAGTATTCGGGACTTCCACTTTCCTTTAGTGGTGTATTTACACCTTTTATAGCAGAGAACAGCAACTTTTCCCTTTTTAATGGTTAACTGGCCAACCTTATTGACATCAGGGCCCTGTAGATTCTTTAACCGCTTGCCGACCGCCGCAAGTAGATTTACTGCGGCGGTCAGCCCCTGCCAGGCAGAGTGACGTTAATTAACGTCACTAGCCTGGGAGGGTCTGGGAAGCGAGCGCACGCCCGCGGAGGCGCGCTCCCGCGCGGTCACGGACCCCCCCCCCCGCGCGTGTGACCAGCGGACCCGATGTCCGCCGGTCACTCGGCGATCGTCGGGGGAGAGGGAGAATGTCAGGCAGCTTGTGTAAACAAGCCACCTGTCATTCTCCTCAGTGTAAAGACACTGATCACACGGATCTAGTATGTAGATCCGTTGATCAGTGTCCTTACAGCTCAAGCCACAGCCAATAACAGTAGAAAGCACGCCCCTAGGGACACACACAGCCCCTCCCTCCCAAATAAAGTTAACCCCTTCACTACCAGTGTATTTTTACAGTAACAGTGCATATGTATAGCACTGATTACTGTAGAAATGTCACTGGTAACCCCAAAAGTGTCAAAAATGTCAGTCAAGGGTCCGATCTGTCCGCCACAATGTCGCAGTACCGCAAAAAAAATCGCAGATCGCCGCCATTACGCGTTAAAAAAAAAAACAACAAAAATGACAAAAATCTTTCCCTTTGTTAGTAAACGCGATAACTTTTGCGCAAACCAATAAAAATACGCTTTTTGCGATTTTTTTTTTTAACCAAACATAGGTAGGATAAAACAAATTGGCCGAAAATGTTAAAAAATTTTGATTTTTACATTTTTTTTTGGGGAATTTCATATAAAAAAATGTGAAAAATATTGCTATTTTTGCAAAATTGTCGCTTTTTTTTGTTTATAGCGCGTGATCAAAAAATCGCACAGGTGATCAAATACCACCAAAAGAAAGCTCTGTTTGTGGGAAAAAAAGGACGCCAAATTCGTTTAGGTACAGCATCGCACGACTGCGCAATTGTTCATTAAAGTCACGCAGTGCCGAATCGCAAAATACCCCCTGGTCTTTTAGCAGGAAAATCCTCCGGGGCTTAAGTGGTTAAAACCCCTCCATTTCCTGAAAGTAGAAAAAATATTAAGCCCCCGTTCACATTAGGTCGCTCCGACTTAGGGGGCGACCCGTGAAGTCCCGTGCACCGCGACTTCGGCGCGACTTGCACGGACTTCATAAAAGGAATGTCTATGCAAGTCGCCTCCAGGTCGCCCCGAAGTAGTACAGGACCCTTTTTCTAACCGGTCCTGTACTACTCAATGGACCCGACAGTGCGTGACTTGCCAGGCTGACCAAGTCGTCTGGCAAGTCGTAAAGTGTGAACCGGCTCTTATAGTCAAACAATAAAAGTATGGTAATGCAAAATATATACTGAATTTCTAGATGGGGTTGGATGTCAATGTGTGGGGAGATGAGGATTCAAAAGGGGGTTAGAGGACTCTGCAGGTAACTTGGTGGCCCTGTAGGGTTCTAGAGGGGTCCTGGAGCAACCAGTCTCTGAAGTGGGCTAGGGGGCACTGTTAGATTGAAAGCACTATGGGGGGGGGGGGGCTGGAGGGTTGGCAGTAGGCGGGATGTTGGGAGGCACTGTTAGGGCTGAGGACTCTCAGGGGGCACAGGGACACTAGGGGAGGGGTTGAGGGGCGGGACTGTGGGCAAATATAGGAGGTTGGAAACCCTATGGGAGCTGGGAGGAATTATGGTAGGTTAGGGGATCTGCCCCTGGCTAGTGGCTTGGAAGCATGGAAGCCATGTTTGAGAACCACTGGCCTATTATAGAAACATAGAATGTGTCGGCAGATAAGAACCATTTGGCCCATCTAGTCTGCCCAATATATCTGAATCTTATGAATAGTCCCTGGCCCTATCTTATATGAAGGATAGCCTTATGCCTATCCCATGCATGCTTAAACTCCTTCACTGTATTTGCAGCTACCACTTCTGCAGGAAGGTTATTCCATGCATCCACTACTCTCTCAGTAAAGTAATACTTCCTCATATTACTTTTAAACCTTTGCCCCTCTAATTTAAAACTGTGTCCTCTTGTGGTAGTTTTTCTTCTTTTAAATATGCTCTCCTCCTTTACCGAGTTGATTCCCTTTATGTATTTAAAAGTTTCTATCATATCCCCTCTGTCTCTTCTTTCTTCCAAGCTATACATGTTAAGGTCCTTTAACCTTTCCTGGTAAGTTTTTTCCTGCAATCCATGTACTATTATTATTATTATACAGCATTTATATAGCACCAACAGTTTGCACAGCGCTTTACAATGTGGGGGAAGACAAAACAGTTACAGTACAATTCAATACAGGAGGAATCAGAGGACCCTGCTCGTTAGAGCTTACATAGAACATTTGAAGGATGAGAGCTCCACAATGTCTAAGTCCAGTAGGATTTTTATGTCACAACAAAACTGAAAAGCCAACATATTTTGGGGGCTTAAAACTTCCCTTTCATAGTGGCTAAGAAGCTAAATATCAAATAATATTGGTCTGTATGCCACAACAACAAGGGTGTCCATACTATATACGTGTGTTGCAAACATTAATGATAGCTGCAAATTCATGTCACTGCATTTCCTCTACCATTAATGTTTGTAACACATGTATAACCTTCATTGTATGGTATAGGCCTTTTTTAAGAATGAGCACCCTTGTTATTTTGTTTCCTAGCCCTGATGAAGGAGTTTTGAGTCGCCGAAAGGCGTTGGCTTTATGATTTTGTCTCCTAAGATAAAATTCCCACTGGACATATTTAAGCTTTGTTGTACTCTCATCCTTCTAATGTTCTATATTCATATTTTGTTGGCTCTTAAACCTTTCATAATGGATAATTTAATCTAAATCTGATATTTCAGTGTTTGGTAGCTGCTAGAGAGTTAAAACCATCTGATATGTAATTGTATATTACAGTATACAATAGTATATTATAATAGTAACCCTTGTCTTGCGTTGTAAGACATGTAACTGTACTGTTTCCCCATAAATTGTAAACTGAGCAAACAGTTTGAGCCATAAAAATGAGTTATATAATAGTTTTTATATCTCTTGATGAGATCATTGCTCGGAGTTCCCAGGTCTGCACCCCTGTTGTCCTCATTTTGAGGGTTCCCCAATTTTCTGCTGAATTTTCTTGTTTCGGATTATGGAGACTATAATGGGTGGATCTGGAACACACAACAACGGGCAGAAACACCCTAAGCTCCAAGATAAGACCGGGACAGAGTCGGGGATCCGACTAGCAGGGAGATCTCACCAGTGCAGAACCCATGACATATAAAAAGCCACAGTCTGCACCAGGCTAAAAATTAAAATATCAATTTAGGTGAATTGACCCTTTAACAGGGTTGCTTTTGTGATCCAAGTGATTTGCATAAGAGAGGACTACAAGGGGTTTTTTTTTGTTTTTAAGCTGTATTTTTTTATATTATTGTATTTTATATATATTTTTGGCTTCAAAGCAACTGGGTATATTTTTGAAGCTGCCTTTTTTTCGGGAGCTCAAAACTCCCCCTTCATCAGGACTAAGAAGCATAGCAACATGAAATATTACAAGCTAAAATATCAAATAATAATGGTCTACACCGATCAGCCAAAACATTACGACCTCCCACCATAAACCTGTTGAGGCATGGACTCCCCGCTAGACCTCTGAAGATATGCTGTGGTATCTGGCACCAAGCCATCAGTAGAAGCTCCTTTCAGTACTGTAAGTTGCGAGGTAGGGCCCATAGCTGCATTGGATTTTGAGATTTGGGGAATATGGAGGCCAAGTCAACACCTTGAACATGTGATGTTCCATAAAACCTTCTTGAATTCATCAGACCACGCTGCCTTCTTCCGTTGCTCTGTGGTCCAGTTCTGATGCTCACATGTCCATTGTAGGCACTTTTGGCTGTAGATACTGGACAGGATGGGCACCCTGACTGGTCTGCGGCTACACAACTCTATGTGCAAAAAACTGGAATGCACTGTGTGTTCTGACACCTTTCTATCAGAATCAGCATTAACGTTTTCAGAAATTTGAGCTACACTAGCTCTTTCTATTGGATTGGACTACACGGACCAGCCTTAATTTCATCAATATGCCACAAAAACACCTCTTGACAGTCAAAAATATTCTGCCATCTTGTGGGGTAAATAACATACTGCAGAATTTGTTCAATTATATTTGATTTTGCAGGAGCTACAGCATTAATGCGGCGTGGCATGGAGGCGATCAGCCTGTGGCACTACTGAGGTGTTATGGAAGCCCAGGTTGCTTTGATAGCGGCCTTCAGCTCGTCTGCATTGTTGGGTCTGGTGTTTCTCATCTTCCTCTTGGTAATACCTTACAGATTCTTTATGGGGTTTAAGTCAGGCGAGTTTGCTGGCCAATCAAGCACAGATGATCATTAACCACTTGCCAACCAGTGGTCGGCAGGTCGGCTCTGTTACGTGAAACGACGTACATATTTTTTGATGGTTTATTTATCACTCTCAGTTCAGGATAATTGTTTTTTATGAACACTTATTTATTTATTTACTATTTTATTCATCTTAAATAGCAGCGCTGCAATCACTGACCTTCACTCATTTAAAGCACTAGCACTTTCCTTGCAGCAGGCAGCTAATTTACAAGCACTTAATTGATTACCTTCACACCCCATAAGCGCGAGGTCCACAGTCCTGATATTCTCAGTTTTCACTTCATTGTAAAACTTTAACCTCAGCAGCTATGGAACTTTTTGACTTTATAAGTAAAAGGAAAATTAATACGGAAGAAATATTTTCCGGCAACCCCACATCTTTTGATATGGGGCAAAGCTTCAAAACGTTAAAACACACTTTAGATAAGCAGGTAAGAGTGTGGTGGGATATCACCACACTTGAACAGTACATAAAAGAAGGAATGACACCCAGAAGACTATGTTGGGACTTGGGTCCCAATGATGGTCTTGATAACAAAGACTTGAATGACAATTGGTACACCTTCTTTAATACATGTGAGCAAAAATTGTTAGATTTAATATTAATCAGACGTAAAAGCAAACTTAAAATGTTGGAAAGCAAGATCCTAAACTTGAAAGAAGCATTACAGCCGCATGCTAACACAAACGACTACAAAGATAAAATGAAAAGCACACAAGAATTCATTTCTAAATTAGATAAAGATACACAAAGGAAAAAAATAAAAAAATTCCAGAGAGACCTCAATGACTACAAAGCGGGGAATATTTACAAATGGCAGGAGTCAATGGAGGATGAGCAGATTCCCTCCAGAGACTCCTCACCAGAAAGAGATAACATTTTTTCTCCTTTTCCAACACAAACCCCAGTAGCCAGTACGTCATATGCCAACCAAACGCCCCAACACGAGACGGATTCACCACAGTATAATGTAGATACAGATATGAATCCTTAAATCAATATACCCCATCACCTAGAGGGAGGAGACCCCCACCTCAGTACCATCAGGGGTATCAACACCAACCCCCATATCGAGGGGATTTTTGGAACAGAGGACAAGGGAGACCACCATGGAGAGGCAACAGAGGCAGAGGGTCTTATTGGGGCCCCCCAAGAGGCAATCCATATTATTGGAGACCCAGGGGATACCAACAGGGTCCACCGCCATATTACAACCCACCCCCCTACCCACAAAACACAGAAAGAAAAGAGGATGCAGAGGGGGGAAAAAACAAAAGAAAAAGGAACAACTAGGAGCAGGAATCTATAATTTGAGTAAAGAAACTTTTAATGATGAAGAACTCCGTATACTTGATTTAGGATTAAAATTTGCCCCTCCTAAAAATATAAATAAATTTCAAGCATACATTGATGTGCATAAATTCGTAAGAACTTTGAATATAAAAAAATTTTTTGCTAATAAAAATGACATTAAAGAAACAACCACATCATCACCAACGGGAGTCACACATAGCACTTTAAAAAATAAATCTACGTTTAACCCGAAACCCAGCAATAACCAATGTTTAGATGTTTTTAAAATGTTAGTACAACAGGATATCGAAAATATCTCGACTCACCCTGTCCCTGGCAGCAAGAAGTTACAACAAAATATAGAGGCATTAGAAAAAAAGAAAAGCATTGTAATAAGACCAGCGGACAAAGGGGGAGGAATTGTGATTTTAGACAAACAAGATTATATAGAAGAGTTGGATCGCATTGTTCATGATAGTGAGACTTATATTAAATTAAAGAGCAATCCACTGAATAAATTAAAAGCTAAATTGATTAAAAAAACAAAAAAGCTTATAAAGATGACATACTCAATAAAAAAGAATTGAAATATCTGGTACCCGAGGCTCCCAAAATGCCTATCATATATCAGGTACCAAAGATTCACAAAAGATTGATCAAACCGCCAGGACGTCCGATCATAAATGGAATTGAATCCATATTCGCAAGAGTTGGAGAATACATAGATTACCATTTACAGCCCCTTGCACAAAAAACTACATCTTACCTCAAGGACAGCAAAGATGCAATTAATTACATTGAAAGCCTGAGCACAACTGACAATACTATTTTAGCAAGTGTGGATGTGAATTCACTATATACTAATATTAAGCAAAAAGACGCTCTGACAGCAGTGAAATGGGCTCTGCAAGAAGATAAATCCCTACCCCCAGCACAAATTGATTTTATCTTAGATATTTTAGAATTGGCAATGTGCAATAATTATTTCTGGCACAATAAGCACTTTTTTAAACAAATCAAAGGCGTAGCGATGGGGGCTAAGTACGCACCCACAGTAGCTAATATTTTCATGAATAAGTGGGAAATGGAATATATTTTTATGAACCCCCATCCACAGCTACGTGGTTTCAAGCGCTACATAGATGATATTTTAATTATATAGGAGGGATCAAAAGAATCTCTTGCAGAGTACATAGAACGTATGAATGACAACAAATATCAAATCTCTTTTACAGCCACCATAAATCAGTCAGAGATTAATTATCTAGATCTAACTATCTTCAAAACAGGGAATCAAATGGCTACAAAAACATTTTTTAAAAGCACTGATAGGAATAGCTACCATCATCCCAAATGGCTATCAGCAGTACCGAAAGGACAACTGCTTAGGATTAAACGAAACTGTAAGTCAGAGCAAGACTATCTCACACAGTCCGAGGTATTGATTAAAAGATTTAAGGATAAAGGGTACAAACCAACAATTTTACAGCAGATTCAATTAAAAGTTTTAAAAATTGACAGAAAGGAACTCTTAAAACCAAGACAAAAAACGCACAAATCTTATCAAATGGCTTTCTGCACAGAGTTTAATAAACAATATAAACAGCTAGAACATATTTTTAAAACACACTGGCCTATTTTATTGAGAGATCCAACTTTTAGCAAAATTTTACCCAAAAAAACACATTTTATTTACAGGAGACCCCCTATTTTAAAGGATAAACTGGCAAAAAACATACCAGACCCTCCGAGAAAATTAAATACATTTTTAAACCAAAAAGGATATTATAGATGCGGCGACTGTGTTATATGTCGCACATGCAGAAAAAACAACAAGCGAAGAAAGGAAACACAATTCCAATCCACAGTTACTGGGCAACATTTTAAAATTGATAAATTTATTACTTGTAGAACCACACATGTTACGTATTTATTAGAATGTGAGTGTGGTCTCCAGTACGTGGGACGCACAACAAGAGAACTCCGAATTAGACTAAGAGAACACATTAAAAATATTAAAAATGGGTTCCAAAAGCATAGTTTGTCCAACCATTTCCGCATCTGTCTCAACAAAGATCCGAGCAAGTTGAAATTCTGTGGGATAGATACTATTGCCAAACACTGGAGGGGCACAAATATGACAAGAGCTATCTCACAGAACGAAACATGGTGGATACATAAATTAGGAAGTATGGTACCAAAGGGTTTAAACGTAGAAATAGATATTAATTGTTTCATAAATGATTTTTAAACTTTTTAAATAATTTATCCATTTAATTTTATTTATTTTTTAGTTGATATTAACTTATTTCCATAAATACATAGTTGTTCATGTTTTTTTATTTATTTATAGAAAGATTGTAGCACTTTATTGGTTACTAATCGGTTATAAATTGGTGTATGTATGGCTACAACATAAATTGTGGTAGTAGTTACCCACTAAGAACACTAGGGGTCGATGTAATTATAATTATTCACTTATTCATTTAGCATATATCTGATATCGCAATAGAGGTTATATTTAGTGATGAATGCATGACATTTACAAACAATATTTAAAATATCCTAATGAGGAATCAATATTAGACATAGAGAACGTAGAATCAAGTTCACAATAAGTCAATAAGAATTGGCAGTAGTAAAAGTGATCCGATAAAAGCTATATACCATATAGAACCACTAAGGGGCAAGCAAAATATTTAGAAAGATAACTAGTAATATTGTGTATCAAATATAACACATAGTCTGAACAGACCAATAAAAAATACATTGTATCAGATCCATGATACCAGTAAAGTCAGAAACTATTAAATGTAACAAGCATAGTTAAATATTCAACACACCGGAAGGATAGCTTAGCACGGCTTTATAACACTGGTGGCACCTCTAATTAGCCAGCTACAGATGACGCTGTGTTCACAGCGAAACGCGTCTAGCCATTGGCCGAGAGGCAGCCACGTGACTTCAGGTCGGGAAGGAGAACGCTGAGGAGCGGTACACCACCGTACCTAGTATAGGCACATACAGGCTCTTTCATGTTGTATGTTTGTGAGTATTCCATTGTATTTTAACACAATAAATATACATTTTAAACGGTCCTCACTATGTCCAGCAATTCTTTATTTTATGAGGACACCTGAGAACACCGTTTAATGAAGAAGGATCGCTTCCAATATAGTCCAAACAGCTTTGCAGGAGACAAATGAGAAACAACAGCTCACTCTACTTCAATCTGCTTCGAAATCACCACATAGTGGTAAGTAGATACCCTAAGGGGGATACCCCGAAGCCGCAAGAATAAGCATCAAGTTTCTACTACCTCAAAGAACTGTTTTATGGACTGTTTGCATATAGTTTGCATTTTTTGGAGTTTTACATTCTAATATCTGCACTTTATGTATTGGTATTTTGCACAGAAATTGCACTGAATGGCACTTTTTTGATGGTTTATTTATCACTCTCAGTTCAGGATAATTGTTTTTTATGAACACTTATTTATTTATTTACTATTTTATTCATCTTAAATAGCAGCGCTGCAATCACTGACCTTCACGTACATGTATGGCGCTTCATGTAGCAGTTAGTGTGGGCATACACGCACCAATTGGCTAGAAGGGGAGCCAATCAGAGGGTCCGGACGCGATGTCCGCCGGGCACCCGGCATTGCTCTCCGTGGAGACAGAACGGTAATCTTCCGATGTAAACACTGCAGACGGCTATTCTGTCAGTGATGAACACAGGGATTCTGTGTTCCTCCTATTTAGGAACACAGGTCTCTTTGTTCATCCAGTGAGCCCACCCCCCATACAGTTAGAAAGCACCCCCTAGGCACACATTTAACCCTTTGATCGCCCCTGGTGTTAACCCCTTCCCTGCAAGTGTCATTATTACAGTAACAGTGCATATTTTTAGCACTGATTACTGTAGTAATGTCACTGTTCCCCCCCAAAAGTGTCAAAAATGTTAGTTAGGTGTCGGATTTGTCTGTTGCAATGTTGCAGTCCCGCTAAAAATCGCTGATCGTCGTCATTACTAGTAAAAAAATTAATAAATATAAATGACATAAATCTTTCCCCTAGTTTGTAGAAGTGATTACTTTTGCGCAAACCAATCATTATACACGCATTAGGATTTTTTTTACCGAAAATATGCAGAAAGTAGAAAATATTGTTTATTTTTTTCAGAATTGTCGCTCTTTTTTTGTTTATAGCACAAAAAAAAAAAAATCGCACAAGGTTTTCAAATACTACCAAAAGAAATACCACCAAAAGAAAGTTCTATTTGTGGGGACAAAAAGGACATCAATTCTATTTGGGTACAGTGTCGCACAACCGCGCAATTGTTAAAGTAACAGTGCCGTATCAAAAAAACTGGCCTGGTCATTAAGGGGGTAAAACCTTTCTGGTCCTTAAGTGGTTAAACAAGGTATTGGTACTTTTGGCTGGGTGGGCAGGTGCCAGGTCCTGCTGGAAAATGAAATCAGCTTCTCCATAAAGCTGGTCAGCAGTAGGAAGCATGAAGGGCTCTTGGTAGAGGGCTGTGCTGACTTTGGACTTGATAAAACACCGTGGACCAACACCAGCAGATGACATGGCTCCCTAAATCATCATTGACTGCGGAAAATTTTGCATTTCATTTGGAAATCAAGTACCCAGAGTCTGAAAGAGTAGAGAGGCACAGAATCCAAGTTGCATGAGGTCCAGTGTGAAGCCATGTCATCTGCTGGTGTTGGTCCACTGTGTTTTATAAAGTCCAAAGTCAGCGCAGCCCTGTAGCAGAAAAACCCTTTTTTATTATATTGGTCTTATGTAATATTCTGATATACTGAATTTTAGGTTGTCACTAGCTGTAAGCCATAATCATCAAGATTAAAAGAAAGAAATGCTTGAAATTGATCACTCTGTGTGTAACGCATCTATATAAAATATATGAGTTTAACTTTTGGAATTCAATTACTGAAATAAATAACTTTTTGATGATATTTTAATTTTATGAGATGCAAATGTATATGCGGCCTCACAGAAGTGGGCTTTTTTCCATGGGGCCGCATATATATATGTGTACCTCCCTTTGTGCTGGGTGCGCCCCGCACAGCGTGCTCCCAGACAGAGACTTGGCTCCCTCTTACTAACGATCAGGACTGTCAGTTGAGGGTCATCTGATTGCGGTGGTAGCCTCTGACTGGATATCAAAATGATCAGTCACTGTGAGCCCGCCCTTGGGTTTCCTTCCTCTTCTGAATAAAGAGAAAGATACATTGTATCTTCCTCTTCTTGCAGGAGAGAAGTTGTAAACAAACCAAGTGTTTATATATATAAAAAAAAATCACATAAGCCCCCGTTCACATACACGCGACGCTAACATTGAAGTCTATGGCGATCGCCTCCGGGTCGCCCCAAAGAAGCTCCGGACCCTTTTTCTAAGTCGGAGCAACTTGTGTCGCTCCTATTAGAACGGGTCCGCAGCTTCCCAATGGAAGGCGACCTGTGAGGCGACCAGGTCGCCTCACAGGTCTCCTTAGTGTGAACGGGGGCTTAAACTTAAAAAAAAATAAAAAGTAAAGAAAAAAATTGAAAGATCAAGGTTGCCAGAGTTAGTGTTAGGGTCAAGGTCAGGGTCAAAGGGTTGGGTTTAAAGGTCACAGTCATCATATTTTGGGTAGAATTTAAAAATAATGATTTAATTTGGTATCAGTGTCAGTGTGTTTTAGGCAGGATAAAAAAAAAAAAAAAGCAAAATGCACACAACTCTTTCTGGGCTGTACTACGGGCACATACAAAAACTAACATACAGCATATGTGGTAGCACTCATCAGGAGCATGATCATCATCAGGAGCAGGAGAATTTGTTCTTTGGTAGTAAATTATGATAAATAGCAAGAAATATACAGCTACATTTAAAAAAATATATATATTTTTTTTACTATTTTGGGCCAGTTTTTCTTTGATAATAAAAAAAAATCAGGAGGTTTCCATTACCATTGACAACCAAAAGAAAGCCCAATTCGTCCTGAAAAAAACAAGGTATAATCCAACTTGATACACTAAGTAGTTGTGCAATATGTACAGTTTTACTAACACATGTTGCAAAATTGTACTTGGGTATTTAGATTTGTTTTACCCTTAGATGGGAAGGGGTTAAGGAATGCTTTTATAGGAGGGGCAGTCCTTATGTTGTTCTTCTGCTGACTATTGTTGGGGCCCTTTAAGAAGTGTTGGTGCACTTAACAACAGTTTTAGTAAACCAGCATGCAGTATAGGTGCAGTAATGATCCAGTAAGGGTGTGGTACAGGTGCGGTATAGGTTCAATGAAGATGCAGTAAAGGTGCAGTATACTTAATGTTATACCTCCACTAACTCACTTCCTTCTAGCAGTGTGAACAATGGACAGTGGTTCCTCTTCTCACCAGTCCCTGGGGTGCAGCTGTGAACTATTGCTGTAGATAGGGGCCCCCTCAGTGTCCCCACAGAATGCCTCTGGTGATCAGCAATGGGTAGTAGAGGGTAAGGGGATGTTCTGTTCTCCCAGTGGCAAGGGTGCAGATGTGATCAGTGTGGTCTCTGAAACATGGGGGCAGAGATATTCGGAGCAGAGCAGCAGTCTTTTGGCTCTGGTCACTCGACCCATGGATGATCCATGTGCACTAGGACCAATGTGCACATCTCAGCTCCTGCACTGAAAAGAGGAAGATAATTCTAGTGCAAGCTGTTCCACCATTCCCCTTCCTTCTCAATGTCCTATGGGAACTGTATTTTAAAGGTTCATAAGTCCCATTCTGTGATTGATGTTTCAGACTACAATTCCCATGATCCTCATTGTTCTGCATAGGCTTTTTCCTGGCTATAGTTCTCCTTCTGTTGGCTGGAGGGGATAGTGCAACACAACATTCAGTAGAACAGCAGAGGGAAATGTCTCCTCCATTTTCTGTAATTCAGCACCTGGCTACAGTTGTTTTTTTTTTAGATGCCACCTCATCAACTCCGGCTCAAACTAAACATCCTGACCGCATGTGAGTAAAGCAGATTCTACCTATTCTATCTGATACAAAATGTCAGACTGAATGAATAAATCGAGTTATTTGCTCTGAGCAAAAGGCAGTGTCTCCTTCACACCAGGGTTACCAACAGAGCCAGGTACTAATTGGATTACTTATAGCAACTAATCATAGTCAGGGCTGCTGTTAGAAATCGCGGGGCCCCGTACAGACTACCTGGCAGGGCCCCCCCCCCCCCAAGAAAATATTAAAGATATATTTAGCTAAAATTACAACAAAATCACTATTATCAGACACAAATATAACATAACTCGCATAATTCCTGATTGAGATGAAAAAAATATACAGGCTGGGCAGTTGGAGCTCAGTGATCAGAGAGACAGAGGAAGAGAAACAAAGTTACAAATAAACTCCTGAGCAGAGATAACATTAGAACCAGTGCTGGGAGGGGGGCCCACACAGGGAGGGGGATTAGTGAGGGACGACTGTCTCTTTCTCAGCAGATAAAAGCTGATAGCAGAGAGAGGGACAGAGATCAGATTCAGGTGCTGGAGGAAGATTTCTGTATTTGTTGTCCATCACTAATACCCCTCCCTGTGTGGGCCCTCTTGTGTGCTCAGGCCCCCTACAAGAGGGCTGGTGGTCCCCCCCTATCAGCGGCCCTGATCATAGTCCTTATTGATCTTATTGGGATTCAGTAAGTTAAATTCTGATTGGCTGCTATGGGTGCATAGGCGTGCACACAGGGTGTGCCTAGGCACACCCTAATCACTGTGTGCAGAGCCAATTCCCCTACTGCCCAGCTTCGCCTGTGCTTGCCCCCCGCAGCACTGCCGGCTTCCATCCTCTCCTCTCTAGCTGGCTGATGTGTTTACTATGCTTCAGTTTGTGAAGTACAGGAAACCCGACTTCCCATTCATTCACTGTCCAGTGCAGCTGAGGCTGCAGAGAAATCTGTCCTCAGTCCCTTTCTCGGTCTCAAACGTGAGACATCAGGGGTCTGTTTAGACCCTTGATATTTCGCCAAAGCCCCCTCACGGGGTTCCTAAAACAATTAAAAATAATTGTAAAAAAAAAAAAGGAAAAAAATTATAAAATAATAAAAATAAAAAACTACTGACACCGTCCTCTGCCCTACAGACATTATACACACACACGCATGTGTGTTTGAGCTCTGGGGTGCACCCTAATGCAATAGGCTGTGCACACCTATACATGGGTAACTGCAGTTTGCGCCTTCTACTGATTATTGAACAAGGCAGAGAAAGTAAAGGACAGTATAGATAAAATCACTCCCACAATCAGTCCAAGGGAGACAAAATAACCACTTGAACTTTTACCCCCTTCATGACCAGGTCATTTTTTGCTATTTAGCACTGCGCTACTTTAACTGGTTATTGCGCATGCAACACTGTATCCAAACGTAATTTTTTTAACCACAGGTTGCAGGAAAGAAAATTGCTTTATTTCTCCTTCAACGTTGTCATCAGTGTTTTCCAGGTGAGAGGGATGCACCTTATTAACCACTTCTGGACCGGAAGGATTTGCCCCCTTAATGACCAGGCCATATTTTGCGATTCGGCACTGCGTTACTTTAACAGACAATTGCGCGGTCGTTGCGACGCTGTACCTAAATAAAATTGATGTCCATTTTTTTCCAACAATTAGAGCCTTCTTTTGGTGGTATTTGATCACCTGTGCGATTTTTATTTTTTGCGCTATAAACAAAAAAGAGCGACAATTCTAAAAAAAAACAAACAAACAATATTTTCACATTCTGCTATATAACATTCCCCAAAAAAATGTAAAAAACAAAATTTTTTAACATTTTAGGCCAATTTGTTTTCTGCTACATATTTTTGGTAAAAAAAAAAATCGCAATAAGCGTATATTGATTGATTTGCGCAAAAGTTATCGAGTCTACTAACTACAGGAAAGATTTGTCATTTTTTTTTTTCACTAGTAATGGCGGCGACTGCAACATTGCGGCGGACAGATCAGACCCCTGACTGACATTTTTGACACTTTTGGGGGTACCAGTGACATTACTACAGTAATCAGTGCTAAAAATATGCACTGTTACTGTAATAATGACACTGGCAGGGAAGGGGTTAACACTGTGGGTGATCAAGGGGTTAAGTGTGATCCTAGGGGCGTGTTTCTAACTGTGGGGGGTGTGGCTTGTCAAATGATCACAGAGACATGTGATCCTATATAGAAGGATCACAGGAGCTCTGTGATTATTCCAGGGAGAAGAACGGTCAGCTGTGTTTACAAAAGCCGACCGTTCTTCTCTCTCAGTGGGGAACGATCACGGGTGTCAGGCGTCAATTGGAGCCGCCTGACCCGTGCATCGGTCTGCCTGCTGATGAGCGGGGGTGGGAGCGCGCTGCTGGCGGCGTGCGCTCGCCCCCCTCGCGCGACCAATGTATATCTACGGCGGTTCGCGCGGAGCGGCTGCCTGCTGCAGTAGTATAACTGTCGTTAAGCTGTTAAATACCCAGGGCTGCTGTTAGAAATCGCGGGGCCCCGTATAGACTACCTGGCAGGGCCCCCCCAAGAGAATATTAAAGATATATTTAGCTAAAATTACAACAAAATCACTATTATCAGACACAAATATAATATAACTCGCATAATTCCTGCTAAATCTAAAAAAAAACTATGTTAATAAATACAAATGAAGATGAGATAAAAAAAATATACAGGCTGGGCAGTTGGAGCTCAGTGATCAGAGAGACAGAGAGAGAGAAACAAAGTTACAAATAAACTCCTGAGCAGAGATAACATTAGAGCCAGTGCTGGGAGGTGATAGAAAAGAACAGGCGCCACTGTAGTAAGCCAAGACTTTATTGCATAACAAACATGATATAGTAACTCACATGAGGGATAGCTTTAGTCCATGTTCCGTGTAGTGGTAGTTCCTAGGATGTAGTCTCCAGTGTTCCGGCCGTCGGAGCATTTCGGAGCGTGCGTACTCGGCTCCTTCTTCAGACGTCTGAAGAAGGAGCCGAGAACGCACGCTCCGAAACGTGTTACGTCACTTCCGGTTAGCCTGCGCTCCATTGCGGCTTCCGGTTTAACCAGCTCCGTGGCTTAGCTTCTTGGAACGTCATTTCCTGGCTGCAGGACGGCCGGAACACTGGAGACTACATCCTAGGAACTACCACTACACGGAACATGGACTAAAGCTATCCCTCATGTGAGTTACTATATCATGTTTGTTATGCAATAAAGTCTTGGCTTACTACAGTGGCGCCTGTTCTTTTCTATTACTGCCAGCGGGATTTCCTGTTTTTTGACCGCCAGTGCTGCCCTGAACGTTGGCTATTATTGGAAAGTCTGGAAGCACCCATTGGTCATCTGTCTGTGTTTCTGGTGGACACTTCTTCTGGTAATTAGCGCCCAACACCCATCTCCTTGAACTCAGTGCTGGGAGGTGGGCCACACATGGAGGGGGATTAGTGAGGGACGACTGTCTCTTTCTCAACAGATAAAAGCTCATAGCAGGGAGAGGAACAGATCAGATTCAGGTGCTGGAGGAAGATTTCTGTATTTGTTGTCCATCACTAATCCCCCTCTCTGTGTGGGCCCCCCTGTGTGCTCGGGCCCCCTACAAGAGGGCTGGTCGTCCCCCCTCCCCTATCAGCAGCCCTGTAAATACTCCACAGCATTATTGTGTTTTGCTGGCGGGGAGCTATAGCCGCCAGCAGTGATCAGGCCAAAAAAAAAACAAAAAATGCCGATAGGCTGGTTGTCCTGAAGCCAACCGATGCATGAACTTTAGTACAACCAGCCTGTCCATAGATGGATCGAAATTTGGCCAGATCCTGCTCAACCAGCCGAATTTCAATCCATGTATGGCCGGCTTTATTTGTGGCCCTCTGGACAACACCTGCAACTGAACTCAAGTGTAAGGTTGCCACCTCACCCCTTTAAAACCGAAAACATAATATTTATACAGGTTCTGTGTCTGATTTAGGTGGTAATTAAACTTGGTGCCTTATCTGCATTAAATTAGCCTCGGGAACTTGTGTAACTCAAATGTGTTCAGATTTAAAGGGATGAGGTGGCAACCCTACCCACTGCCCATTGCGAGCCATGCACGTGACTTTCACAGTCATTGTATCTCCCGGTGAGAGTGCTGTGAATGGGAACCATTGTTTCTGGAAGTGATATCACCACGGATGATTGGCCTTCTAGGCACTTTGAGTAGTCATGATGACCCGAGTTTACTGGTAAAGACATTTTCTTTCCTGTACCAGACTCCAGTTACAAACCTGTTTCTCTATTTATTTTGTCCCAGGTCCAGGCCTCCGAGCGGTTTCCATACATTTCATACACACAGCAGGAGACGGCCCCACCCATCACTTACTGGAAAGATCTGTGTACATGGGGACGATCCGCAGACCTCACCTATACACAGCAGACAATGCTGGATAAATAGAAGAGGATTACCCGGCGTGTGCTCTACAAACCTAAATACAATGTCAGGTCAGGGCTGATCGCTGCCTAATCTCTTGTATGTTTGCCCAGCCTTTACTATACATTCAGCTCTGTCTTTATAGCCCGTTATTTATGCAGTTATCAGGGGAGGACTGGGCAAGGGGGCAGGGGGGCAATTACCCCCTGGGCCTCTCTGATGTCCCATCAAAAGGCTGCACCACTTCTGCCACAGACATGCCTAAAGGATTCCTGAGTGCGAGTTGAAGACAAGGACAAAGCGCAGGCCTCCCCGCCCCAGCATGGATGTGTCTGTGTCTGAGCAGAGGCCGGTACCAGTGCCGGGACAAGGTCATCCAGCGCCCAGGGCAAAGATGCCAAACTGCGTCTCCCCCCTTCCCTTAGGGTTAGGGTCAAGGCGCCCCCCGTCCCTGCAATAAACCATTGCACCCAGGGCAGCTGCCTCTCCTGCCCACCCCTTGTCCCGGCCCTGGCCGGTACCATGCCCCACTGGAGACTCTTCTGCCCCGGTCAGCCCCAACCGAGCTGTCCCAGGTCCCCCAACCTCCCCCTGCTGGCCAGGTCAGAAACCCAGATTCAGCCGGTCAGTAGAGAGTATCTGGAGCAGGGCTTCAGCTTGGAATGGGGGTCAGGAGGAGGATTGGGAGAATGGGAGGGGGGCCGAGTCGCTGCACCATGGGCCTCTGGTCTGTACTTGCCCCCTGGGCTGAAAGTTGCCAGTCTGCCCCTGGGCTGAAAGTTACAAGTCTGCCCCTGGCATAGTCCAAAACAAATTAACGTAACGTCAATCAGATCCCTTATACAGTAGATCAGTCATTAAAGTTAAAGTCTAGGTATCCACTATCAGTGCCGGGACAAGGTCATCCAACGCCCAGGGCAAGGATGCCAAACTGTGCCCCCCTTCCCTTAGGATTAGGGTCAAGGTGCCCCCCCCCCATCCCTGCAATAAACCATTGCACCCAAGGCAACCACCACCTCCTGCCCACCCATTGTCATGGCCCTGTCCACTATTTTTCTTGGACCAATGGAAGTCTGGATGTGCTATACCTGTGGCAGCAAAATATACTTCATTTATTATATATAAAGCCTCGTTCACATTAGGCGATTTGGCGTTGCGGGCAGAATTGCTGCCAATTCTTCCCGAGATTTCAAATTGCGGCAAAATGTGCACAGTTACGTGTTTGGGTGCCATTGTTCTTAATGGCACCCCAAATGTGGTGCACTTCTGCCACTATTGTCGCCTGAAAGAATGTCCTGACAATTGTGGCAAAACGGCCATTTCAAAATCGCACTAAGCTTGTCGCACAAAAAAAGCAACAGGAACTGCTATTGGGTGACAAACGCACATAGGGCAACCTATTTTGGTGAATGGGCTACCCTATGTGTGACAAATGGAAACGTGTGAATGGGCAACAAACGCGCAAAGGGCAACCTATTTTGGTGAATGGGCTGCCCTATGTGTGACACGTAGAAACGTGTGAATGGGCAACAAACGCACATAGGGCAACCTATTTTGGTGAATGGGCTACCCTATGGGTGACACGTGGAAAAGTGTGAATGGGCAACAAACACGCATAGGGCAACCTATTTTGGTGACTGGGTTGCCCTATGTGCGACACGTGGAAACTTGTGAATGGGCAACAAACGCACATAGGGCAACCCATTTTGGTGAATGGGCTGCCCTATGGGTGACACGTGGAAACGTGTGAATGGGCAACAAACGCGCATAGGGCAACCTATTTTGGTGAATGGGTTGCCCTATGTGCGACACGTGGAAACTTGTGAATGGGCAACAAACGCACATAGGGCAATCTATTTTGGTGAATGGGCTGCCCTATGTGCGACACGTGGAAACTTGTGAATGGGCAACAAACGCACATAGGGCAACCCATTTTGGTGAATGGGCTGCCCTATGGGTGACACGTGGAAACGTGTGAATGGGCAACAAACACACAAAGGGCAACCTATTTTGGTGAATGGGCTACCCTATGTGCGACACGTGGAAACGTGTGAATGGGCAACAAACGCACATAGGGCAACCCATTTTGGTGACTGGGCTGCCCTATGTGCGACACGTGGAAACTTGTGAATGGGCAACAAACGCACATAGGGCAACCCATTTTGGTGAATGGGCTGCCCTATGGGTGACACGTGGAAACGTGTGAATGGGCAACAAACACACAAAGGGCAACCTATTTTGGTGAATGGGCTACCCTATGTGCGACATGTGGAAACGTGTGAATGGGCAACAAACGCGCATAGGGCAACCTATTTTGGTGACTGGGCTGCCCTATGTGCGACACGTGGAAACTTGTGAATGGGCAACAAACGCACATAGGGCAACCTATTTTGGTGAATGGGCTACCCTATGTGCGACACGTGGAAACGTGTGAATGGGCAACAAACGCACATAGGGCAACCCATTTTGGTGAATGGGCTACCCTATGTGTGACATGTGGAAACGTGTGAATGGGCAACAAACGCACATAGGGCAACCTATTTTGGTGAATGGGCTACCCTATGTGCGACACGTGGAAACGTGTGAATGGGCAACAAACGCGCATAGGGCAACCTATTTTGGTGACTGGGTTGCCCTATGTGCGACACGTGGAAACTTGTGAATGGGCAACAAATGCACATAGGGCAACCCATTTTGGTGAATGGGCTACCCTATGTGTGACATGTGGAAACGTGTGAATGGGCAACAAACGCGCATAGGGCAACCTATTTTGGTGAATGGGCTACCCTATGTGCGACACGTGGAAACGTGTGAATGGGCAACAAACGCACATAGGGCAACCTATTTTGGTGAATGGGCTACCCTATGTGCGACACGTGGAAACTTGTGAATGGGCAACAAATGCACATAGGGCAACCCATTTTGGTGAATGGGCTACCCTATGTGTGACATGTGGAAACGTGTGAATGGGCAACAAACGCGCATAGGGCAACCTATTTTGGTGAATGGGCTACCCTATGTGCGACACGTGGAAACGTGTGAATGGGCAACAAACGCACATAGGGCAACCTATTTTGGTGAATGGGCTACCCTATGTGCGACACGTGGAAACGTGTGAATGGGCAACAAACGCACATAGGGCAACCTATTTTGGTGAATGGGCTACCCTATGTGCGACACGTGGAAACGTGTGAATGGGCAACAAACGCACATAGGGCAACCTATTTTGGTGAATGGGCTACCCTATGTGCGACACGTGGAAACGTGTGAATGGGCAACAAACGCACATAGGGCAACCCATTTTGGTGAATGGGCTACCCTATGTGCGACACGTGGAAACGTGTGAATGGGCAACAAACGCACATAGGGCAACCCATTTTGGTGAATGGACTGCCCTATGGCAACAAACAGTTCAAAAACACTAAGGCTACGTTCACGTTATCACCGTGATTCAGCCTGCGATCCGGAAATCATTGCAAATCGCGGGCCGCCTGTGCGTTGCCGTTGATTTGCAATGGCACCCCAAATGCCTTGCGATGTTGCCGTGATTTCCGCCTGCCGAATCGCGGTGACATCGCGCAAACAAAATCACGGGTCGCATGACGCCCCAAAGAAGCTTTTGTACCTTTTTTGGGCGTCATGCGACCCACAATTTTGTTTGTGCGATGTTACCGCAATTCGGTTCCCACTATATTATTTTTGGTGTTCATAGAGAAGCGTACATGACCTCAACTAACATGACTGTTCCAAACAAACAGAAGTGAGGGGGAAAAGGTGAGGTGCAGGAGCTCACACTGGAAGTAAAAAACTACGGAAGAAAACATTTCATGATCTTTAAAATACAGGACCGTTATGTAGTGGATGAGCCACATGTAGCACATTTATTTGGGGCCAGGCTACAAGTAGTGGAGTTGTATGTAATATTTTTTGGTGTCACTTAGTGTCACTTTAAGGCAGTTTATGCAATGACTTATATGTGGGAAATGTCTTCCCTCGGCTGCACAGCTCCATACTAGACGGTGATTCCATGGCAATTTGGTAATGCTACATAATATAATAAAAACCTAGGCAAAGCCAGCGGTACATTTCCTATCAGTCTCTCCATCTGTGTCTGGAAGAGGGATTCGCTGCGCCATGCCCCTACGTGGGAACTGAGATTGTATGATTCTAGCTCATCTTATTGGGTATTATTCATCATCAGTGAAAACAATGGGGATTCCCCCTTCTCTGGAATAAAGGGAATCCTGAGAATTTCACGCACAGCACTCTTATTTATAAATATAATGTCAGATATCCGTCCAATATAAACATGCATTGTGTGTAATGAGAAGAGGAGGGGTGAGTGTGGTCAGTGAGTCACACTGTGTGGGAGGATCAGAGACTATATATATAGAGAGGAGGAGAGCCCAGCACACTCTGCAACCATGACTCCTTCTATACTGTGTGTCCTAGCCGGCCTCCTGTGCCTGGTCTGTGCAGGTAAGAGCTCCACATTGTACTTATCTTACTAACCTCATCTCCACATTGTACTTACCTTACCAACCTCGTCTCCACATTGTACTTACCTTACCAACCTCATCTCCACTTTGTACTTACCTTACTAACTTCATCCCCACATTGTACTTACCTTACCAACCTCGTCTCCACATTGTACTTACCTTACCAACCTCGTCTCCACATTGTACTTACCTTACCAACTTCATCTCCACTTTGTACTTACCTTACTAACTTCATCCCCACATTGTACTTACCTTACCAACCTCGTCTCCACATTGTACTTACCTTACCAACCTCATCTCCACTTTGTACTTACCTTACCAACCTCATCTCCACTTTGTACTTACCTTACTAACTTCATCCCCACATTGTACTTACCTTACCATCCTCATCTCCGCATTGTACTTACCTTACCAACCTCATCTCCGCATTGTACTTACCTTACCAGCTTCATCTCCGCATTGTACTTACCTTACCAACCTCGTCTCCACATTGTACTTACCTTACCAACCTCATCTCCACTTTGTACTTACCTTACCAACCTCATCTCCGCATTGTACTTACCTTACCAGCTTCATCTCCACATTGTACTTACCTTACCAGCTTCATCTCCGCATTGTTATTTTTAAATTATAATTATTAATAAAGTGTTAATAAAAAAAATAAATATATATATATATATATATATATATATTCATATTCACACTGTTAATTATTATGATTATTATTAATAATAAAAAATTATTTTTATTATATATATATATATATATATATATATATATATATATATATATATAATAAAAATAATTTTTTATTATTAATAATAATCATAATAATTAACAGTGTGAATATGAATATATATATATATATATATATATATATTTATTTTTTTAAATATGATGATAATAAAGAAGTAAAGAAGATAATAAAGAAGTGTGTGAATAATATATATATATATTCACACACATAATAATATTATTTAAAAACAAGATATATATATATATATATATATATATATATATATATATATATATATATATATATATATATATATATATATATATATATATAAACACATTTTTTAAATATTATTATTATTTGTGTGAATTATATATATATTCACACAAATAATAATAATAGTAATAATAATATTTAAAAAATGTGTGTGTGTGTGTGTGTGTGTGTGTGTATGTATGTATGTATGTATGTATGTATATATATATATATATATCTTGTTTTTAAATAATATTCATTGTGTGTGAATAATATAGTGTGTGTATATATGTGTGTGTGTATATTATATATATATATATATTCAATGATAAAAAAAAGTGTATGTTTAAAAAAAAATAGAAGTGTGTGTATATATATATTTTTTTAATTAAGAATAATAGTGTGAATATATAATATAATCTTTTTTTTAATAATATAATGATGATAATAATAATAAGTGTGTGAATATATATATATATATATATATATATATATATATATATAAAATATTCACACGCTTATTATTATTATCATAATCATTATATTATTAAAAAAAAGATTATATCATATATTCACGCTATTATTTTTAAGTAAAAAGAAAATATATATATATTTATTACACACACTTCTATTTTTTTTTTTTTTAAACACACACTTTTTTATCATTGAATATTTATATTTAACACATCCATATAAGTTCATAAAATACAAAAGATAAGGCGGCAATCATGGGGCTTGAAAGGGAGCACACAAGGACGTTTCAACATCTGAGAAAGACAAGCTCATGTCTCATTGAGATGTCAAATTTAAACTGATGCCTTATCATTTATCTTTTGGTGATAAAAGTATTTGTATTGACCAGTTCACAAAAGTTGGGGGATCTGGGGTGGGATGAACTCTTTGGTTGGTGTAGGTCATGGGGTGAACTCTTTGGTTGGTGTAGGTTCATTGGGTGAACTCTTTGGTTGGTGTAGGTTCATTGGGTGAACTCTTTGGTTGGTGTAGGTTCATGGGGTGAACTTTTTGGTTGGTGTAGGTCATGGGGTGAACTCTTTGGTTGGTGTAGGTCATGGGGTGAACACTTTGGTTGGTGTAGGTTTCTGACCTTCAGCTGGTATGGAGTTCAAAGACCCCAATTTAATTCTATGCTTGAAACTGGAATATAGAATCTTTAAGTTTTGTTACTCCTGCGTGGAGTTTGCATGTTCTCCCTGTGCTTGTGTGTACTCCGGTTTCCTCCCACATTCCAAAGACATGCTGGTAGTTTAATTGGCTCCTGACTAAATTAGCCCTAGTATGTGTGTACAAATTTACTAAGCACATGTGCTATCACATTCCACATTCTGGTCCCAGGGTTAGGGGAAGACATGGTGGCCCACCTTGTAAAAATTTGTCAAAGTTCTAAGGAAAAGTCTCTCAAGTGTATTAGACATAAGATTTACCGTGAAGATAGGCCCATGCCCCAATATATACAACCACAACTATCTAGAGATAAAGTAGGGGTTTCTAGGCTGATTGGGAGAAGGAAGACCAGAGAATCAATACATTAAAATTTAATTATTTATTGAATGTGTTTAAAACAAAATTGGTATACACACAGGGATGTATAAAGACACATATAGAAAACATCCCTCATATGCAAAACATAAGTTAAAAATCACAGCACAGAAATATTTCCCTATTATGGGAGCAATACATGCTTCAAGCTGATGTTGGTGCAAGAAGTCTTTGATATTCGGTTTGTGGGTCCCAATCAGCCAACGCGTTTTGCATCAGGCTTCGTCCGGGCCAGAGAGACCGAGCAATATCGATATTTCTTGCTGTAAACGAAGATTAGATGACAGGTAGGGAGAGTCACAATCCCTAAGGTTAGATATATAATTATTAGTGTCGAGTTTTGTCGATATTACTCTCCTAGGTAGGTAGTAAAGAACCCCCATATATCGGTGGCAATTATTCCATCTTGTCCTTTGTAAAAGTTTATTTCCGCTTCCTGGTTCATAGATCCAGGGATAACAAGGTAACCGGGCTCATGTACTATAGTTAATTTAGCTCCCCTAGGGACCCACTTGTCTGACTCAACCATAGAGTCCACCTTAATAGGGAATGGGGAATATACCACACGATGCCAGGTAATGTGCTTCCGAATAGTCCACTGTAAATATATGGAGGCAGGCTTGTGAATGGTTTAGGTTATACACCATTCAAAAGTCATGATGCCCATTCATGACCTCATAAATAGCCTCAGTTTTGGTGGTTTTCCGCATGTGCCTGCCCAGTATTGTATTAGACATAGTTCCCAGTGAGCTGAGCCATAGAATCACCAAGAGTTGGAAACTGTATGGATATTACATACACACTCAAGGGTCATTCCACTGGAACATAAAAAGATGGGGGTACACCCAAAACTCAAAGGTTAACAAGAACGAATATATATATATATATATATATATATATATATATAATCCAGGGGCCAACTCAACCTGCCTAGTTCCTCCAATAACTAGAATACTACTTTTTGGTTAGGCTTGAACTTTATAAAAGCGAAATCTTGTAGCAAATGAGGCCAAATTGAAGTAGTCTTCTTCACTAGCGCATGCAAAGCCCTGTGAACAGACTTGATTACATCATGTGTGGTGCTGATTTCATTAAAAAGTAACACTTTTCATCAAAAAACAAAACAAAAAAACATTCCCCTAGTGATCTATGTACATTGCAGGTAACTTTGTTGCAGATTCCTACCTTTTGTAATTCTGAAGAATTCTGTTTGTCTTTGTCTGTATCTATGGGAGTGATTTTATAATTATCAATCAGCTGCTGCACCTGCAGGGTCTGCATCCCTTTAGGCTCCATTCACACCTAGGCAGTTTGAATTGCGGGAGGAAATGGTAAATGGGGGGACGTGTTTGCAATGCCATTTTTTCTCAATGGAACCCCAAACACACAGAGATGGCTAGGGAGATGGCTAGGGAGATGGCTAGGGAGATGGCTAGGGAGATGGCTAGAGAGATGGCTAGGGAGATGGCTAGGGAGATAGAGAGATGGCTAGGGAGATGGCTAGGGAGATAGAGAGATGGCTAGGGAGATGGCTAGGGAGATAGAGAAATGGCTAGGGAGATGGCTAGGGAGATAGAGAAATGGCTAGGGAGATAGAGAGATGGCTAGGGAGATGGCTAGTAGAGCTGCACGATTAATCGTATGAAAATCGCGATCTCGATTCACCCCCCCTGACGATCTAACCCTGAAATATGCTCGATTCTTTGCATAGCTGCATAGCAGAGAGAACAGCTGTGGAAAAAAAAAAAAAGCCTCCCGGCAAACGGCTATCAGCAAAGTCTCCCAGTAACTATAAACAAAAATGATTACATTGTATCTTTTCCTTCCCTCTGCCAGGGAGAAAGGAAGTTTAACCTCTTAAAGACTGGATCTTTTTCTGACATTTGTTGCTTGCAAGTTAAAATCAGTTATTTTTTGCTAGAAAAGTACTTAGAACCCCCAAACATTTTATATATTTTTTTTAGCAGAGACCCTACAGAATAAAATGGCGATTGTTGTAATATTTTATGTCACACTGTATTTGCGCAGCAGTCTTTCAAACGCAATTAATAGACTTTAATGAATAAAAAAAAACGTAACAGTAAAGTTATCCCAATTTTTTTTTGTTACACAGAGAATCGTGATCTTTATTCCAAGCTAAAAAATCGTGATTCTCATTTTGGCCAGAATCGTGCAGCTCTAATGGCTAGGGAGATAGAGAGATGGCTAGGGAGATGGCTATATATATTTTTTTTTCACAACTGTCATGTGACAAAATTGCAGGATGCGTGTCACCCAAAAGAAGTTCCTTGAACTTCTTTTGCGAGACACACGTTCCGCGATTTTGTTTGTGCAACTTTTCACGCGACATTTACAAAATTGCTCTGCGTTTGGGGTGCCTTTGAGAAATAATGCCATCACAAATGCGTCCCATGTTTTACCACAATTGTGAAATCGCAGATTCAAATCTCTTTAGACGTGATTTCCCTTTGGTGGCATCCCACCAAAAATGACATTTTTGTTGCAGGAGATGCCCAAAATCTGATTTGTATCTTAGTGCAGACTTCTGGGAAAATCAGTGAGCCAATCACACAAACAGGAAATGACGTTTCTGGGGGCGTCCTGTACACAATCTATGTACAGAACACCTCCTTGTAGCAGAAAATAGCGCTACAGATTGAAAAGGAAAGGTAACTTTTAATCCAGTTCAATTGCAATATGACTTGTGTCGCAATTGTATATGCTATATATTTTTTTGTTTGCTAGTTTTTTTTTTTCCCACGAAAGTGAAGTTACCCTTCAAGTGTAAACCCATTAGGAAGGAAATATTGGACTGCAATTGTTGACCTGCTCTTGAAAATGCGAGCTGCCTGGCTTATACTGTAGCACTGCCCCCGTAGGGGTTGCAGAATGTAGTCTTCCCTGGGCCTCCCTCTGATTATCCTGCAGCCAGATGCTTTACCTCACTTGGTTGAAATGAATAGCAGACTCTATGTTGAACCATACTGCATGTGTATGGAAGGAAAAGTCCTTTGCTTACTCTGGAAGCAGACTCTATGAACACTGACTCTTCAGGACACTAACCATTATGCTCTGTAGCTGGCACCCGTCCACTGACTTCTCTATCTTGAAGAGATGGCCCTCACCAAACAGGCCCCTAGATGTGAATCTGGACTCACGGAAACCAGAAACAGATCTGTTAAGATATATGACATTTTGTTTATATGCCCTTATACAGCTTATCCATTGATCTACAGTCATATGAATATGTTGTCTGTTTGTTAACCAGGAAGTGTTTAAATAAAGTTGCACTCACTAAAAAAAAAAAAAAAAAAAAAGAGAAAAAGGGGCAGCAGAGACTGCAGTGTGTGTTCCTGAGAAAACTAAAGCATGGTGCCTGTGTGAGTCTGTCCTCCATCAAAGATCTGCTATAATCCGGTTATCCTATCTCTTAAGTAAAAAATGGCAACAGGTTATGGGCCCAGGAGAGAGGGAACAAGCCGATGGAACAGGCTGCTTTTCGATGGAGATGAGAAAAATTATGAGCTGTGGGAGACAAAATTCCTAGGCCATCTGCGCTTGATGAATGTTAAAGAAACGATCCTGCAGGATCCACCAGACGGAACAGACCCTGTACAAGACAGGAATAAGAATGAGGAAGCTTATGCTGAGTTAATACAATTCCTGGATGATAAAAGTCTATCTCTTATAATGAGAGAAGCAACTGATAATGGAAGAAAAGCGCTGAAAATCCTGAGAGATCATTATGCTGGCCAAGGTAAGCCACGTATCATAAATTTATACACAGAACTAACATCTCTTCAGAAGTCTGAATGTGAAAGTGTCACAGACTATATCATACGCACAGAAACAGCGATTACAGCACTTAGAAATGCAGGAGAGACCCTCAGTGATGGACTATTAGTGGCTATGATTCTTAAAGGCCTGCCTGAATCATTCAAACCATTTGCAATCCACATAACACAAGGTAAAGAAGATATGACTTTTACTGACTTTAAAACTCAGTTAAGGATTTTTGAGGACACTGAAAAATATCACAGCAGCACAAGCACTGATAATGTAATGAAAATCAGCACCCCTGTTGTACCAACAAGGGAGAAAGACATCATTGTCTGCTACAGTTGTCATCAGAAAGGTCACAAAGCTAATGCATGCCTATATAGAATGAATAAGAGGAAGACAAAGTGGTGTAATTATTGCAAGAGCTCCACTCACAGTGAGACATTGTGCAGACGAAAGGCACGAGACAATGTAAAGCAGGTAGTGGATGATACAGAACAAACATTTGCTTTTAAAATAAGCGAAGACCAGTTAAACAATCCCAAAACAAAAAGCCTGATGGTAGATACAGGAGCAACATCGCATATTATCACAGACATCAAGAAATTTAAAAGATTTGACACCTCGTTTAAGCCAGAGAAACACTACATGGAGTTGGCAGATGGGAAAAGAACTTCCGGTGTAGCACTCAAGAGAGGCGACGCTGAGGTATACCTAATGGACAGTAAGGGAAGACAAAGGAGGACATTGCTACAAAACGCATTGTTTATCCCCACATATCCACAAGACATTTTCTCTGTTGAAGCAGCAACAAGAAATGGGGCGTCTGTTGAATTCAGACAAGATGACAGTATTCTGATCCATAAGAATGGTACAAAATTTGTTATAAAGAAATACAACAGGCTTTACTATTTGAACACCTATAAGGAATGCGATGACAGTTGTTACGGTTGTTATGATATTCAGACATGGCATGAAATCCTAGGTCATTGTAATTACGATGATATCTTGAAACTACAGAATCTAGTAGATGGAATGAAGATCCAAGGTAAGGTTGATAAGTCCAACCTGAATTGTGAGATTTGTATCCAAGGAAAAGTTGCTCAGAGTAGAAACAGGGAGCCTGACACCCGTGCAAAATACCCACTTGAACTAGTACACACAGATTTAACAGGTCCTATAGAGCCAGTTGCAAAGGACGGATTCAAATACGTCATAGGATTCACTGATGATTATTCTGGTGCAGTGTTTGTATACTTTCTGAAAAACAAGAGTGACACAGTTCTAGCCACAGAGAAGTTTATCGCTGATACTGCCCCCTATGGGATCATCAAGAGAATGAGGTCAGACAATGGTACCGAATTCACATCGAATGACTTCCAGTCACTACTCATAAAGAAGAGCATAAGACATGAGACTTCAGCACCTTATTCACCACATCAAAATGGAACAGCTGAAAGAAACTGGAGAACACTGATAGAGATGGCAAGATGTATGCTAATAGAGAGCAAAGTACCAAAAGAGTTATGGACATATGCAGTGATGACAGCAGCTATGATTCGAAATAGATGTTTTAACAATCGTTTGAAGCAAACGCCATACAACATACTGACAGGGAAGAAACCAGACTTATCAAAAATGAAGATTTTTGGGTCAGAATGTTTTGCATACAAACACGATAAGAAAAAGCTGGATCCAAAATGCACAAAAGGAATTTTTGTAGGATATGACAAAAATAGTCCTTCTTACCTAGTGTATTACCCTGAAACTGGCAAAGTCTTCAAGCACAGACTAGTAAAATTCATTGAAAAGGATGTAATCGAGAAACAAACTCAGACTGAGCTGTTGGACAATAATGATGATTTCTATGAGGAAAGGAGTGTAATTCCTGTATCAGGTCCAATGACTAATGAGACCCCAGATTCTTTAGAGAAGATTGTAGAGGACAAAGATGAAGACCATGGTACAAGATACCCTACAAGAAATAGAAAAACTCCTCAGTATTTAAATGACTATGTACTAGAATCTGTTGGTGATGATCAGGTACTAATGAACATAGATTACTGCTATAGAGCACATGATGTACCTCAGACCTTCAGAGAAGCTATGGAAACACCCCAGTCACAAAGTTGGTTAAATGCAATGAAAGATGAGATGGAGTCACTAAAGGAGAATGATACCTTCAAATTGACCACACTACCAGAAGGCAAACATTCAGTGGGGGGTAGATGGGTGTATGCAATAAAAAGCAATGCAGATGGAACTGAAACGTACAAAGCCAGATTTGTGGCAAAAGGCTATAATCAAGTAAAGGGAACCGACTACATGGAAACTTTTTCTCCAACTGCGAATTTTACTTCATTACGCATTTTGATGCAAATGGCAGCACAATATGATTTAATCTTGCATCAAATGGATGTGAAGACAGCTTACTTGCATGCCCCAATTGATTGTGATATATATATAGACCAACCAGAAGGTTTTGAGATCAAAGATGACACAAATAAAAAGCTAGTTCTCAAACTAAAAAAGTCACTGTATGGTCTTAAGCAATCGGGAAGAAACTGGAACAAGATGCTACATGATTATCTATGTTCAAATGCATTTATACAAAATTCTGTAGACCATTGTGTTTATGTCAAACAGAACAGAGATGAACAAGCAATATTACTAATATGGGTGGATGATCTCATCATTGCTGCAAGCAATGAAAAACTACTCAATGATGTGAAGTCAACACTTGCGACAAAATTCAAAATGAAGGATCTTGGAAAACTGAACTATTTTTTGGGCATTGATTTTAGACAGACTAGTGAAACGGTGAAGATGAATCAGAAGAGATACATTTTGAAAATGATAGAAAGATTTGGTATGTCAGATTGTAAACCGAGATCTACTCCTTGTGAACAAAAATTAGATTTCGACGACAAAAGTGAACTTGCAGATGTAAAAAGCTATCGGGAGATAGTAGGCAGTTTGATTTATGTGGCTACGTGTACAAGACCGGATTTGAGTTGGACTATAAGCAAACTGTCACAACACTTTTCACAACCAAGTGTACAACACATGATCACGGCCAAACACGTACTGAGATATTTGAAAGGAACTGTCAATTTTGAACTATGCTACAGAAAATGTAAAGAGAAGTTAAAACTAGAGGCGTATAGTGATGCCAGTTGGGCCTCAGATCAGATTGATAGGAGAAGCACAACAGGATATTGTTTTAGCCTGACTGAAAATGGACCTCTGATTTCTTGGAAATCAAAGAAACAACCAACAGTTGCATTATCTTCATGTGAAGCTGAATATATAGCATTAGCTGCAACCACACAGGAGAGTCTATATCTTACACAACTGCTGAGAGAATTGGACAGTGAATGTCAGTTTGAGCCAGTGAAGATTTTTGAAGACAATCAGAGTGCGATAGCTCTCGCAAAGAACCCAGTTTACCATCAAAGATGCAAACATATTGACATTAAATTCCATTTCCTTAGGTCTATTCTGAGTGAAGGCAAGATAGATCTTGAGTATTGTTCTACGGATAAAATGGTAGCTGATGTTCTGACTAAACCAATAACAAAGTTTAAGCTTGATAGGTTTGTGAGTTATATTTTTGGAGTATAGAGAGTAAAATGATGTAACTGTACTAAACTATTTTTCATAAGCAGTATAAGAGCAAGTGGGGGTGTTAAGATATATGACATTTTGTTTATATGCCCTTATACAGCTTATCCATTGATCTACAGTCATATGAATATGTTGTCTGTTTGTTAACCAGGAAGTGTTTAAATAAAGTTGCACTCACTAAAAAAAAAAAAAAAAAAAAAGAGAAAAAGGGGCAGCAGAGACTGCAGTGTGTGTTCCTGAGAAAACTAAAGCATGGTGCCTGTGTGAGTCTGTCCTCCATCAAAGATCTGCTATAATCCGGTTATCCTATCTCTTAAGTAAAACATGGCAACAAGATCCTTCCAGGTAAATACCCCCCCCCCCTCTGTGTCAGCTCTGCATGATATCTGGGTCTACATGATATCCGCCCTCCAGGACCCCACTCTCCAGCCAAAATCCCGCTGCACACTTTCACTCTTGGGGTATATATATATATATATATATATATACAGTCACCCAGCATGCCTTGAGGCACTTTCCTCTGCCAATGGCCAGGGCTGTATCTACACCCATGCTCCCAATTGTCAGGTTTCCTCCCACTGTCCAATATGCCCCATCCTATTGGACCAGTGTGAAACAGGCAGACAACATGAGCAGCATCTGATCACACTGAGCAGACCCTATCAATGGATCACTGCTCCCTGTTAGGAGAGAGTACTTAAATTTGCCTGACAGTTCCCCTGGTAAGCAAGGAAACCCAAAAAGCAATACTCTCTAGCACCTACCTAGACAGGTGCTACAATACTGACTTTTGTTACTTTGTGAGCCACTCATCCAGAACAGTTATGATCAGAAAGTTGGAGAGAAGTCAGACATGCCTATCCTAAGTAACAAAAGTTGTGTGCTAGACAAACATGTCTACCAAAGAAATGTAATATTACTTTAGCACTGCCCCCATAGGGGGCCACTGAGTATAGATCTCTTGGGTCTCCCTCCGATTATCCTGCCAGATACCTGGCATTTTCACACAATGCCTGGTGCACACACACACACACACACTTTTGCTCGTTGTCTCCAGACAATGACCAGTCTAGGAGATTTGTTTTTGATGGTTTATTTGGAGAATTTGAATAGGAGAAGGGATTAGTGGTATACTCCAAATTCAAATTTGTACAGGTGAGGGCAACTCTCACTTAGTAGAACTGAATAGCCGATCTTCGGCTGAACCATACAGCACTTGCATGGGAAGAATAAGTCCTTTGCTTTTGATGAACTCTATCCTCAGAACCAGGGAAGGACTGGGCCAGCGGGCAGGGTGGAAATTGCCCCCTGGGCCACTCTTATGCCCCATAAAAAGGCTGCACCGCTTCTGCCACAGACATGCCTAAAGGATTCTTGGTGAAGAGCAGTAAAAAGTCCCCACCACTGACCTACTGAGTTCAGGTTGAAGACAAGGACAGAGCACAGCCCCCCAACATAGATGATGTAAGCTGTGTCTAAGCAGAGGCCGGTTCCATGCCCCACTGGAGACTCTCCTCCCTTGGCCAGCCCCGACCGAGCTATCCCAGTTCCCCCCCCCCCTAACCGCTCCCTGCTGGCCATGTCGGAAACCCGGATTCAGTCGGTAAGAGTATCTGGAGCGGGGCTTCAGCCTGGAATGGGGGTCAGGAGGAGAACAGGAAGAGGGAAAATGGGAGGGGGGCGGAGTCGCTGCACCATGGGCCTCTGGTTTGTACTTGCCCCCTGGGCCGAAAGTTGTCAGTCTGCCCCTGCTGAGAACACAATCCAGTATCCCCCTTTAGCTTACACCCAGCACGCTGACTTTGTAGCACCAAGAGGGGGATTTTAACAGCAGTCTCGAGGATCCCTGTGGGAAGTCTGTACTCACAAGGCCCTGTCCGCAGGTCACCTTCCTCCGTGATACCAGACGTGATCCATGGACCTCCTCCCTCAGTCAGCTCTCAAAAGTATCCCTGGGTTTCAGCATCTGTTTTCTGGCCCTCGGGTTGACCACCTGAGGCCGCATGGCAGTCTCTGCTGGGGCGAGGCAGCAGCCCCTCCAGCCAAAGACCATGAGCCCCATGTCCTCAGATATAAGAACAGTCGTCCAGCATGCACCGGGGCACCTCCCGTGCCTATTGGCCAGGGCTGTACAGATCCCCTGCTCTCGAATGCATGGTTTCCACCCACTATCCAATAAACTAAATCACTATTGGATCATTGTGAAACATTAAGCCAGGGTGAGCAGCATCCTAGGCAGGTCCTATCTAACAATCACAGCTCTCTGTTAAGCAAGCTGCTCCTAGATTTACCTGGCTGTCTCCTTATTAAGCAGAGAAACCAAAAACGATATACACCTACACTAGCACCTATCCAGCCTGGTGCTACATTACATAATCCTTCGAAGAAGTGGCCGTACCTTTATGGTAGATGCAGAACTCAATCCAAGGCCATGGCCATCTTCATTGTAATTGGGACATCAAGGAAGGTCTAAGAACCTAATATCCTTGATTGATTTAACAATGTAAGTGCACCCCATAGCCTAGAGATTGATCTAGTAATGTAGAAGTGTGTGTGTGTTTGTGTGTGTATATATATATATATATATATATATATATATATATATATATATATATATATGTGTGTGTGTGTGTGTGTGTGTGTGTGTGTGTGTGTATGTATATATATATATATATATAGTATGTATATATGTATATATATATATATATATATATATATATGTATATGTATGTGTATATATATGTATATATATATATATATATATGTATGTGTATATATATATATATATATATATATATATATATATATGTGTGTATATATATATGTGTGTGTGCGGAGCTTGAGGTTGCAATAAATATGCATGAATTCTCCTATATGCATGCACGCGGTGAACCACCATACATAGAGGGGATCCTATAGGAGCAACATCCCACCTCAGAGTGGATGGGCTTTCATCCAAAAATCCATTGTGACTGGCTTATGAAAATAAGAGGTCATAACTTTCTGGTGAGTGAGGTGGAAAGAGGGGTGGACAGTGTGGAGCGTGTTTAAAAGGACCGCACTGAGCACTTTACTTTGGGCCCTTGTGGATTGTGTGTCACACGAGTATAAGATTTAAAGACAAATAGACACTAGGCACTTATATTGAGCATGAGGACTTACCATAAGGATATATGAATTGGGATTTTATATATATTATATGTTATAAACATGGGAGAGGCAAACTTGTAGATCAGGCTCCCCTGATGAGCAGCAGGAGCAATAGATGCCCTTTCCTAGCACCTACCTAGGAGGGCGCCACATCAATTATATGCCATTTGACTTTGACGGTCTATTTGATGCTTATATAGTGCAATATTCCATTTGAATTTTTATTTGTCTCTTTCCAATTGAAGTAATTCATTTGTTACCCTTTAAATATGTATCACAACCCATGTAAAATTTAGATTATTCTTATTTTTTTTCAAAACAAACAAATTTGACAAGGAAAAAAAGACTACCAAAAGCATGATTATAATAATGCTTCCAGGGAGGTGCCCAACCCTATATGTTGAACACCTAACCCAATCCAACATATGGCCATCTAATTGGGACATCAAGGTAGATCTAAGAACCCTTTAGCCTAGAGCAGTGATGGCGAACCTTGGCACCCCAGATGTTTTGGCACCCCAGATGTTTTGGAACTATATTTCCCATGATGCTCAACTACATTGCAGAGTGCATGAGCGTCATGGGAAATGTAGTTTCAAAACATCTGGAGTGCCAAGGTTCACCATCACTGGCCTAGAGATTGATCTAGTGATGTAAGTAAATTACAAAAGTTGTGACCTAAACAAAAACGTCTACCAAAAGGAATTTATTACATAATCCTACAAATGAATGTCCCTACCCATATGGAGGACAAATAACCCAATCAAAGACCATGGCCATCTATTTGGGACATCAAGGAAGGTCTAGGAACTTCCATAGCCTAGAGATTGATCTAGTGATGTAAGTAAATTACAAAAGTTGTGACCTAAACAAAAACGTCTACCAAAAGGAATTTATTACATAATCCTACAAATGAATGTCCCTACCCATATGGTGGACACCCAACCCAATCAAAGACCATGGCCATCTATTCGGGACATCAAGGAAGGTCTAGGAACGTCCATAGCCTAGAGATTGATCGAGTGATGTAAGTACACCCATAGCACCTACCTAGCGATTGATATCCCAATGTAAGTACACCCCATAGCCTAGAACTTGATTGAACATATGTGAAATCGCGATTTAGCTGTGGACTTCCCCTTTGGATGTCAGGGTTGGAGTTCAACCTAGTTGTGGACCTTTCAGGTACAAAATGGCTGCCAAGAGCCATAATAGTGAAGCTACCTAGGACATGTTTGTAATATTGATTTTATTTTTCATGAACACACTAATGTTGTAGAATTTGAGTCACACCCCTTTTATATTGCATGTCACATTGGGTGCATTGTATGGGACAATTGGCATCACTATCTGCTCAATAGAGGATATCCCATACCAAAAAGCCTTTTTTATTTTTTCTTCTTGTTAGCACCCCCCGCCCCATTCTAAGGAAATTGCTTTGGAATTAGCCCACAGACCTTTTAAATCGGACCTGGCACTTTATATGTTCTTGTTTTAAAGTTTTAGGTGTGCGTCTCCATCGCAACCAACCTAATTTATACTGTGCTAGACAGAAACTCAATTTAGACTTCAGGACAAGCTGTGATTACATAAACAGCACAACAATTAAACCTATATCCATGGTGGTTATTTTAGGTTATCCCTGTCTGATGTTGTTGGAAAATTCATTAATGCTATTGTTCCATTATCTCACACCCAGTACTAAGCGTAATATAACCATATATTAAAATAAGAATGGAGATAATTTGTCAGTTTCACTGCATCTGTGTGTGTCTTGGTTGCCAGGTACTTAGCACTCACTGGAGCCAGTATGGGAGGAAGCCAAGTAATCAACCACCGTAGTTTTGGATAATGAAAAGAAACTAGAGCACTCAAGTTAAACACACAGACAGGGGCGTAACTACAGGGGTTGCAGGGGTTGCAATTGCAACCGGGCCCCATTCTCCAGGAGGCCTGTGTGGCTCCCCTGTACACCTGGATAGGAGGGGCAACGGGGGCGGCATGTAGAGAAATCACTGTCCTCCTTTTCCCTCATGTAGCTGCAGGAGGAAAATGGAGGACATTGGTTCCTCTGTATGCTGCCCCCGCCACTCCTCCTATCCAGTTCACTTGGTGTTCTGCTGTCTCTGGGCCCCTGTGAGCTCCCCTGGTCCCCCCCCCCACTGTGCTGACCCACACTGTGCTCCCTTCCCTCTTCTGCTGGCTGCTGCAGGGGATGTCACAATAGAGAACCAGGAAGGGGTTGGTAATTATGTGCAATTTTCTGAATGGACAGAGTCATAGTCAGTGACATTGTAAAAAATAAAACAAAGTGTTAAAAAATAATACAATTAAAATACCAAAAAATAAAAACTACTGACACCAGTGGGTGAACTTCCAGGATCACAAAGGTCACAGTTGCAACCAGGCCCTGGCATTAGGCCCCAAGATAGCAGGAAGGGGGCCCACTGCAGAAATTGTGAAAGGGCCCCAGGATCAGTGGAAAGAGCCCCAGGCTTGAAGGGAAGGGCCCTGGCCAGGGTTCCGGGGGGCCCTTCATGGTTTCTTGCACTGGGGCCCTGAAGATTCTAGTTACGCCTCTGCACACAGACATAGGGAAGGCCTACAAACTCCATGCAGATAATGCCCTTGGTCAGATTCAAGCCCAGGACCCAGAACTGTAAGAAAAGCAGAATAAGGCCCATGTCACCCATGCCAACCCTGTCATCGGCACACTTTTTTTTTTTTTTTTGCGTGAGATTCTACCTAATATGTCAATGATATTTTGAATTGTTACTGTAAACGACTGCCTCTGATAACTCTTTAGATGGGGTTTACATTATGCCTTGCACATAAGCTAAACTTTCTAATCATGAAGACAGTGTAAGAACATGTGTTGCTACTGAAATTTAAAGGAAAGCAGTACGCTGGTTTCCAGCTTGTGAAATGGGCATAGTTGTTCTTGGCTTGACAAATGAGGAGACAGGGGTCACCAGGACATGAAATGAGGAGACGGGTCACCAGGACATGAAATGAGGAGACGGGTCACCAGGACATGAAATGAGGAGACGGGTCAACAGGACATGAAATGAGGAGACGGGTCACCAGGACACGAAATGAGGAGACGGGTCACCAGGACACGAAATGAGGAGACAGGGGTCACCAGGACACGAAATGAGGAGACAGGGGTCACCAGGACACGAAATGAGGAGACGGGTCACCAGGACATGAAATGAGGAGACGGGTCACCAGGACATGAAATGAGGAGACAGGGATCACCAGGACACGAAATGAGGAGACAGGGGTCACCAGGACATGAAATGAGGAGACAGGGGTCACCAGGACACGAAATGAGGAGACAGGGGTCACCAGGACATGAAATGAGGAGACAGGGGTCACCAGGACATGAAATGAGGAGACAGGGGTCACCAGGACATGAAATGAGGAGACAGGGGTCACCAGGACATGAAATGAGGAGACGGGTCACCAGGACATGAAATGAGGAGACGGGTCACCAGGACATGAAATGAGGAGACGGATCACCAGGACATGAAATTAGGAGACAGGGGTAACCAGGACACGAAATGAGGAGACAGGGGTCACCAGGACACGAAATGAGGAGACAGGGGTCACCAGGACACGAAATGAGGAGACGGGTCACCAGGACATGAAATGAGGAGACGGGTCACCAGGACATGAAATGAGGAGACGGGTCACCAGGACACGAAATGAGGAGACAGGGGTCACCAGGACATGAAATGAGGAGACAGGGGTCACCAGGACATGAAATGAGGAGACAGGGGTCACCAGGACATGAAATGAGGAGACAGGGGTCACCAGGACATGAAATGAGGAGACAGGGGTCACCAGGACATGAAATGAGGAGACGGGTCACCAGGACATGAAATGAGGAGACGGGTCACCAGGACATGAAATGAGGAGACAGGTCACCAGGACATGAAATGAGGAGACGGATCACCAGGACATGAAATTAGGAGACAGGGGTAACCAGGACACAAAATGAGGAGACAGGGGTCACCAGGACACGAAATGAGGAGACAGGGGTCACCAGGACATGAAATTAGGAGACAGGGGTCACCAGGACATGAAATTAGGAGACAGGGGTCACCAGGACATGAAATTAGGAGACAGGGGTCACCAGGACACGAAATGAGGAGACAGGGGTCACCAGGACATGAAATGAGGAGACGGGTCACCAGGACATGAAATGAGGAGACGGGTCACCAGGACATGAAATTAGGAGACAGGGGTCACCAGGACACGAAATGAGGAGACAGGGGTCACCAGGACACGAAATGAGGAGACAGGGGTCACCAGGACATGAAATGAGGAGACAGGGGTCACCAGGACATGAAATGAGGAGACGGGTCACCAGGACATGAAATGAGGAGACGGATCACCAGGACATGAAATTAGGAGACGGGGTCACCAGGACACGAAATTAGGAGACAGGGGTCACCAGGACATGAAATGAGGAGACAGGGGTCACCAGGACATGAAATGAGGAGACGGGTCACCAGGACATGAAATGAGGAGACGGGTCACCAGGACATGAAATGAGGAGACGGATCACCAGGACATGAAATTAGGAGACAGGGGTCACCAGGACACGAAATGAGGAGACAGGGGTCACCAGGACACGAAATGAGGAGACAGGGGTCACCAGGACACGAAATGAGGAGACAGGGGTCACCAGGACACGAAATGAGGAGACAGGGGTCACCAGGACATGAAATGAGGAGACGGGTCACCAGGACATGAAATTAGGAGACAGGGGTCACCAGGACATGAAATTAGGAGACAGGGGTCACAGGACACGGAATGAGGAGACAGGGGTCACCAGGACATGAAATGAGGAGACGGGTCACCAGGACATGAAATGAGGAGACGGGTCACCAGGACATGAAATTAGGAGACAGGGGTCACCAGGACACGAAATGAGGAGACAGGGGTCACCAGGACATGAAATGAGGAGACAGGGGTCACCAGGACATGAAATGAGGAGACAGGGGTCACCAGGACATGAAATGAGGAGACGGGTCGCCAGGACATGAAATGAGGAGACGGGTCACCAGGACTTGAAATGAGGAGACGGATCACCAGGACATGAAATTAGGAGACAGGGGTCACCAGGACACGAAATGAGGAGACAGGGGTCACCAGGACACGAAATGAGGAGACAGGGGTCACCAGGACACGAAATGAGGAGACGGGTCACCAGGACATGAAATGAGGAGACGGGTCACCAGGACATGAAATTAGGAGACAGGGGTCACCAGGACACGAAATGAGGAGACAGGGGTCACCAGGACACGAAATGAGGAGACAGGGGTCACCAGGACATGAAATGAGGAGACGGGTCACCAGGACATGAAATGAGGAGACAGGGGTCACACCGCAATAAAACCTCAATCCAAAAATTACAGAGCACCAATAGGAGACCAATGGTTGGATGAATGCTTGATAATGCCAAACACCATGCCCATGGCGATATTCTGGTTTACTTTCTGGACTGCAATTGGACAAGAGTGGGTGGTAGCGGCTGTTGGCTTCCTGCAGACTGCAAGTGTTTGGGGATATCAGGTAGCATATCATAAGATCCCAACTTTCCTGGATTAGCCGAGACAGTCCCACATCTATGTCATCTGTCCCAAGATAACAGCTTCACCCTTGAATTACTGAGCATGCATGGTAACTAAAGAGCATTGTTAGGGGATTGTTTCCATGAGTAAGTCATTCCCACATAATTAACTGCCCAGAAAGTGGATGTGATTGGAGAAGGACTATCAGGAAAGTGGGCAACATCTAGGTGGCACTGCCTAGGAGGACATTCTATTTATGAGCAATGGGCAGAGGTGCTAGTGTCCTGGGTTCCATTATGAGTTTTGTAGGTGTTAGTGTCTGGAACCCCTGGTCCCGCTGTTCTTATGCTCGCTTTGTGTCTGGCAGGCCTGGGAGAGTGATTTCAGGAAGTAACACAGACGGACACAGATGTATGGTGAAACCAACTCTCAGTTTATTATAGGCTCGTTGGGGTTTATATAGTAAAGAGTAAGGGCATATAGCATAAGTATAGGATACTTGTTACGTTCTTATTGGTTAAACAGTTTAAGGAAACCAAGCGTCATTTCGGGAAAAAAGCGAGTACACTTAATACCATATAGGGCATATAGCTTATTGCTAGAAACGCCTGACATGATTTCATCAAAAACCACAAACAGAAACTTGCCATAACTGTAACACGTACACATTTGCAAAGCTTGTATAACTAAGATACATAGAAAATGGAGTGGGAACATACAAAATGGAGGGCAAATAAAATTGATACCTCCCCATCTCCCACAATCCCCTCTTAAAATCAATAATCTTCCCAATTGATTTTCCCAGAAAAAAAACCCTGTGTCACTCCCTAGATAGTAAGGTTACTCTTTCCCTTTTGTTTGTGACTCTTGACATACTTAGTATATTCATTAGGGCTGTTAGTTGGGGGTTTCTTGCAGCCTGCAATTTGGTGGGATAGCATTGAAATATTCTTCACCTTTGGCCTGGAAGCTCTAGCAATAATACACATTACCAGCTTGAAGCATGCAAATAGAAAAAGCAAAAAGAGCAGGACTATAATAACGGTCATAGCAATATTTTTCAACCAGGAAAATATTCCTCCGACTCCAAACTCTACATTACTAAAGGGACTCCAGGTCTTAGCAATGTTCCTGGCTTCTAATTGTAACTTATCTACTTCTTTCCTGTGCTGTGCAATAATATCATAATAATCAGGGATTTCGACAGAAGTGTTGTGTATCCATGTGCAACATTCATAATCCTCCGTAACTTCACATAACCCAGTAAGAGCAGCACTCATACTTTCTATGGCTAGGTCATGAAGTTCAAGTTGTTTCTTAATTGCCCTCACTTCTATATTTAACTTGGTAATGTCTCCTGAGTTCTTATCTAGGATGTCATCGAGAATTTTAGAGTAATTATTCAACCTTTTCATCATGTCTATTCCCCATCCGGTCCATGAGGGGAACCAGGCCCATACCATATCCTTTTCAAGGAATAATTCTCTTTTATTGCGGTGTTTGAGGGGGTACCTAGGATGCATACTAGCTTCGAGGAGATGTCCTCCTTTGTTGTCTCCCACTACACCCATGATGGGGACTAGAGATGCGAGGTAACACCACCCTTGGGGTACAATAGGGATCCAAGGGTGACAAATCTTTCCACAACAAATATAAGTACTGTTTCCCAAAGCTAGGGGACGTTTGTGAAGCATCGCCATTATTTGGTCAGAAAAACTAGACCAAGCTAAATTTGACAACAACCGTCCTACTGGGGAAGAGGAAGTGGAACTGGAGTTAAGAAAGTTCATCAGAGTGGCGTTTAGGGCTGGTTCTGAGGTGTGCCAGAAGGAGCTGTCCATCGAGGTCATTGAGAAATTAATCTTAGTTTGCCGGCACACTTCAGCTCCCTTGGTGGAGTTTCCCAACCTAAAACACCAGTCTGGGGAATGACTTCTACCAATAATTTGGAAAGTGAGGGTATCATTTGAGAGTGTTCTCGTGACATTGGTGAGGACAACAGGAGGTGTACCATTTAGAAAAGGGGTGAAGTTTAAAGGTATTGCTAATAGGGGAATTCTAGCTGTGCTAGGATGGAGTTTACTACATATCCAACATTTTTCATATCCGGACTTCTGGGCATAGGCATACTTAAATTGCAACAATGACATTTTATCTGTAAGACTTTTTGAGCTTTCATCTCTCTTTTGTCTGTTATGTGCATTACTCTGTGTTGGGGTGTTGGAAGCTCCGCAAATGGCCTGTAGCCCTACTAGGTCTTCTGGATGATAAATACAGTTAGTGGTAACCCATACTACAGAGAAGACTGAAAATGATACAAGTCCTATAAGTAACCACAGGTTTCCAGAATCTGGTGCTATCAGGAATGTCATTCTTCTACAGGGTCAGGGCCGCCTGCCTCTGAATCCCCCTTTTCTTGACTATCCTGTTCAAGGTCAGGGCCGTCCGCCCCCGTTAGTACCTCTCTTGCTTCTGGTTCTGGACTTGCTTCAGGGGGTGGAGCCTCCTTCACCAATTTCACTCGGGTAGCGTGGATCCAGGTGGGGCTGTCTTCAGTCAGGACTGCTGTTCTGGTTACTGCAACAACGGTAGTGGGAGGGCCATAGGCGAAATCCTGTGGTTTCTTTCCTTTGGTCAGCAGCTTCATCACCACTACGTCTCCTTCTCTGAAGGGATGGGTATTTTCCTGTAAAAAGAAAAGAAAGGTGCGAGCAACTTTTCGTTCCGTTCCACTTGATTCTAAGTTTCAATTACTCTTTTATTTGTGCTTTTCATCCTTTCCACTATTCCTGAGCTCTATTTTCAGGATTTTGACTAGTTTCTGGCATCTTCTCTTTTAGTGGGGAACATTTCCGGCCATCGAGAAAACATGTCAGTGATGACACATGCTGGTTGTGTTCCCCCTCTTGGGAGAGGGATGTGTATAAAATCAATCTGCAGATGCGTGAATTGTGTTGTGGGATAGGGCAAGTGTTCATGTGCGGATTACTCCTAATGCAGGTAAGGCATTTTTTTTTTTTTTTTTTTTTTACATTATTTTCAACTAATCGAGCTGTGCCCGTGATGTAAAAATCTTTCTGAATCTGTTTTAAAGTGGCCTTCCATCCTATGTGTCCTATTCCATGGTAGTGGGCAATGCAAATAGGAGCACTATTACGGGGTATACACGGTTTCCCCTCTTTGCAAATTAATCCTGTTATAGGATTCTTTTGCAAGACAGGATAACCCCAGTCCTCCAATTCCTCAGCAGTGGCTGAGGCTTGTAGATCTGTGATCAACTGGGCATCATCGGGGAGGATGTGGGTTAGGACAGGCATTTGTTTTAGGGCTCCTAAAGGTAACTGTTGTGCAGCTGCCTTTGCTATTTTGTCTGCTAGTGCGTTGCCCTTGGAGATGTCATCAGTACCTCTGGTATGTGCCCTACAGTGAATGATAGCTAACTCTGAGGGTAACAACATAGCCTGAAGAAGGTTGGTGATGAGCTCTTTCATCATGTCTGCACGGGGTGAAGTGACACTTTCAATAGTTTCTAGGCAGTCATGCGGTTCTTGGCCCATATCATCTGCTGAATCCATCTACTATTGACTAAAAGGAACTCTTATTTCTTCCCTGCTTTGGGCCTATATGTAAAAACCTATTTGTAGATGTGTGAATGGGGTTGATGGGTATTGGAGATGCTCATGTTTGGCCTTATATGTTTGGATTGTTTGTACCTAATACAGGTGATGCATCTAGCAACATATGCTTTCATGAATTTAGATGGGCTTGCAAATAAAATAAAAAACTGCCAGTAATACTGTATATGTTCTTTCCCACTCCCTGTGTCCTATTCCATAATACTAGGCAATAAATAGTGGGGCACTAGCTGCGGGGATACATACCAGAGCTCCCCTCTTTTAGAAAAAAGGCCATTTTCAACTTTTTCTAAATCATCACCCAATTCCTTAAAACTTGTTCTGTAGCATGCGTTTATGGCTTCTAACAATATGTGATATTTTGGCCTGGAGCAAGAAATGAACTACAAAAACATCTCTTGCTCCTTCTATGGCTGCCTATAAATCATGTTGTGGTGTAACACAACCTTTAATACCAGTAGCCCATTTAAAGCTGGGGCCTACCTAGGGCAAATGATGTGGCCATCCCCAGTACCATCTCACAAGATGCTATGCTTGGAGTCACTTCAGGCATGCCTTAGACCTGGACTGCGACCATCTTTGGATAAAAACTTATAGGGCAAAGTCTACCACCATACTCCTGGGCAAGTACACCTGTCATGGTCTTACAATTGTCCCTTGCATAAACACAAAACATTTTTCCATGATTTGGGAGGCCCAGTGCAGGCGCTACAACCATAGCAGTTTTCAGATATATAAACGCATTTAACATTTCTGGTGACATTTCTGGACCTGTGGTTTGTCTCAAAATGTTATTATAGATAGGAGTAGTCCGGATCCATAACAATTAATGATCCTGTGGGCGGGCAAGACCCACTGTGGGCTGGCAAGACCCACTAGAGCAGCAGCTCTTATGTGACTGACTCTACTATCACTCTCTGTGAGAACAAAACCAAGGTGAACAACACTTTCCTGACACCATTGTCATTATTCCTGTGACACTTTGTTTCCACATACATGTACATTTCAATAAACTCACTCGCTCTGACTGGCCTCCACAGAGTGACTACATATGTCATATACATATTGTAGCGGGACTGAACCATGAGCAGGTGTCCATCCCCTCTTGCATGGTCTGGAGAACTATAGAGCGGACAATCAAATTGTCTACTTATAGCCCTAAGGCATTTCTACACCAGGTAAGTTACCTGGACTGAAAAATAAGAAACAAAGATGGCTGTGTCTCCTCGTCCAATAGGACGCTTAAAAAAAAACACACTACTTAAACCAATCACTGTAAAGTGGGTAACATCGGATGGTATGGCTGTCAGTAGAGATGGCATATCAGATACCACTTGCATGCTATGATCAGATAAAGAACTAAAAACTTTTTGGCTTAGTGCCAATTTTCAAAAAAAACTTTATTATTTTTTTTTTTTTTTTAGAAACTTCTGCTAGCTGCAATTGCAGAGGTGACCATTACTTCCTCTCACACGGAAGGAAATTTACTAAGTTTAAATGAATCTGACACACAAACATTTTCTGCTTGTTTGAGATAATATAATGGCTGCAAAGAAAATGACATCTGCCTTGGAAAACGAAACCGTGGGGTGCAGGTGTGGTCAGGGGCATTTGTAAAGTAATATTTTCATTGTAGGGGGGCCTAGGTTGAAAATGTCCTACTCTTTGCTTTGCCTCTTCTGATAAGGCCCTTGGAAATGTGCGCTGACAGGCTGTTTTTCTTTACACAGATCATCTCTCTCTGTTATGGCTTTTTTTTAAAACCTTCCATGGTTTTAGTAGCCCAATCAGAAACGTGCTGTTTTATAATTAACATGTACTGTGACTTTAAATTACCAATAAATGTTTGAATCCTAAGACTGTGCTACTCCGCAGTGACACTTAACCACAGCTTTAAGGCTATGTTTCCACTATTGTGGCTACAAAGTCACACGACTTCAAGCGCAAGTTTGTAGTGCAATTTGTTTGCAGCTATTTCTGGGGACCCCAGCGCGACCTCCTTCTGTGAGGGACAAGTTGCCCTGAAGTCGCCCAAAAGTAGTGCAAAAACCTTTTTTCAAGTTGCTGCGACTCAAGTCGCAGCAGTTTGAGCGGTCCTATTTGTAAATAATGGGTTTTGACCTATCATGCGACTTGACATGTGTCAAGTCGCACAACAAGTCGCAAAAGTGGAAATGGAGCCCTAGAGTCCAAAACCACCAAACAGTTTCACCCGTCTACCGGTCTACAGGCAATTGCTGTGGGTAAAGAACTTTCACTTATATTAGCATCTCCAATTTTCCCCGCTTTTTCCATGTACTTTATATTACAACTCCCTATTTTTTCTGACCATCTTGCTTGGTTATCTATCCAAGGGTTAATTAAATAGTAGTCAGTGCCGCAGACTCGCGCCACATATTCCTTACAGTTTTCTCCTGCTTGGGGAGGTGGGGGTGGCTTGCTGCCTCCGTGACCCATTGCTGCAGACAACGGGGTTCACGGACCGAGCGCTTATTAGACTAAAGCAATCTAATTCTAAGTTCCCTGTCTATTTATAACTGGCAATTTTATTTATTATAAAAGATTGTTGTCTGCGTCTGGTAAATATTTTTAAGTTGTCTATATGTTACCCCTACTAGGTCAAAATCTATCTGTCCGTGAAAGTTGACTCTATGATGCACAATTTTACATTCAGGGTTACTAGAAACAAACTGACTTCCTAAAAATCTTTTTCTCTTCAGTGGCAAAATACAGACTAATTTAGCAGAGTCTAAGTTATGGTGAGTTATATCAAAATCTAAACAATGGGTGCAGATTGGACAGGGTATCTGCTACAATCTATCACAGAGTCATGGAACGTTCACAATGCTCGACTGCCACTCAGGTTGCCCTGCGTGCGTCTTCCCAAAACGTGAACTAGTCACAGTGTATTTCAGCCGTGCTGACAATACGGAGCGTTTCGAATGCAGCGTGACTACTCTGGCATTCTCATCAGAAAAAAGACATTCAGTAAACGACTCGAGTCTGTTCACTTACCACCCAGACTCATTGAATCATACAAACAGATTATCTTATACTTTTATGCGATAGAGAAGGAAAGCTTAAAGATTTTTCAGACACAAAACGAGCAATTTCTCTAACACTTCTTAAGTCTCCCTGAGACTAAAAATATTTCCCTGAAATATTTCAATTATGGGTCTGTTGCGTGTGTTCCCGGAACACACCAACCCCCTTGGTTCACTTTGATATGATTTTAGTCAGTGTCCCGCCCCGGAGCCACACTACAATCGGCTGTATAGAAAAGGATTTTTCTACTTACCGAATGAGCGTGGTTGTCCGCGAGGGATGACCTTCATATCCCGGCATACGAGCCCCCAGCTGTTAGTGTCTGGAACCCCTGGTCCCGCTGTTCTTATGCTCGCTTTGTGTCTGGCAGGCCTGGGAGAGTGATTTCAGGAAGTAACACAGACGGACACAGATGTATGGTGAAACCAACTCTCAGTTTATTATAGGCTCGTTGGGGTTTATATAGTAAAGAGTAAGGGCATATAGCATAAGTATAGGATACTTGTTACGTTCTTATTGGTTAAACAGTTTAAGGAAACCAAGCGTCATTTCGGGAAAAAAGCGAGTACACTTAATACCATATAGGGCATATAGCTTATTGCTAGAAACGCCTGACATGATTTCATCAAAAACCACAAACAGAAACTTGCCATAACTGTAACACGTACACATTTGCAAAGCTTGTATAACTAAGATACATAGAAAATGGAGTGGGAACATACAAAATGGAGGGCAAATAAAATTGATACCTCCCCATCTCCCACAGTAGGCATGCAAGGGGGTGTGTTTTTGGTTCTGTGTAATGTTTAAATTATCATTTTCGAACAAAATTCCACCATGTATGGCTGATATCATTGGGTTTTTGTTTCTGCTGTATGTCTCTATTGGAGAGATGTTATTTGCTATCCTTACAACCCTGTCACCAGTTCAGGATGCGAGTGAAAATTTCTTTTATAACCCTACAACACAAATTATAAAGAGTTTAAAAAATCAACTCTATTATTTATTGCAGAAATTCTTAAATGTATTTTAACCACTTGCCGACCGCCGCACGACTATATACGGCGGCGGTCAGCCCCTCCAGGGCAAAGTGACATGTATATATACGTCACTCGCCCGCGAGCCAATAGGTGGCGAGCGCGCACTGCCGGAGGCGCGCTCCCGCCCCCGCTCATTCTCGGACATTCCAGCGCGAGTGACCGGCGGCTCGGATGTCCGCTGGCCACCCGCGATCGTCCGCTGTAGAGGGAGAAAGGCAGGCGGCTGATGTAAACAAAGCCGCCTGTCATTCTCCCTGGTGTAACTGCAGAGATCATACGATCCTGCTATTTAGGATCGTATGTCTCTGTGGTTACATGAAAAGCCACGCCCCTTTACAGTAAGAAGCACGCCTCTAGGGACACATTTAACCCCTGCCTCTCCAATAAAGTTAACCCCTTCTCTGCCAGTGTCATTTTTACAGTAAAAGTGCATATATATATATATATATATATATATATATATATATATATATATATATATAGCACTGATTACTGTAGTAATGTCACTGGTACCCCCAAAAGTGTCAAAAATGTCAGTGAAGAGTCCGATCTGTCTGCCGCAATCCCACAAAAAAAAAACGCAGATCGCCACCATTACTCGTTAAAAAAAAAAAAATTACAAAAATGACAAATCTATCTCCTAATGCCCCATACACACGTGCAGATTATCTGCAGACTTTTGTCTGCAGACTTACCAAAACCATATAATATGAGGTCAAACCTAAACACTTTCAATTTGTATGCAATCCGGCAGGCCCTTGCACTACATAGAAAAGGTAAGTCTGCAGACAAAAGTCTGCAGATAATCTGCACGTGTGTATGGGGCATTAGTAAACGCAATAACTTTTGTGCAAACCAATCAAAATACGCTTATTGCGATTTTTTTTTTTTAAACATAAGTAAAACATAAGTAGCAGAAAACAAATTGGCCAAAAATGTTAAATTTTGATTTTTTTTTTTTGGGGAATTTCATATAAAAAAATTTGAAAAATATTGTTGTTTTTGCAAAATTGCAAAATTGTCGCTCCTTTTTTTTGTTTATAGCTCATGATCAAAAAAAATCGCACAGGTGATCAAATACCACCAAAAGAAAGCTCTGTTTGTGGGAAAAAAAGGACGCCAAATTCGTTTGGGTGCAGCATCGCACGACCGGGCAATTGTCCATTAAAGTCACGCAGTGCCGAATCGCAAAATAGGCCCTGGTCAGGAAGGGGGTAAAATCTTCCGGGGCTTAAGTGGTTAATAGCATGTGAATATGTCAAAAACATTACACCTAGATGCTTTGATGTTTCGATCACAAACAGACCTTCCTGTGTCAGGCCCATCATGAACTGCTGAACAGAGACTCCGGATGGTTCTATGACCATGTGTTGATGGGAAACACCGCATGCTGCTTTACAATGGTCGGAAAACAGCAGAGGCTGGCTCTGGAATGTTGTGGGTGTCTGGGAAAACTCTGGGCTTCTCGTTCCAAAGAACTGTCCACTGCAACCCATCTGTCCTACCTACTGCTATTACACTTTAAAACCCAACTGCAAAAGTGTTTTTTTTTTGTTTTTTTTTTTTAGTATAAATTGTATTCATTTTAAATCCAAAATATACAATCAAACATTCAAATTACTTTCAAGTGTACAGATTTTCCATCCCTCCCCCACCCCATAGCCCACCCTCCCCCTTCCTTTTACCTCTAATTCCTGTTGTGCTTTACTTTGCCTTCCTCTGCATTAAAGCATTCTGCACCGTATTCCACCCATTCTTCCAAATATTTGTTAGTCTTTTTAAAATCTACCCATCTCCTCCATTCATTTGTAAAGTTCTCAACCTGCTCTTCCTCTCTACTACTCAAATTCTCCATATTATGCAAAAGTCTGTTACTGGTGTTTTAGACCAACTGGGGAAGGGTTAGGCCACATTCACCCCTGAGCATTTTATGTGTTTTTGTAATACAAAAGAAAAAAGACGTAGACTATTGATATGGGGAGTATCCAACTGAAATGTTGTTGTTTTTTCGGGACCATACTTAAGAAGAATTTTGACTTCTTTGATCTACTGTGGGTGTAGGGGGTTCTCAGAAAGCAAGCTAAGTGGTTCTAAAGCCGAAACATGTTTTACTTTTTGCGCTGGCTAAGGGACTTGGCATTCTGGGAGGCAGGGTGGAGCTTGTGACTAGGGATCGACCGATTATTGGCAAAGCTGATATTTTGCGGGCCGAACTGCAGTTTCCCAGATATATCAGAATCGGCCCCTGAGGTTACTGATATTACCGATATTTCGGGAAAGTGTTTGTACCGGAGTGATGCCTGCAGCTAGAGGCATCACCCCGGTACCGGCGTCCATAGCCGACGGTCGGCTGTCTGGTAATGACAACCGATGCGGCTGAGAAGCCACTCAGCTGTTATTACAAGGAGCGGGAGGGGACGTCACCCCCCCCCATCCCCCGCCTTTCGCGGCTCGTCCGGGTCTCCCGTCCCACCGGGAGACCCAGGCATCCTACCTGCACGGCTGCCGAATTGAAGACCTGATCAAAGCCGCATTCGGACCTGATCGGGTCTCCATGTAAAAACCCCGAAGTGATGTCATGACTTCCGGTTACTCTGCGCCAAATTTAAATAAATGACAGCATTCAAAACAGCCAAATTTGGCGTTTTGAATGCCTAAGTGCAGAGGAGGGGTTTGGGGGTCTTTTAGACCCCCAGATCCCTCCACAACAGTACCTGTAAAAAAAAAATGTTTTAAATGTCACGAAAATATTGTCCGATACCAATATACGATGACCAAAATATCAGTAATAAAAAAAAAAACGTATCGGTCGATCACTACTTGTGACCATGTAACCACCATGATTGGCTGTCCCATGCTTGGAAACTTCCGATCGTAAGAAGCGATCGGGAGCTTTTTGTGAGCCATCGTGCCGGGAGTGCGCAGGGCGCATGCTCTCAGTACAGCTCATCTGCGCTAATGCACACAAAAATGCGGCCCCTCAACGCCAAGTAAGAATAGACGGATTAATAGCTCTGTTAAAAAAATATATATATTTTTTCTTTTTTTTATACACGCCATAGACACCATCCACATTCCTGCCAGCCAGTGCCTCACAATATTTAGTGCTCATTGGTTCTCCCTAATGATATCCAGGATATTTAACAAGGCTGGTCATGTTTCTGCAAAGGCTTTCTGGAAATGGCACAACACCACACCCTTGTGCTCTGATTAATGGCATCTAATGTTCTATTTTTCGTATGGGTAGTGGTTAGTCCTCCTTACGTAACACGACAATAGAGCGGCCTCTGAAGATGACCTAGTTTGAGACTATAAAGTAAACAGTTTGAGGGGCATGGAGGCATGCAGAGAACTGTCTGCAGTCCTCTCTTGCATGATAAAATCTTCTGAAAGCCTCTGTATGTTCAGCCTTCTCCAAACAGTTTATCCCCATGTCATGCAAATTTCACTCACTGGTGTCACGAACACAATAAACGTTGCCAGAATCCTGGTTCAGTGATCCCACTAATCCTCGACATGAAGAATTAATTCCGACACACAGCAATTCAAGATTTAAACAAGCACAGACAAGCTTGGACAGGATAATGTGCAATCTTCCCTGTCAATAAGTGCACTTAATTTGGACGCTAATAAAGGGTAAAGCCCCGTACACACGATAAGAAATTTGGATGGGAAATTTCGTCCGACGACCGATCTGCCGATTTTCGGATTGTTATGCCTAGTACACACGCAGCGATTATCGGCCGACCGATCGTCCGACTTTTGTCCAGAGTGGTGTTTGGTTGGTTGGAATGTGCCTAGACTGCACACGAATTTTCTCACCCAACAAAAATCTACTTCAGAAGTGATGTCATGTTCTGGTTTACTTTCCGTGTGTTTTTTCTTCTCTGAGCATGCCCAGTCTTGCTCATCAGATTTTTGTCTGCCGAAATCTGTACTGACTGACGGAAAATCGGCTGTTGTGTTGACGGCCAACAAAAATTTTATAGCCTGCACACCAGATTTTTTTTCGGGCCAAAAAGTCGGAGTCGGTTGTCGGAAGCATCATACTAACAAGCCGAAAATCGGCCGATCGGACGTTGGCCGAAAATTCACGGCCAATTATCGACGCGTGTGTACGGGGTTTTAGTATGGTGCTTTCGACAGACGACTCAGACTTTTCGGCTGACAAAATCCTGATGTGCAGGCATTAAAATTGTTGTCCTCCGTCAACACACGTCTGATTTTCGTCTCATTAGTACAGATTTTGACGGGGAAAAAATCTTATGAGCAAGACTAGGCATGCTCAGAGATGAAAGAACACAAAGAAAGCAATCCAACACATGACATCACTTCTGAAGTAGAATTCTGTCCTACGGGAAAATTTGTGTGCAGTCTACGCACATTCCAACCAACAGACACCACTCTGGACAAAAGACGGACGACCGGTCGGCGGAAATTCGTAGCATGTGTACGAGGCTTAAGTCCCCCCCTAAGGAAAATATTTTTTGGTTAAAAAAAAAAAAGCGTGAATCGGGCAGTGGCTACAGCACTGGGAACATGTTACATGTTCCACCCTAAAAAGGAACAAGTACAATGTTCCCAAAGGTGAACTTATCCTTTTTAAAAGTCTCATACCGCTTTAACCACTTTACCACCGGAGGATTTTCCTGCTTTACATCCAGGCCACTTTTTGCGATTCGGCACTGTGCGACTTTAACTGACAATTGCGCGGTCATGCAACGCCGTACCCAAACAAAATTTACGTCCTTTTTTTCCCCACAAAAAGAGCTTTCTTTTGGTGGTATTTGATCACCTCTGCGTTTTTTATTTTTTGCAATATTAATAAAAAAGACGACAATTTTGAAAAAATAACAATATTTTTCTACTTTGACAGTTAAAAAATATCCAATATATTCAATTTTTGTCATATATTTAGACCAAAATGTATTTAGCTACATGTCTTTGACAAAAAAATTCTCAATGAGAGTATTTTTAACCGCTTTAAGACCGGAAGATTTTACCCCATTCCTGACCAGGCCATATTTTGTGATTCGGCACTGCATTAATTTAACGGACAATTGCGCAGTCGTGCGAAGCTGTACCCAAATTAAATTGACATTCTTTTTTCCCCACAAATAGAGCTTTCTTTTGGTGGTATTTGATCACCTGTGCGATTTTTAGGTTTTGCGCTATAAACAATAAAAATCGACAATTTTGAAAAAATAACAATATTTTTCAAATTTTTTTATATGAAATTTCCCCCCCCCCCCCCAAAAAAAATGTAAAAATCAAATGTTTTTAACATTTTAGGCCAATTTGTTTTCTGCTACATATTTTTGTTAAAAAAAAATTGCAATAAGCGTATTTTGATTGGTTTGCGCAAAAGTTATTGCGTTTACTAGTTTACCAGTGCTGTACATATGCACTGTTACTGTAAAAATGACACTGGCAGGGAAGGGGTTAATTTTTATTGGAGAGGGAGGGGTTAATATATGCCTGGTGCTTACTGACGTGTGTGGGGGGAGGTGACTGAGTGACACAGGGACAGATCGCAGGTTCAGCTATGCTGAATCCTGCAATCTGACCCTGCCTGACACTTTACACAAGCGGGCGGATTTCCACACTAGATCCCCGACGATCGGGGAAGAGCGGTGGTGATCACCGCCGCTCCTCCCCTGGCCCGACTCCCGCTGTAACTGAATACAGCGGGAGCGAGGCGCGTGCCGCCGAGAGAGGGGAATGTCTGGTGACGTAGGTCTACGTCGCCAGACGATAACGAGCCACTGTGCCGCAGTAGCAGCACAGTGAGCAGACGTCAAGTGGTTAAAGTAGCACAGTGCCAAACAGCAAAAAAATGACCTGGTCATCAAGGGGGTAAAACCTTCAGTGGTTAAAAAAAAAAATGTGATTTTTGACTTGCGGTAAAATCAATTTCTGTAATGTTCATTGATGGACACAGCTCCTTATCTTGACCATTGGGTTACACTGCCCCCTACAGGAGTAGGACACTAGGCAGGAAAAAGCTTGACTACACCTATGGGGCAGTCCCAGGGGGTATACACCCACTCTCAGCTATAGGCACTCAGTTTTGTTATAGGCAGTGTCAGAAGAGAGCCAACTCCGCAGAGGGGTGGGTGCTGTGTCCGTCAAAGAACCTCCAGTGAAATGGATTTTACAGTAAGTCAAAAATCCAATTTTCTTCATTGCCAGACACAGCTCCTTATCTTCACCATTGGGACGCCCAAAGCAGTGTCAAACAGGAGGGGTGGGAGCAGTAAGAGAAAATTCCCAAGGCTAAACCGTAGCCAACTAGATAACATGAAGCTCAACCATAAACTGCTGGAGCTCACCTGAAAAAAAAACAATACACCCCAAAGAGGACCAGGTCCTCCAAAACAGCAGCCAGCAAAACCTTGTGGCCAAAAGAAGCATCCGCAGATTGCCAACACATCCAATGTTATCAAAGTAAGCAGAAAACGGAACACCCTCTACACTTTGGAGGGTGCCTCCGCACCATCAGCCGCATCCTCCATTTTTTTTTTTTTAAAGTTTCACTCACTGACCCAATCATTGCATCCACTAGCGCCTTTTCAAGCGCAGCGAGAGGAGCAGAGGAATCGTCCTCACTATCTGAGCACTCATGAAAGCATAACAATCAGGGGAGGGCTCCCAACTGTGATCCTACAAAGGGGATGCCAACCAGGGGCCCACGAATGGACCACCTACTGGACCCTGCAAAAAAAACAAGGGGGTTGCCCTCCGAGCCCCCCCCATAGAGGCCCACATAATAGGAAATATCCCCCTTTAAAAGGGGGCCGCCTGCCGTGATGCGGACGCACAGGCAGGGTACCCTGATGGTCCCGCAGAGCCAAAAAGGGGCATGGCTGCTATCAAAAAATAAACTGCCCCCACAGCGCCACCCCTTTCAAGGGAGGCGCCAAGCTTGCTGTATGGCCTAGTAGGCTGCAAGCCACGGCCCTAATTTTTGTGGAGGTCCAGCTGCAAGTGCACGGATCCCAGCCAGGCAGATGCCTAAAAGATCAGAGGCTGCAGCTAACCTCACTGGGGCCACACTCCAACAGAGGCACCAGACTTGGCCGCATGGCCTAGTAGGCCGCAAGCAGTGGCCTAAATGTTTGTGGATGCTCAGCCTCTTGAAAGTGAGCCCCAGCAGGGCCGACCACCCAGGGGAGCGGATGCCCAAACGGAGGGTAGTGGCTTCAGCCACCCTAACTGGGGCCGCCCCACATAGTTCCAGACCAGTAGGCCTAAATTTTTGGCTGGATCTGGCAGCGTGAAGCATGAACACGCGGATGTTAAACCATCCGCTCCCCCAGCCCAACAACTGCAGCAGGGAGCCCAGAGGACATCCCTGCCCTAGTCAACAACCGCGACGGTGGCGAGGAACCCTGCTCAACCTCCTGTTGCGCACCAGGAAAACCTTGCCAGCAGCAACTCCAACAAGCCCTCCTTAAGAGCATTTGACAAAAGCCAGCTCATAACCTCACCTGGGGGGGGGCCGGAAGACCCACAATGACCACCAATATTTTGGAGAGGAACCCGGGGGTCCCACTGTCCCAGGGAGTGGCAACGTCCACCCCAAAACCCTCAAGGGGAAGAAGAGGGACAGCTACTTACCATACCAGGAACAGGGTGGGCACCGCTCTGGACAGACCGCAGCTGCATCAGAATGGGGGCTGTCAGCCAGGAGGAACGCTGCGATTTAGGCTGAGGCCAGGTCGTTTGCACCCTGGCGAGACTTTTAATTCGCAGGCCAGCCCCCGCCCAGTGGGGCTATGTCGTGGCTGAATTACCGCAAAGCTGAGGCCTGCGCTTGGTCGCTGGCCATACTGAGGGGACCCTCTGGATCTAGATTATCCAGTCCGGCAGTTGATTGTAGGTTTTCACATGAACAAAATGACAAAGATAGGAAAGTTTCATTTAAAAGAAGAAAAATTGCCAGAACCAGAGATCCCAACAAGGAACTAGGTCCTGACACGACAGAAAAAAGTGCCTATAGCTGAGAGTGGGAGTATACCCCCCTGGGACTGCCCCATAGGCATAGTCAAGCTTTCTGCCTAGTGTCCTACTCCTGTAGGGGGCACTATGACCCAATGGTCAAAAAGATAAGGAGCTGTGCCCATCAATGAACGAAAGCGAAAAATAGATTTTCTTTGATGTCCCATAGATGGAGATATGTTGTGTTGGTGGTAATTACCCACCATGACTCACTGCAAAATCTTCTCTTAACAGGGGCCCTGTAATTTCACTTACAAAAATGTACTTTGGTTTTACTCACGACATTTATTTCTAGCTGTTATTTATATGCTGCAAAGCATCAAAGGCATTCCTTACTGCTTGGTGACCCTGCAATCTTCTGATGGTGCAAAGCGCCACACAATGGACAGACAAGAACATGGCAGTTAGTATCTAGCTTAGTATGGCAGGATCTATGGCTTTGCCTTGTGGCCCTTGAGCTATGAGGGCTCTATGAGATGGGAGGTCACAGCCACAGCTTAAGGAACTCTTAGCAACCTCTGGAGGAACCCTGGTTGAGAATGGCTGGACTGGAAGTACAAGAAAACATCTGCGTTACACGAATCAATCGCATTTTCATTAAAAATACTTGATATATGATTGGTTGCTCAACTATGGATTGCTTCTTGCACTGTTTACTGGATATGAGTCTACATCTGTCAAATGGTGTTCTCCAATAAATAGCATAATATATAAAAAATGTTCCTTTTTTTTCAGATCAAGACGATTCTCATATGTATCAAAGAGAAGTCCAACCTCCCTTTCCAATAGAGCAAATCTTACAGCAAAGAGCAGGTAAGGCCCACCTTTAACTTTAAAAACCGCCACAAAAAAAGAAAAAAAGTGTGTATGTATAATGGCTAGTGGTGTCTACTGTATACGGGAGTGATAATATGCACATGAGCACATTTTTTTCTTATTGCTGCATTCCCACATGTAGCCAGTGCTGTATTCTGGCCTAGGCCAACAAGGCCCAGGCCTAGGGCAGCACTTTGCAGGGGGGGGCAGCAAAAAAGCCACCCCCCTCCACCTGAGACTCTATTGGCCACTGGTTGCTGGAACCGCCTCTCTCACCCCCCTCTCTCACCCTCTCTCTCTGTCTCTCCCCCCCCCCTCTCTCTCTCTTTCTCTCTCATCCCCCCTCTTTCTCTCTCATCCCCCCTCTCTCTCCTTCCCTCCCTCACCCCCTCTCTCTCTCCCTCCCTCTCTCTCTCACCCCCCTCTCTCACCCTCTCTCTCCCACTCTCTCTCTCTCCCACTCTCTCTCTTTCTCTCTCATCCCCCATCTCTTTCTCTCTTATTCCCCATCTCTTTCTCTCTCATCCCCCTCTCTCTCTCTCCCTCCCTCACCCACCCCCTCTCTCTCTCCCTCCCTCACCCACCCCCCTCTCTCTCCCTCCCTCACCCACCCCCCTCTCTCTCTCTCACCCCCCTCTCTCTCTCACCCCCTCTCATCCCCCCCCCATGAGATCTCAGGGGTTCATGCTGGGACTTGTAGTCACATACGTTAAAAAATGAGTACGGAAAATTTATATAGGGGGGGGGGGGGGTGCCCAATTTTAGTCTTGCCTAGGGCAGCACAAAACCAAAATACACCACTGCATGTAGCCATCCTTTGCTTCAACAGATGCAAGCTGCCTTTTACTTAAAAAGGATATTCACTCCCATTTTTGTTTCCAGATGCTTACCTTTTTTGCTGGTTTATCCACATAACACATACTCACTCATCCAGTAAATACAATGGTGTTCTATAGGAATTTAACACTTTGCTGCTGCACACTTGGTCCTGTGCTGCCATTTTCTTTCTCTGATGTCATCAGGAGCTGGCTGTCTCTTCCAGGTTATTGCAGCCGGCCCCCTGATGACATGCATATGCTAGTGTATTGTCATAGGACTGGCTGAAAGAAGCAGAAATAGGTCTGATGACAGACCACAGTATATGCCCCTTTAGAGTACCCTTTTGGCAGGGCTCAAAATTTCAAGTCCTGAGCTACTAACCAGGCCTTAAGGGTTACGTGACACCAGTTGCCCCACCCAAATTCCACCCTGCCCCGCCGCTAAACAATCCCTCATAAATTATCTCATGAAATTACACTGTTAAATGTTTTATGCAGAATAACTTTACAAAAATAAATATTAAAAACAACTTCATCAGTGCCCATCAGTGCAGCCTCATCAGTGCCCATAAATTCAGCCTATCAGGGCTCATAAATTCAGCCAATCAGTGCTCAACAGTGCCCATAAATGCAGCGTATCAGTGCCCATCAGTGTAGCATTATCAGTGCCACCTCATTAGTGCTCATCAGTGCCCATCAATGCAGCCTATCAGTGCTCAACAGTGCCCATAAATGCAGCCTATCAGTGCCCATCAGTGCCCATCAATGCAGCCTCACCAATGTCCATCAATGCAGCCTCATCGGTGCCCATTAATGCAGCCTCACCAATGCCTTTAGTGCAGCCTCACCAGTGCCCATCAGCACAGTCTCGTCAGTACCCACCAATGCAACTTCACCATTGCCCATCAATGCAGCCTTACCAGTACCCATCAATGCCCACCAATGCAGTCTCACCAGTGCCCCTTAATGCCCATCAATGCAGCCTCAGCAGTGCCCATAAATGCAGCCTATCAGTGTCCAGCAGCACATGAAGAAGAGAGCCAGCCGGATCATCACACAGATTGGGGATCGCCCGGTATGACAGCTTTGATTTTAATTGCCCGGCGCCCGCAGTCAAACACAGTCCCGCCTCCTGGATCAGCTCCTATGATAGACGTCAAACGTCCCGGCTTTGGACCAGTGTGATGTCTATAAAAGGAGCTGGTCCAGGAGGCAGGACTGTGTGTAACTGTGGGTGCCGGATGATTCAAATCAAAGCTGTCACAGCGGCCGATACCCACTCTGTATGATGATCTGGCTGCCTCTCCTCTTCCTCTCCTCTCTCTTCCCCTGGCCGATCGTTGGGAGAACAGCTCCCATTCAACCGTGCCTACCAGCAGGGATCGCCCAACCTCCCGAGGCAGCTTCACACTCGCCCTAAAGCTTTTTCTACTCGCCAAATGCGAGCAGGCTAATGGGAAATTTTGAGGGCTGCTTTTGGGATGTGTTTCGGGAGTTTCCAATGATTCTGCTTGCAACTGTATTTTCGCCTAGGCTAGAATCTAGGAAGTGTGGGGAGGGTAACCCCAAAAAAAGTTTAAAAAGGTGCCTAATTGTCAGAGGAGGGGGAAGTGTGAAATGATTAAAAAATTGAAAATGAGTCGAAGGGTGAATGAATGCCCACTTTAGGTAGAATCTCTCCCTTGCCCGTAATTTCCCTCAACTCATGTAATTTAAAAGGCATTTAGGTTTCAATTGAAAGTTTAGTAGAATTCTTTTTTTTTTTTCTTAACAAGCATAGCTGCTATTGTGGACTTAGCATTTGAAAATAAATATGCCGTTATCCTTCACTCTTCAGTCATTAGCCCAGGCCAAGCATGCAGCCATTGAAGTGTCACCATGAAGTGGATGTTGGATAAGATTGACATCTCTGGACCTTCAGAAAGAAGTCAGCAAATCGGCTCCCTTGTTTTCTAATACTGTGGCCTGTTTGTGGGTGGTATAGGGCTCTGGGGTTGTGTGCTTTAGGCTTACTGAGCTCATCAGGAAAGATTATAGTCACATGTCACCATACGCCAGCTGCTATTGTTAGTTAATGCCCGAGCACACACACGAGGCGTTCCTGTTTACCATCCAGGTGAGGTTACATCCAAATATCCAACACAAATATAGGGCTATCCCAAGGGCTGCTCAGGAACACACACAGTGTTTATCCCATATAGGAAACAATAATACGTAAAGGCCCAGTAACCCATATCAACAAAATCAATTTTCATTCTTTTTATTGCCAATGAACGGTAAAGTCTAATTTCTATCAGTATTTTGCACATGGTGGTAAACCCTTGCACTGCCCTGTTCCTGCTGCTCCCTGAACTTTATCTTGCTCAAGTAGAATTCTCAACATTCCGACTTCAAATTAAAGATGCCCACATAGGATGCAATGCCATTGGGCGATCTCTGTATTATCACCTTTTAGATCACTAAAATTAGCCATACACATATACATTCCTCCCTCTATTCTTTTTTTTTTTTTTTTTTTTTACAAACAAGGAGTGCTTTATTGAGTAAAACATAACAATACAAGAAAACAATATCCAATAGTCAACACATCGTGAGGGTCAAGGACAATACAGCAAAGTGAGCAGTATAACATAGCATGACACAGTGCAAACACCATTTGCGCACCAAGTATTCCCGTACCAGTAGCGTCAGAGGAGGGGAAGGAGGGGGGGTGGGGGAGAAAATAGAGGGGGGGGGCAGAAGAGGAAAAGTAGGTAAGAAGGCCATGAGAAGAAGCCGGGGGGGGGGGGGGGGGAAGCAGAAAAAGGGAGAGGGAGAGAATACAGGCCACTCGACTCAGTCGGCAGTCCAAGGCGCCCACACCTTATCAAATTTCCAAGAACAACCTCTACTCATATAGGTTAATTTGTACATAGGCAGGTCCGCATCTACCAGCTTGAGCCAGGACGACACAGCTGGAGGAGAGGCGGAGGACCATCTAAGAAGTATATCTTTCTTTGCTTAGTAAAGAAGGTACAAAAGCAACAGCTTAGAGTGATGCGAGCGTTGGTCATCATCATGAATACCCAGTAATGCCAATGCAGGGGAGACCTTCCTCCATCTATTCTAAACCGTGTTGATGAAGGGTCTTTCAAAAGAAGGAAAGGGACAGTTTACTGTCCTTCAGGCTTTAGGGGTGCCAGGCTGTGGCCATTAATAGTAGAATATGTCCCGGCATCAGTGCCCCATCCTTGATTTTAATGAGAAGATTGATGGTGTCAGTAGGGGGAAAGGGGTCTCCATCATTGGGGTCAGTTGGGGGAAGGAGGTCTCCTTCATTGGGGTCAGTTGGTGGAATAGTGCCCAAAGGGCCACATCCGGCCCCAGGGCTGCAGTTTGGAGACCACTGCTATAGCTTATAGCTAGCTTACGCAGCGGTCAGAAGACCCAACCTGTCACTCCATCTGATAGGTTGTTAGTCAGTTAAGGTCATGCCAGCCTGCATACTCAGATAAAGATCTGGTGTGGATTTTATTTTTGTGTGGGTCTGGTATATGAACTTCATGTGACTCCACGCCATTTATTTTTTATTTTTTGCATGGGGTCCCCCTTAAATTTATAACAGACCAGAAGGACCGCGTAAAAATTATGAAGAGGGAACACCACCGATCTCTGGACACTTTGTTTACATTGCCACTGATTCCCACCATATAAATGAATGGGTCTGGGTGACGCTTCTGGTTGCTAAGGAAGCAGTGGATGCCGGCACTGCCATTTCCTAAACCTTGATAGTGGCGGAAGGAAGTGGTTATATATAGTAGCAGGAGAATAAACCCTACCATAGATGATGTGCAGCTCCTGCTGAATGGGCTGCTCATCTGACATGTGTACAAATGTCTGAATAAGTAAAGTTTGGTCTGAGCCAGTGTTTGGACCAAACCAGACCTCATCCTCAGTCACCAGATATGTTGCATGGACTAAGGGAAAATGACCTGTCTGTAGCATAGGCCCCAACTTGTACAGAGACCCTTGGAGAACTATGAAATATTCATCTTGCTTGGTCTTCGTTGTTTCAACAAGATGATACACAGGGGTCATGAGTACAGGGTGTGAACATGCTTGCCCAGATAATTCAATCATTAAGGTTTATACCCCAATCTTTGCATAGAACAATTACAATGTAGTAAGATGATCTGTGGGTACTTTGTTTTTGGACACTTCTTAGAACATCAAGAACTGTGATTGTAGGAAATCAGGTGTATAAACTGGAGAGGTGTCCCCTAGGTGGCTGACTGATTAGTATAGCAGGTAAACCTTAGGGTAGAAATGCCCCAAAGTACATATTTACTATTGTAATTGTAGTACCCTACAAGGTGGGTCCTAGGCAAATTATAGTGGGCCTTAGCTGCCTAACAGCAGGGCCATGATTTTCAGCTGGGCTGTCATGTCTCCCAGGTGTGGCCATTGAGACTGGGGAGTCTCCCCATTCGCTCCAAGAGAGGGCTCTCATTGGGCAGTGGAGGAAACCCAATCAATGGCATATTCAGGCCTGTATCTACCCCAGAAAGGCCGATTCTGCCGCACAGGATTCTGGGAGTGGGTATAAGTTTGAGGGGAGTGCATGATGCAGCATCTTTGGCAAGAAGGAGTTCCAGGAGGGAGAGTACGGCTGTCTCTCCTCCTGTCAGCAGGATCGGGTGTCCTGGGTGGCTTGTCTGAGGGGACGGAGTGAACTGAACTGAGCTGCAGAGAGGATCCGGTGTGCCGAGGACCAGCGGAGCTGAGGGGGTCCAGTTTCAGGAAAGCATTCCAAGTTCGTGAGTACTGTAAACTGCCCCTGGGGGTCTGCCTAGCAGAGGGGACCACTCCGGTGAAAGTCCAAGGGATTCAGGAGCCAGCTAGCAGTAAAGGGGGTGCCAGTGTTGACCCTGAAAGTTCAGAGGGGGTGCCTAGTGAGAGGACCCTGAAGTTCAGAGGGGGTGCCTAGTGAGAGGACCCTGAAGTTCAGAGGGGGTGCCTAGTGAGAGGACCCGGAAGTTCAGAGGGGGTGCCTAGTGAGAGGACCCGCAAGTTCAGAGGGGGTGCCTAGTGAGAGGACCCTCAAGTTCAGAGGGGGTGCCTAGTGAGAGGACCCTCAAGTTCAGAGGGGGTGCCTAGTGAGAGGACCCGCAAGTTCAGAGGGGGTGCCTAGTGAGAGGACCCGCAAGTTCAGAGGGGCCGGGGGTGCCTAGTGAGAGGACCCGCAAGTTCAGAGGGGGTGCCTAGTGAGAGGACCCGCAAGTTCAGAGAGGGTGCCTAGTGAGAGGACCCGGAAGTGTAGAGGGGGTGCCTAGTGAGAGGACCCGGAAGTTCAGAGGGGGTGCCTAGTGAGAGGACCCGCAAGTTCAGAGAGGGTGCCTAGTGAGAGGACCCGGAAGTGTAGAGGGGGTGCCTAGTGAGAGGACCCGCAAGTGTAGAGGGGGTGCCTAGTGAGAGGACCCGCAAGTTCAGAGGGGGTGCCTAGTGAGAGGACCCGCAAGTTCAGAGGGGGTGCCTAGTGAGAGGACCCGCAAGTTCAGAGGGGGTGCCTAGTGAGAGGACCCGCAAGTTCAGAGGGGGTGCCTAGTGAGAGGACCCAGAAGTTCAGAGGGGGTGCCTAGTGAGAGGACCCGGAAGTGTAGAGGGGGTGCCTAGTGAGAGGACCCGGAAGTGTAGAGGGGGTGCCTAGTGAGAGGACCCGGAAGTTCAGAGAGGGTGCCTAGTGAGAGGACCCGGAAGTTCAGAGAGGGTGCCTAGTGAGAGGACCCGGAAGTGTAGAGGGGGTGCCTAGTGAGAGGACCCGGAAGTGTAGAGGGGGTGCCTAGTGAGAGGACCCAGAAGTGTAGAGGGGGTGCCTAGTGAGAGGACCCGGAAGTTCAGAGAGGATGCCTAGTGAGAGGACCCGGAAGTGTAGAGGGGGTGCATAGTGAGAGGACCCGGAAGTGTAGAGGGGGTGCCTAGTGAGAGGACCCGGAAGTGTAGAGGGGGTGCCTAGTGAGAGGATCCGGAAGTGTAGAGGGGGTGCCTAGTGAGAGGACCCTGAAGAGTTAAAGTGTACAGTGTGCAGTTACAGGAGCTACCTCAGTCAGTGAAGGGCTGGGGCGAGCTGTTTACAGGACTTTTGAGCTAACCAGAGTGTCAAAAGTCAAGTTCAAGCACAGTTCAGCAAGTCAGTATTTTTCAAGCGCCAGCAAGCGTTGGTCGGCATCCAGCTGGTGTTAAGACACCGCTAACAGGCATTTTTCTGCAAAGTGTCCCAAGTTGTACCTAGTTGAGCCAGAGGAGTATCCCACTCATTCCCTTCTCCCATCCCCATTATCAAATAAAACAAACCAAAGATGCCGGAATGGTCATTGTCTCCAATCTTACACTTGGGTATTCAGCCTAAATGGGCTGAAGGTGTCACCGGTAACAATGGCAGACCCATATCAGGCCCAATGCCTGGAAAACCTGTATTGTTGTTGTGTGTTTAGTATTCTACTGGTATTTTCTGTATATATTCTGGTTGCTGCTAATATTAATGAGCATATCCCTTGTCTCCTCTTGTAGTTGACCTTCCTCTCCTGATCCAGGGTGAACCAATATTTTCACCACGTGGCAGAAGGCCCGAACCAATCAAAAACAGCAACCTGAAAGATTTTCCTCCAGGGAAACCCAGTAGAGCCAATATCGGCAATATCTGCAGGAAGACGCGGCCAAAAATTTCATATGGTGTCGAGAACCTTCCCCAAACAGGGTTCTCTCACCTCAGCAGACAAGGGAACGCCATTAACAGTGTGGAGGAGGGATACGCCAGGTGCTGCAGTCAATCTGAGAAACTGCGCTGTGCACTGGAAGCGGTAAGTTTCCATGTTAATCCTCTCATTCAGTAAACAGGCAGACATGACCAGTTTAAAGACCCAGTAGAGTAGAATTTTATAGCACAAAAAATATTCATCAAAAATGTTATATGAATTCCTGTCCACCATATTTGGCTTTGACAGTTATACAGCACTTAATTGTCTGGCAGACCTAAACCATGTCCTGAAAAAAATGTAGGAAGTTACTTGACCTAAAGGGAAGACTTGCAAAATGGGAGAATTGTATCTTGGTTTACCGCTATGAAGGGTAATATGTTGAGGGAGGTGGTAGAGACCAAACCAAATTGGTGAAATTGATATTTCTGCACAGCAGTTACAGATATGAATACCAAGATCTCAGTCACAGTATGTATGTATCCTATTTACCATCTGCAGACCACAGCTGGCAGTTCAGATGAGTACTTCCTCCCTTAAACTGTGCTATACAGTAACCTAAAGATCCAATTACACAGACCATAGAATGAGTCCCATTAAGAAGGCACAACACTCCTTGTCTCAGAAGAAGTGTAGGGACTGTAAAAGTCAGATGGTCTTGTTTCTCCTCGGTGAAGCTTTTCACAAGATTTTGGGGTCTGGCTTTTGGATTTTGTTCTCATTCAGCCAAAAGGGCATTTGTAAGTTTGGGTACTAATGCGACCTGGTTCTCATTCAGCATTCCAGTTTATCAAAAAATGTGTTCAGTAGGGTTGAGGATAGGGCTCTGTAAACCACTCAATTTCCTCTACACCAGGGGTGTCAAACTGTTTCATCGCAAGCCGCATCAGCAGTATGGTTGCCCTCAAAGGGCCAGTTGTATCTGAGGCGCGCAACATACACAGTGCAGTTCTATGGATACCCTAAGCAGAGTGCAGAGTTTAGGAGTTGCTACATACAGAGCGCATGGCTCAGGAGTGGGCTGCATACAGAGCGCATGGCTCAGGAGTGGGCTGCATACAGAGCGCATGGCTCAGGAGTGGGCTGCATACAGAGCGCATGACTCAGGAGTGGGCTGCATACAGAGCGCATGACTCAGGAGTGGGCTACATACAAAGCGCATGGCTCAGGAGTGGGCTACATACATAGCGCATGGCTCAGGAGTGGGCTACATACATAGCGCATGGCTCAGGAGTGGGCTACATACAGCGCGCATGGCTCAGGAGTGGGCTACATACATAGCGCATGGCTCAGGAGTGGGCTACATACATAGCGCATGACTCAGGAGTGGGCTACATACAGCGAGCATGGCTCAGCAGTGAGCTACATACAGCGCGCATGGCTCAGGAGTGAGCTACATACAGAGCGCATGGCTCAGGAGTGAGCTACATACAGAGCGCATGGCTCAGGAGTGAGCTACATACAGAGCGCCTGGCTCAGGAGTGAGCTGCATACAGAGCGCCTGGCTCAGGAGTGGGCTGCATACAGAGCGCCTGGCTCAGGAGTGGGCTGCATACAGAGCGCCTGGCTCAGGAGTGGGCTGCATACAGAGCGCCTGGCTCAGGAGTGGGCTGCATACAGAGCGCCTGGCTCAGGAGTGGGCTGCATACAGAGCGCCTGGCTCAGGAGTGGGCTGCATACAGAGCGCTTGGCTCAGGAGTGGGCTGCATACAGAGCGCCTGGCTCAGGAGTGGGCTGCATACAGAGCGCCTGGCTCAGGAGTGGGCTGCATACAGAGCGCCTGGCTCAGGAGTGGGCTGCATACAGAGCGCCTGGCTCAGGAGTGGGCTGCATACAGAGCGCCTGGCTCAGGAGTGGGCTGCATACAGAGCGCCTGGCTCAGGAGTGGGCTGCATACAGAGCGCCTGGCTCAGGAGTGGGCTGCATACAGAGCGCCTGGCTCAGGAGTGGGCTGCATACAGATCGCCTGGCTCAGGAGTGGGTTACATTACGTATAGAGTACAGGGGTGTGCTGTAGTGTGCAACCCCAACCCCTCTCCCAAAGCTTCCTCACATCTCTCTCCTATCTGCTCAGGTTCTAGTACCTTGCTTTGTAGGCAGTTCTGCCTCACCTTGCAGGGACATCATTCTCGATCCGTCTCGATTTTGTCCCGGCCATGAGTTTGTGCATGGATCTGTTAGTTCCGGGATCTGCTGAGAGCAAAGCTGTCCCTTGTAAACACTTTGGGGTAACAGTCACAGTGGGGAGCGTGACTGGAGGGTGAGAGCCAGAGCTGGCGGAATGGACTTCGGCCACGTTGCGGCTGCAAAACTGGGTGTGAGGGCCACTTCACAAGACCTGGAGGGCCGGATTTGGCCTGTGGACCTTGTGTTTGACATATGTGCTCTACACCAAGCTCTTCAAGCTATGTCTTTATAGAGCTGGTTTTGTGCACCAGGGAAAACGGCCACATTGGAATAGAAAAGGGCCTTCCCCAAACTGCTGTCAAATGGTTGGAGATGCACAGTTCTCTAAAATGTTTTTGCTTGCTTTAACTTTCACTGGAAAGATGAAGACATAATCTCAATAATTTGGCCATGTAGTTGTAGGTGTGATGGTCAGGTGTCTATAAATGGCCATATATGCTATGTGTAAAATATCGATTTCTATAAAAAAAAAAAAAAAAAAAAAGAAGCAGTTTATAAATTACCAAAAGAATACATCCTAAAATTGACCAGCTATACTTTTGTTGCAGTAATGTAATCATCTGCTCTATTCTAGTGGGAAAATGCCATGGACGATTTCTGCACGGAGGAATTTACCATAAAGACTCGTCACTTCCACTGCTGCAAGAAGACTGGTGTAGAGAGGGAGACCTGCTTCACCGATGAGGCCCCAAACCCCAACTACATCAGCTCTGCTCCCTTGCAGGAAATCGGCAGTGCAGACATCCCATCTGTGCCCATGCCGCGGAGCATTAAACCTTGCTCTCCTCGCTCACCCATGTGCCTAAATAACCCAGAAGGCAAATACAGGATTTCAGACCTGGCCTTCCCACCAGGAGAACCCAAAGCCAGCAACATACAGAACCTCTGCAAGTTGAGGAAATACCGCCCTCTGTACTCTGACCTGCCCAAAAGCGGGTTTGGGCACTACTTACGTCGGGCTAAAGCCATCAATCACATGGAGAATGCATTCAGAAAGTGCTGCAAGACTGAAGATGTGGCCTGTGCACATAGCGGGGTCAGTGACACCACCATCTATAGTGTTTTTTTTTTTCTTTTTCATATGTCCTTTTATGGAAAGGGTTGGGGGGTATGGAAAGGGTTGGGGGGGGGGTGTATTGTTTTTTGTGGGGTTTTTTTTCTTTTATTTTAAAACGGTTTTTATTAAAGGCAAAAGAAACATGGTACAGCAATATGCAGTGGAAACAGTAGGTACATGCCTAGATAAAACAAGGCGCATTGAGATACAAAACTGCTGTATATAACACACAAACAACATGTAGCAAATGCAATACGTATATGGGATCGACCCGGCGTCTCGTCTGGGATGCAATGAGGGTGCGCTCAAGCTGTAGGTGTGGCCGAGGCCACGCTGAGTGGATGGACCCCCACACAGAAGGGGTCTCAACCAAAACCAAGGTATAGCTCTTAAGTGGGTACACCAGGGGCGGAGTGGGGGGGTGCTGGGTTGGCAGGGTTGGAATGAAAGTGAGGTAAGTTGGGGAGGGTCGTGGGGGTATCAGCAGGTGCCCGGAGGGAGCCTCGAACCCCCTTAGGGGCCCAGGTGGGAAAAGAGAGCCGGTAATGAGGGCGACCAATCAGGTGAGTACAAGGCTGTCGTCAAGGCCCGGTGGAAGGCAATGGTCAATCCAGGGTCGCCAGAGCCTTATGGGGTTTTTTTTAGGACATAAACATGCATTCTGATTTTTAAAAAAAAAATGTCTTAAAGTTTACTATTTATCAAGACAAAGTGATGTCATGCCTCAGGAATGTCAAAACATATTGATCTTCATATTTAGATCCAAAAACATTAATACCTGGAGCTCTAGGGCTCTTCTGAAAACCTTTAACCACCACATGACATTCATCAACTTGTCGGGAGCATAGGTGTCCCATTATAACAATGGTGGACCTTTGTGACCTGTGTTTTTATCATCTTTTATGTCTCTTTTGTGTCATAGTGGCAGAAGGCTCTGTCCAAGTTTTGTGAAAAAGAGCAGGAAGTGAAGACCAAGCATTATGAATGTTGTCAGAAGAACGACCAAGCCAGTATGTTCCGCTGTTTTTCCAGTGAGGCCCCATTCCCAGAGTATGATAAAGAGGTGGAGAGCCTGAACCTCAGCAATATCACAGAGAGTATCCTGGAGAAGATCTGCTCAGAGTGCAAGCTCCTCACTAAACAGTACGTAATGTTCAATACATATGTCCCTAAATCGCCTGTAATGCCACCTCTTCTTCCAGGGACAGTCCTAGTTACCAGGACTTGTCCTTGGTAAATGGCTTTCCTAGAAATGTACCTTGTTTAAAAATGTTACACTTCTGCCTTTTTAAAATTGGTTAGTGTTGGTATGTACAACATATTGGTGGAGCACTGGACCCAAAGGTTGACTAAAGCCTCGTACACACGAGTCGAAATTCGGCCGGGAATTTTCGTCTGACAACCGATCTGCCGATTTTCGGCTTGTTAGTATGATGCTTCCGACAACCGACTCCGACTTTTCGGCCGAAAAAATCCTGGTGTGCAGGCTATAAAATTTTTGTCCACCGTCAAGACACGTCCGATTTTCGTGCAGTCAGTACAGATTTCGACAGGGAAAAATCTTATGAGCAAGTCTGGGCATGCTCAGAGAAGAAAGAACACAAAGAAAGCAAACCAACACATGACATCACTTCTGAAGTAGAATTTTGTCGTGTTGGAAAATTCGTGTGCAGTCTAGGCACATTCCAACCAACAAAACACAACTCTGGACAAAAGATGGACGACCGGTCGGCGGAAATTCGTTGCGTGTGTACTAGGCTTAAGGGCAGAAACCAGAATCCAATTTATCTGCCAACTAGGATATCCCAAAGGGTCTCTGTAGCAGTCTATAGCAGTGGTTCCCAACATTATTGAAATAAGGGCCCAGTAAATTCCTCCAAAACATGACCCAACAGTAAAAAAATAATACACAATAAAAGTAAGCGAATGCAAAATACTACATGTACTGAAATGCTGGGGTTGGGTGTCAATGTGGGGTGATGCAGATTCTGGAGGTTGTTAGGGGACTTTGCAGACGACTTGGTGACCCTCTAGGGGAATGACTTTTCTGCAGGGGGGCTAAGAGCAACCAGTCTCTGGAGGGGGCAGGGGGCACTGTTGAAGGTACTGTTAGACACTGTTGGACAGGAAGCACTATGGGGGTCTGGAGGCTTGGCAGTAGGGTAAAGGGGCACTGTGGGAGGTTGGGAGGCATTTTTGGGGCTGAGGCATCTTAGGAAGCCAGGGATCACTGGAGGGGTTGTAGGACACTTTGGACGATTTATGGGAAGCTGGAGGCATTGTGGAAGGTTAGGGTATCTGAAGAAGATGGAGGCAATGGCCCTGTGGTTGAGAACCTCTCGTCTTTAGATCTTTAGAAGGATGAGAGCCCCACAGTTTCACAACACAAAATTGAAAAACCTAAATTTCAAGGACTCGAAAGTTCCCTTTCATTGAGGCTAAGAAGCAAAATGGCTAAATATCAAATAATATTGGTCTATATGCCACAACAAACGTGTGCAATCTACCAGTTGCAAACATTAAGGGTAGTTCTAAATTCATTTCACTGCATTTCCTCTACTATAAATTTTTTTTTGCAATACATGTCTTCATTGTATAGTATAGGCCCTTTTTTTTTAGAATGCACACCCTTGTTAGTTTGTTTCCAAGCCCTGATAAAGGAGTTTTGAGCCACGAAAGGTGTTGACCTTTTGATTTTGTGCCATAAAATAAAATTCCCACTGGACCTAAGCTTTGTAATACTCATCCTTCAAATGTTCTTTATTCATATTTAAACACAAAAACACAAGGGATGGTCTGTGGGACTTTTAAAGAGACAGATACCAAATATTAAAAATTATACTAATTTATTGCACATCCTAATTTAAAAACTATAACATGGCGAATTTATCAGTAGAAAAACCATCAATAAATGATGAAATACAAATTCAAACTATATACAGCTTCATATGTGGATAATGATTTGTATTGTATAGATCCTGTTGTACACAATATCATATAGAAGCGACAGTCTGTGCTGCATACATCTCAACGCGTTTCATTAAATGTTAATTTGGCTTCATCAGGAGAAGCACAGATGTGTATAAATAATGCAGCAATATGGATCGTTGCGAATGACCCAACAAGGGTTTAAAATATTCCAACGGTCATTCCATCAAAAGAAGTTTTCGATAATGGTAATGAAATAAGCCCCCCCCCAAAAGACAAAATATATAGGGGTGCATAGCGCTTCCCCCCCCAGGAGTTGGGGAGGGGAGGAAAGTCAGATCACAGGCAAATCTCCAGCATTCCCTGTTAGTCCCGAGGAAATGTCGCTGTCTAAGAAGGTCAGAACGAAACCTGGCTGGTCATTTCGTTCTGACCTTCTTGGATAGCGACATCTCCCCGGGACTCCCAGGGAATGCTGGAGCTTTGCCTGTGATTGGACTTTCCTCCCCTCCCCAACTCCTGGGGGGGAAGCTCTATGCACCCCTATATATATTTTTTTTGGGAGGGGGGGATTTCTTCCATTACCGACCACTTCTTTTGATGGAATGACCATTGCAATATTTTAGACCCTTGTTGGGTCATTCGCAATGATCCATATTGCTGCATTATTTATATACATCTGTGCTTCTCCTGATGAAGAGAATTTAACATTTCACGAAACGTGTTGAGATGTGTGCAGCACAGACTGTCGTTTCTATATGATATTGTGTACAACAGGATCTATACAATACAAATCATTATCCACATACGAAGCGGTATATAGTTTGAATCTGTATTTCATTATTTGTTTTTTTTTTCTACTGATGAACTCCCCGTGTTATCATTGTTTTTAAACTTGGATGTGCAAACTAGGATGTGCAATAAATTAGTATAATTTTTAATATTTGGTATCGGTCTCTTTAAAAGTCCCGCGGGCCATCCCTTGTGTTTTTTGTGTTCAAATTTTGGACTGAGACACCTACTCATTCCATATATAATAGCATTTCTTTCTTATACTTCATTCATATTTAGTTGGCTCTAAAACCTCTTCTAAAGGATAATTTTAACCTAAAACTGATATCAAGCAGGAGGGGGGCCGAGAGCCGGAGCATTGCGTGTGTGTGTGTGTGTGTGTATAAGGCAGCAAAGTGATCAAGCAGGAGGGGGGCCAAGAGCCGGAGCATTGTGTGTGTAAGGCAGCAATGTGATCCTGCAGGAGAAGGGCAGAGAGCCATAGATATGCATGTAAATATCAATTAAGTAGTCTGCGGGATTCAAAATTGTGAGTTTAGTGTTCTGTGAGGTCCATAAGGTTGGCGATCACTGGTCTAAAGGACACAACAGCTCTTGGAAGTCGCAATTATGGTTTATGCTGCCACCTTGTGGGGTAAATACCATACTGCAGAATTTGTCTGCTTTGGAGCTATTCACAATTTATGTCTATTTGTAACTGTGTATAACCAAACAATCCAATTTATAATATACTATGTATTTATTGCACAACTTTATTTACTTTTCTTTGCTTAGTCAATGAAGCTGTTTATTACCAAGGGACTAGTATGCTGTCACCATCCATTCACAAGGAATTTTATTTTTTTTTTCCGATTTACATTTATGCTGATCAGCTTTGGTATAATCTTTTCATTGGTGCCCATAGGCATTATATGACAAACGGCCAAAAACAAGACAGACCAAAGCATGATTTAATGTCAATGGGGCTCTGCTGGTTGGGGGCTCATCCGGGATCTGACAGGTTGGATAAACACGTCAGCTAAAAGGCCATGTAAGAGTATTTCTCTACCCTGTGCCCTGGATAATCCATAGGAACCTATGGGAAATGTAAACCAGTGATGACAATAGCTCAGCTAAAAAAAATACTTTGGAAAGTCATGCCAAGTCTAGGACAACTATAGGGGACCCTGCTCCATTCCACCTAAAATAGAAACATCCGTTTTGGGTTGGAAGTGTCATAAGAAAGGAAATTACAGTAATAGCCAATCAGTAATACTTAATTACAGGTGTAGATGCAGCAATCTGGCTACGGCACATTTTATGTAGTTTGTACTTTTCATTCTTACACCTTACATTTGTAGTAAATAGTGTGTGTGTATTGTAAATATTATAATGTGTGTGATGGGTTCACATATTCATCAAAAAGTAAGGTAAGGCCACAATGGTATTTGGGAATAGATATTTATCTAATTAGGCATTTCAAAGAGGACTTGTTGACCAGAACAAAGACTGACCAAACCAGGTTGACCTTTACATATCAAAAGGGGCAGGTAATGACCCTGTGCAATGCTAAATTTTAATAAAAGACCACCACAGCCTTTGAGAGCCAACCTAATTAGTAGTCAAAAAATGCAAATTAGGAAATTTCCTGAAGGGTTTTATGACTGCAGTTGTCCATAGCGAAAGGGGCATTATCCACCCAGAAAGACAAAAGCAGATCAAAGGCCTAATAAAACTGGCCAATCAAATCGCTTATCCTGGTCACCAATGAGAAAAAAAAACTGTATATTAGAATTGGGTTGTTTTGGCTAAGTTATGACAGGAGAAGCTGGGTCATTGCAAGAATAACTTGCATTATAGTAATAATTAATTAATACCACTACTATTATATCACTACAACATTGTCTTATTTACTAATAGGTCCAACTATTTCTAACTGTCCTCGTTTTCCCTTATTCCAGGAAACAGTTGCCCCTTTTGGTATTGGGACTTAAAGATTCCTGCTGTGTCCTTCCCCAGGACAAGAGACTGACATGTGCACAAGAGCAGGTGAGGATACAGCTGTGTATGGGGGGGGGGGGGGAATGGGTCAGTAACGTTTGGTCACTGTTGAATTATTATGAGTGCGCCCTCTATGACTAAGAGCCATTGGGGTGGATTTACTAAAGGCAAATGGACAGGAAACTTTGCAAGTGCAGTTGCTCCAGAGCTTAGTAAATGAAGGGAAGCTCTGCTGATGTCCATCATCCAATCATGTGCAAGCAAAAATGGCTTCTTTTTTTTTCCCTTACATGCGATTGGGTATTCTTTGCAAAGTGCACAGTCTGTTTGCCTTTTAGAAAAACCAACCCCAATGTCTGAAGCTATAAGGTACAAAACCCAGCCTTGCTTGCTTTGCATGTTTAAACAGTGGCGGCCCGTCCATTGGGGGCGCAGGGGCGCCGCCCCCCCATCCATGCATCCGGCTCCCTAATCAACATGCAGATGCATGGATTCCAATAGGGTTTTTTTTTTTTTTCTTTTTGAAGCATGTGATTAGAACCAGATGATCTAATAGGCTTCAAAAAAAGGGTGGGCTCGGGGCGCAGAGCACTGCGCCCTGAGCCCACCCAGTTGTATTACAATAGCGAATGAATATTCACTATCAACACACTGATTCTCCTCCCAGCCAATCAGGAAGCTGGTCGTGAGACCCGTTTCCTGATTGGCTGAAAAGAGAAGCAATTTTACTGGCAAGAGAAGCGTTGTTCATGGTACCTGTATTTGAACATATCTAGTTTTAGGACTTCCTCCCACTTCATTTATGTAGCAGGTTTCTGGTGGGTGATTTTTTTTTAAACCCCCACCAAGTGCCAGCAGATGTCAGGCCTAAAAGTGAGCACTGGGATGTATGGCAGGGCATTGCAGCACCGTGTCTGCAGCATTTTGACCACAGCTGTCATTTGGGTTCTATGGATTCTTTTTGCTCAGAGAGTGATCACACTGCAGGAAGAAAGCTGCCCAATAAATACTCGACCTAACAAATCCTTGCTTTTTCCAGCATTTTTTTGCTGCATATGTTTGATAAGCAACAAACATAGTATGCCTGTGTAAAAGATTTGCAACATGTATGTCAGACACAGGAAAATCCTGCCGCCTCCTCAATGCCTTTGACTAATGCTTGAAGGGCTTGTAGGCAGGTGCAGTCTGTTTTCTCCACTGTAGGTGGCGCTTGACGGCAGCAACATTGCTGTTGGAGAGAAAGTCAAAAGAAACATGGTTCCTTTATGGCTTCCTGGGTCACTGGGGAAGCTATTCAAATGGATATTGCTGCCCCATGTGACTCTGGGAGCCATCTTGGGTCAGACAGAGCCTATTTAAGGCCCTAGCTCCCAGGCTTGGCACACTTTTTGCATGTGGGTAGTATAAGGAGAGGTCACCTGCCTGACAGGGACAGTGATTAGCAGTAGGGAAAGGTTCCAGACTGGTAGGGAAAGGATAGGGACACACTATGCTTTCTGGAAACATCCATAATTTGGGTACAGACCGGCCAGGCCACTCAAGACAGACTGTGTTGGCACATCTGAGGTCTGCTCTGTTACATTACATATCACTGTTGCCTTCTGTGACTGTTCCCGGTCCGGTGCCTTCCCAGCGGGCTTGTTGTGTATTGCTGAACTTAACATTAATATAAGTTCTGTTCTCTACAATTGGACTCCTGGAGTGTTTACTATCACCGAACCACACTGCGGGTACAGGCTAACGCACTTCAATTGCAAGCCAAGTGTTGCTTTGTGGCCCCATTGACTCTGAGTGTGAAAGGAGGTGCTTAGCAGCTGGTCACCAGCACCGTGGCCACTGCATGTGAACAGCCTCCTCTGGCTGTTATTTCACGGCTCAGCTGCCGTTTTTTTTTTACTCCCCCCTCCCCGGGCTGCCAATGTGAAAGAAACCTAACTGTTATCCACTTAAGGACTACCTCCACACAGACATACTGCAGCAGGACGGCCCTCTTGCGTGAACCGACGTACCTGTACATGGGCTCGTGGTCTAGGGCGCATGAACACAGCAGGAGCCAATCAGTGGGTCCGGGGGACGCTATGTCCGCTGAGACCTGCCAATTGTTCAGGGGAGAGGCAGAACGGTGGTCAAAAGAAGGTGGAGATTGTATGTTACTGCTAAGCAGGAACATGGATCTGTCTTCCTCCAGTTAGGCCATTCACCACACAGTTAGAAAGCACTCCCTAGGAGCACACTTAAACCCTTTGATCGCCCCTGATGTTAACCCCTTCCCTGCCAGTGTCATTACACTGATCACTGTATTGGTGTCACTGGTCCCCAAAAAGTGTCACTTAGTGTCAGATTTGTCAACCGCAATCACGTTTTTAAAAATCGCCGCCATTACTAGTGGGGAAAAAAATAAAATTACATAAAAATATCCCCTAGTTTGTAGATGCTATAACTTTTGGTGCACACCAATCAATACACTTATTGGGATTTTTTTTTTTTTACCCAAAATATGTAGCAGAATACATATTGGCCTAAATTGATATACAAGAATTTTTTTTTTTTTGTTTTGTTTATAGTGCAAAAAATAAAAACCGCAGACATGATCAAAAACCACCAAAGGAATGCGCTATTTGTGGGGGGAAAAAAAGGACCTACATTTATTTGGGTACAGCATCGCACATCCGCGAAATTGTCAGTTAAAGTAGTGCAGTACCCTATTGCAAAAAATGGCCTGGTCATCAAGGGATTAAATCTTACAGGGCTGAAGTGGTTAAGCAGAGAATAGGAGTCGGGCTGAGATGCGTTAGGAGCTCCCTCTAGTGGATAATCTACAAATCTTCAGAAATTATGTATAAAAAATTATGCATGAGCAAGCACTCGTGTGCGTTTTATTAAATACTGCTTTAATCACTTAACATATGTGCTCACTAAAAAATCTTTACCTTTAATGCTAATCCGTGCCCTATGGTTCTTGTTACAGAAAGAAAAATTCATGAATACGCTGTGCGGCCCCAAGATGGACTCTTGGAAGGACACTCAGAACTGCTGCAGCAAGGCTGAGCTGGAGAGGGGGGAATGTTTCAACTTGTACCTGCAGAATGTCACCATGGCCATCTCACACAGAATACAGAGCATAAAGGTGGAGTAGGACAATAGCAGCTCATCTGCAGCTGAAGACGTGCCCAGGCAGATAGCGACCCTGCACCCAGACCCACATGGAGGAATCCAATCCATCAAATTCCATTGGATGATGTCCCTGTGTAATATATGTCATGAATCTTATTTATCCCGGGAAAGTTTATGTACCATGGGGGGGAAGAGGGTCACCTGTATGTAGTCTGCTACTGCTTATAGCACAGCAAGTCACCATTGTATAGAATACATAACAATGGAGTTACTAGCCTTTGCATTGCATTGGCGGCTCCCAGACACATTTCTTGAATAGGTGGCGGTATCAATGGCATGGCTGGTAATGGGAGGGAAAAGGGAGGCTTATGCAAGATGGTGCCGTTAGACCATCAGTAGTGCCAGCCTTATAAATGCTTGTACCCAATCAGCTGCTCCCTTGCATATAACTTACAGCTTACTTTATTCAGATTCCCTCGGTTTTTGCTTAGGCATGCAACCTACACCCTATGTAATTGCCTAGGGGGTCCTGTATAAGTGCCTAGCCAATCTATCTAGAGGCCCAATGTTTCTGTTTTTTAGTGATTTTCTTTTTCCAAAGGTCCTATGTTTTAGCCATGGATCTAAACCACCGGTCCTAGACCTTCTGTCTTGGGCTATATATATATATATATATATATATATATATATATATATATATATATATATATATATATATATATATATATATGCCTAGTCAGTCTGAGACCCTATATCTCTGCTTAACTACTACAAGGGTCCTTAACATTTACCTAAGGGTGTCCTACAGAGGCCCCTGGCATGTGCCTCATCAGCCTAATTGGCTCATAAATACAGTGTTGGAGGGGTCTGTTAATTATTTTCTGTAAATATAAACTTTCCAATGATGCCTTTAGTGCTGGTAGCACCCCATAAACCTTTAGAAGCACCCCATAAACCTTTAGAAGGCAATGTCACATAAATCTAGTCCTATCACTAGACCTTTTATTAGCCTTTGGAGTTATGGGTGGGTGCCCTTAAGCTGCGCATAAAATGGCATAATCTATCCCCCCCTCCCCCCCCCAAGAGTCCCAAGCTCTGCTCCCCATCCCCACTGTCGAACAAGGGAGATTCCTTCTACTGCTTTCTCTGCATTAAACAGAGGAGCCAGCAGAGGGCACCAGACTCCCTTGTAATGGAAGTAGCAGGTGTGTGGAGCAAAGAACAAACTTCTGGGCTCTTTGTGGGATGGAAGAGGCTGATTAATAAAACTTACCCCGCTGCCATCTACCCAAAGCTGCGATTATTTTGCTGGGTGGACTTACCCTCTAGAGCTGGCCACACATGGTGCAATCTGCTTCTACAATCCCTGTACAATTCCTTTAAATTCACCAACTATATAGTGTGGGCTCAGCTAGTCAATGCCATCAATCTTCATAATTCGGTTGGGTAGGGATTAGGTAATCCCCAGAAATTCATTATAAGAAGGATGTACAATCGGGTTATAATGCGTGTAGCTTAAGAGTGGAACTTTTAAATGCGTTTTCCATTTCTATAGAAAATATATTTTCTGACGTGATCATATTTCTTCTATCACTGATGGCTTTAAGCTCACATTTAGAAAAAAAACCTTTACATTGATAAGGAGATTTTACAGTAATAAAATAAAAGTTATTTTTGTATTTATAAATGCAGTGGAAGAAAAATAAAAATGTAAAGAAGCCTCATTTTGTTTCTATTCTGACTTTTTTACTGCTACAATATCACCACCCGCAACCCCAGATCTTCCACTTTCCTGTATTAGAAGCCGAGTGTGATATGGGGTAGAGGTGCGGGGGCCGGTACAAAGGCTTGCTCACACCTTGTAGGCGGAGGTGAGTTGTAGGATGACAGTGGTGCTGATGGCACTGATACCGGTGCACCGCACATTTCATTGGTGGTATTAAACCCACAACCAAAAATATAATGTATTGCAGCTTACCAATCATTAGATGGGGTGGCTGCTTTTGGTTTTGTTTACGGATAGACCGATATGTTTTTTTCAGGGCTGATACCAATACTGATATTTTGGTCACAACGTTTCGGTATAGGCCGATATGGGACAATATTTTGTACGTTTACAAATGGTGGATGGCTGGCTGGCACCCTGTGGCTGGCACCCTGTGTTAGGTGGCTGACTGGCACCCTGTGTTAGGTGGCTGACTGGCACCCTGTGTTAGGTGGCTGACTGGCACCCTGTGTTAGGTGGCTGGCTGGCACCCTGTGTTAGGTGGCTGGCTGGCACCCTGTGGTGGGTGGATGGCTGGCTGGCACCCTGTGGTGGGTGGATGGCTGGCTGGCACCCTGTGGTGGGTGGATGGCTGGCTGGCACCCTGTGTTAGGTGGCTGACTGGCACCCTGTGGTGGGTGGCTGGCTGGAACCCTGTGGTGGGTGGTTGGCTGGCACCCTGTGGTGGGTGGTTGGCTGGCACCCTGTGGTGGGTGGATGGCTGGCTGGCACCCTGTGGTGGGTGGTTGGCTGGTACAGGGCCTGGGGGTGGCTGGCTGGTACTGGGCCTGGGGATGTGCGTGGCTGGCTGGCACCGGGCTGCTGTGGGTGGGTGTATGGCTGTGATACACTCTCGCAAGACTAGTCCCGACTCCAGACGAGGCTGTCCAAGGCAAGGGAGGCCGCCTAAGAAGGCAGAATGACGTCACAAAAATATCGGCAATAGCGTCCAGTTTCGGGGCCGATACTGATATATCAGGGAAAGTGCATATCGGCCCTCGATATATCGGCCTTGCCGATAATCGGTCTATCCCTAGTTTTGTTTTCTTAGGCTTTATTGCCTCTGTTTTCACCTGGCGACGTGGCCAGTAAAACACCTCCTGTAATAGTGAGACACCACTCTGGAGGAATGAGCACAGGGGTCACGGCAGATAGCAGCATTGTCAGTCTGGGGTGGGGGGTGTAAAATGTATTAGCTGGAATTTGAGTTCAGTTTGTAAGTATATTAATTTGCGAACACTTTGTTACAGTAAACCTTTTTGGGATAAAGATTTTGTATGCATAAATAAAAGCTGATAATTTTATACACCCTTGCCAGTGTTTAATGGTTTGTCTTATCCCTGTAAACTGATACTTTCTGTCGGAGAGCTTGTTGTAAGAAACAGGCTTTCTGGTTCGATCACCAGATGAAAATAGAAGAAAGCTTATAGAAAACAAATGCAGCCATCACATGTAGAATTGGTAAGCTGCAATATCATTTTTGCTTTTTGGGGTTTGATATGGATTTAAGTTCTATTGACTGAAGTGTGGGGTGATGTGGTAGTTTGATGTCGTTTTTTCCTGATGATGGGACTACTGGGGATTCCAAAACATTGCACCTACACTGAACAAGTCTAAATGAAGCCCGTTCTTTTCACATAAGGTATGTTGGCTACATTTGGAAATAAAATAAGACATATGGGGATGGGAACAAACCCCTCCAATAAGACAGATGGACTTTAAAGGATGTGGGGCTGTCCATTGAGATGAGCGCAAGACGACATTGTATAAAAGAGTATATAGTATAAAATGAGTATAAAATGGCACCTGCTATGATAAAAGTAGTTATGGAAGTAATAACCCTTACATGACATTATTACATACATTACATGTACATCATATCTTGAGATAACTAGTTAATGATGAAGGTCCAATGCGTTTCGCTAACACAATTCACATTCCGCTTTCTCAGGGACCCTCCACATCAACTAGATAGCCACATAGACTTAAAGAGAAAACATGTTACATATACAGAGTCATATCACATATTGGGGTTTTCCCATTAGACTGACCGGACATAATAACTGTGCTCACCAATTACATCAAAAGGAAATCATTGGGCCACCCACGCATGTTCGGTACACACCAGCGTCATGTAACAACCATATGAATATGGATAAATGTTTTGTCTCTTTTTTTTTTTTAAAGCGGTAGTATCCCGCTTTTTGACACTTTTACCTACAGGTAAGCCTATAATAAGGCTTACCTGTAGGTACAAATAATATCTCCTAAACCGGCATGGTTTAGGAGATATTTACAGTGCATGCAGCCGCTCTCGCGAGCGGCGCATGCGCTCTGAAGGTCCGGGGGGACCTTCAATTAACTTGCCGGGAGCTTGCCAGAAAATCACGTCATTTTCCGGGGGGACCTTCAATTAACTTGCCGGGAGCTTGCCGGAAAATCACGTCATCGCGGCTCCGGCCAATCATCGCACTGGAGCCGTCTCTTCCGTCCAATCACCGCGCCGGAGCCGCCAAACACGGAAGAGACGGCGAGGGATCATGGCAGCGCCCGCAGCGATGTCCGGGGGTCCGTGTGGGGGCTTCGTTCTAAGGTAAGTTACACATAATGGGCTAGTATGCTATGCATACTAGCCCATTATGCCTTTGTCTTGCAGGTTTTTTTTTTTTTTCTTCTAGGGTTTACAACCGCTTTAAGTCTGTGACAATCTAGTTGATGAGAAATCCCTGAGGAAGCAGAATGTGAATTGTGTTCATGAAACGCGTTGGCCCTCATCTTCCTCATTATCTTGTTACGCTATATGATGTACATGTAATGAGCCGCCTCATTATCAATTTTGTATATGTTTTTACTTTTTCAGAACTAATTTTGTATAATAAACTATATACACTTTTATACAATGTCGTCTTGTGCTCATCTCAATCGACTCCCCCATATCCTTTAAAGTCCATCTGTCTTATTTGGAGGGGTTTGTTCCCGTTCCCCTATGACTCATTTTATTTTATTTTCAAATGCAGCCAACACACCTTAATCTCATGTTAAAAGAACAGTCTTTTATACTTGTTCAATGAAGGTGCAAAGTTTTGGAGTCACCAGGAGTCCCATCATCAGAAAAAATTACATCAAACTACCACATCACCCAGTACTTAAATCAGTATCAAATCCCAAATCAAAAATGATATTGTAGCTTACTAATTCTACATGTGGTGGTTTGCGTTAAAAAAAATAAAAACAAAAAAAAAAAATGTGAACTGGCCAGATGGGAAATAAGGCATTTTGCCTTGTCTTGGGGCAGTGCAGGGCAAGGCCACACCATGTTGGATGATGAAGAGCGCCGATGTCTGGTGCATGAAAGGACATTGCTCTATAATCCTAAATCAATGAATACAAGGATCTCTGTAAGCGCCACAGGACATGGAATGATATTGCTACACACTGTTTGTTGTTTAGGATGCATAGCTAATCTCACTTCAGCTGCTCACTAAAAAAAATGGCATGGAGAAAGTGACTGGCCAGATAGCCCAACTACACACCGCATTACAACACATTTGAAGAAATAAGCGGATAGAAGGAAAATGGCACCTCATATCACAGAAGATGTTGCTGGTTATTGGGTCAAACTAAAATAATGCATGCAAACACGCCAAAATGTGTAAAATGCCCTACAAAAATAAAAAGCAGGATTATTCAGCGCTAGTGGGAATGGATGCTTACAGCGGGAATTCGGACACTCTCTGGGAATGTACATTATTTTGAAATCCAGCTTTATTTTCTGTGGAAGTTAGACTGGTTAAAAAGACACAAGTCCATCCAGTACAACCCCAGAGTGTATACAATAACATAGAGGTCAGCCATTGGGGCTGCAAAGTGATTCTGACAGTTATTGCAGCCGCATTAAAAAAAAACCAAAAAAACATAGGATATATATTTGAAGGAAGAGTAAGGATTATTTTTAGTTTTTTGCAATGAGCTGCTGTATCTCCAATATACTTTTTCACCATAAGATATGTGGCAAACTGCAGCAACTGCAATGCACTTTTCTACAACTGGAGGGTGCCATTAGATGAATGATGGGCTGCAATACACTTTTTCACCACCAGGGGGCATCATCAGACACATGGTGAACTTAAGAAAGCGGCGGTATAATTTTTAACCACTAGCTGGCAAAATACAGTCACTAATATACGTTTTCCCCACTAGAAGGCACCATCAAATGCAGGGTGAAATATGTTCAACTGCCATATCATTTAACCACCTGGGGTTACTATTAAATAGATGAGGAACTGCTTTAGCTGTAATATTCATTTAATTTTTACCACTACAAACTGCAGTAGCTGCAACATACTTTTTCACCACCAGAGGACACAATCAGACAAATGGTAAACTATAGTCAATTGCAGCTACCTGCAAAATCTTTTCCAACCACCAGAGAAGGCCATTAGATGGATGGTTAAATACAGTACCTGCAATATACTTTTCCACAACGGGAGACGCCAACAGAAACATTGTGAACTCTAGGAGCTGCAATATACTTTCTCACCACCAGAGGGCGCCATCTGACGATTGGTAAATTGCCACGACAACTCTTTCCAAATTTTTTTTTACCATCGGACGGATGGCAAGGTACAGAACCTGTAATATACGTTTCAACCACTAGAGGGAGCCATCAAATGGATGGTGAACTGAAGTCAACTGCAATATCATTTTTAACCACCAGAGATCACTATTAAATGGATGAGGAATTGCTGTAGCTGTAATATTATTTATTTATTTTTTACCATCAAAGGGCGCTTTTAGATGGCTAACTTAAGTAACTGCAATCTACTTTTTCACCACCAGAGGGTGCCATCAGACACCTGGTGAACTGTAGTCATCTGCAGTAACTGCAAGATAATTTTAAACCGCCAGAGGGCACAATCTGACATATGGTGAACTGCAGTAGCTGCAATATTCTTTTCTACCACCAAAGGATGCCATCAGATGGTGAAGTGTAATAAACTGCAGTAGCTGCAATTTACTTTGTTTTTTACCACTAGAGGGAGCCATCAAATAGTGAACTGTAGTCAACTAAAATATAATTTTGAATCACCAGAGGTCACTATTAAATAGATTGTAAACTGTAGTACCTGTAATAAAAACAATTATCACCAGAGGGCACCATTCCATGGACAGCAAATTACAGTAGTTGCAATATACTTTTTCACCACCAGAGGGCACAATCAGAAAAAAGGTAAACCTATAGTTAACTGCCGCTACCTGCAAAATCTTTTCCTACCACCAGAGAAGGCCATTAGATGGATGGGTAAATAAAGTACCTGCAATATACTTTTCCACAACGGGAGACGCCAACAGAAACATTGTGAACTCTAGTAGCTGCAATATACCTTTTCTCCACCAGAGTCATCTGACGAATGGTCAACTGTTGTCAACTGCCACTACATGCAAAAAAATGTTACCATCAGAGGATGCCATTGGACAGATGGCAACATACAGAAACTGTAATACACTTTGCCACCACCAGAGGGCGCCATCAGATAGATGCTAAACTGTATTAAACTGAAGTAGCTGCAATATACTTCTTCACCACTAGAGGGCGCCATCTGACGAATGGTTCACTGTTGTTAACTGCCACTACATGCAAAAAAATATTTACCATCAGAGGTTGCCATTGGACGGATGGCAACATACAGAAACTGTAATATACTTTGCCACCACCAGAGGGCGTCATCAGATGGTAAACTGTAATAAACTGAAGTAGCTGCAATATACTTCTTTACCACTCGAGGGCGCCAACAAATGAATGGTGAACTGTAGTCAACTGCAATATCATTTTTAACCACCAGAGATCACTATTAAATGGATGAGCAACTGCTGTAGCTGTAATATTATTATTATTTTTTTTTTTACCACCAAACGGCGCTTTTAGATGGACGGCTAACTAACTGCAATATATAGAAAATATATAAGCAAATAGGAAAACGCCACAAACACCCTGTTGTGATGTTTTTCAGCAAAAATTGAGTTAAAAAAAGCCACCTGTCAATTACCTCTGAAAAGTGATCCAAACACAGATCGCTCTTCAAAGGAGATCTAGATTTATATATATATATGTCTAAATCTACCCTTCTGCACAGGTTTAGGATAGGCGCCAGCTAATGAATATGCAATGCCCCTCCCTTCTCCTCTCCAGGCAGCCAATGAGCACAGAGCACAGCACCCATCACTCATAATGCTGCAGGTAACAGACATTGCACATCGGATTCCCTTCATCTCCCACCAATAGGAGGACATTTCAGAATTCCCCACTATGTATATATCTGCTTATTATTCAGTGACACCAAGGTGCAATGGATGGAAGCTGTGCTTACAGGTGCCACTTCACAACAATCAATTGTGATTGGTTCCTGACATCTGCACTTGTCTGTGATACACGATCTGATGGCGCCCTCTGGTGGTTAGATATTATATTGCAGCTACTACAGGTGACTACAGATCACATCTGTCTGATGACTCTATCTGGTGGTGGGAACGTTTATAGCAGCTACTGCCGTTTATCATTCGTCTAATAGCGTTCTCTACTGGTTAAAAAATGATGATGATGCAGTTGACTACAATTCACCATCTGTCAGATGGTGCCCTCTGGTGGTAAAAAAGTATATTGTAGGTAGCGGCAGTTGATTACAGTTTACCATTTGTCTGATGGCGCCCCCCTGGTGATAAAAATAAGTATATTGCAGCTTCTGTGGTTCGCCGTCCGTCTAATATAGGGCCCTCTAGTTATAAAAAAATAAATAAATAAATAAATAAAAAAAAAAATGTATTGCAGGTACTACAGGTCATCATCCATTTGTTTGCGCCCTCTAGTGGTAGAAAAGTATGTTACAGTTTCTGTATGTTGCCATCCGTCCAATGGCATCCTCGGATGGTAAAAACAATATTGCATGTAGTGGCAGTTGACAACAGTGGGCCATTCGTCAGATGGCGCCCTCTGGTGGTGAGAAAGTATATTGCAGCTACTAGAGTTCACAATGCGTCTCCCGTTGTGGAAAAGTATATTGAAGATACTGTATTTAGTATTTACCCATCCATCTAATGGCCTTCTCTGGTGGTAGGAAAAGATTTTGCAGGTAGCAGCAGTTAACTATAGTTTACCTTTTGTCTGATTGTGCCCTCTGGTGGTGAAAAAGTATATTGCAGCTGCTGTAGTTTGCTGTTCATGTAATGGTGCCCTTTGGTGATAATTGTTTCTATTGCAGGTACTATAGCTTACAATCCATTTAATAGTGACCTCTGGTGATTAAAAATTATATTGCAGTTGACTACAGTTCACTATTTGATGGCACCCTCTAGTGGTAAAAAACAAAGTATATTGCAGCTACTGCAGTTCACCATATTTCAGATGGTGCCCTCTGGCGGTTTAAAATGATCTTGCAGTTACTGCAGATGACTACAGTTCACCAGGTGTCTGATGGCACCCTCTGGTGGTGAAAAAGTAGATTGCAGTTACTGTAGTCCACCATCCATCTGATGGCGCCCTCTGGTGGTGGAAAAGTATATTACAGTTACTTAAGTTTGCCGTCCATCTAAAAGCGCCTCTAATAGAGGGCGCAAATAGACTGAGGATGTTACATACAGTAACTGAAATTCACTTTTTCACCACCAGAGGGCGCCAACAAACAAGCGTTAAACTGTAGTCACTGCCGCTACCGGAATTTTTTTTTTTTTTTACCACCAGAGGGTGCTATTAGACTGATGATGGTCAAATACAGTAACTGCAATATACGTTTTCACCACCAGAGGGCGCCAACAAACAAGCGTTAACGAAAAAGTATATTGCCGTCACTGTATTTCACAATCATCAGTCTCAGGTAACAACAGTGACTAGTTTAACGCTTTTTTGTTGGCGCCCTCTGGTGGTGAAAAAGTATATTGCAGTTACTATATTTAACATTCATCAGTCTAATTGCGTCCTCTAGTGGTAAAAAAAAAAAAAAAATGCGGGTAGCTGCAGTGTCTATAGTTTAATGCTTGTTTGTTGGCGCCCTCTGGTGGTGAAAAAGTATATTGCAGTTTCTGTATTTGATCATCAGTCTGTGTCCTCTGGTGGTAAAAAAAAAAAAAAAAATGCAGGTAGCAGCAGGGATTACAGTTAAACCCAGGCATGTCCAACCCACGGCCCGAAACTGCAGGCAATGCGGCCCACCGCTGGCGGCTCATGGACAGCCGCAAATGTGGTGCCATCTCCCGGCTGCCGTGGGAGACTTAGGATGTCTGCAGTCAGTGACAGAGCCGCTGCTTCCTGTATAGGTCCGACTCTGTCACAGGCGGAGTGATATGAAATGCACCCCTCCTCCGCCTATGACAGGAGCCATACAGAAAGCAGCGGCTCTGCCCTCTACTGCAGCCACTGCTTTCTCCAGCAGTACCCAACGTCTTGACCAGCAGTACCCACATAACCAGCATTACCCGCCAGCAGTGCCAGCAGTACCCACCAGCAGTAACTGCCAGAAGTACCCACCAGCAGTAACCACCAGCAGTAACCGCCAGCACTACCCGCCAGCAGTAATCGCCAGCACTACCCACCAGCATTACCAGCCAGCAGTAACCGCCAGCACTACCCGCCAGCACTACCCAACAGCATTACCCACTAGCATTGCTCGCCAGCAGTAACCCCCAGCACTACCCACCAGCAGTAACCGTCAGCACTACCCACCAGCATTACTGCCAACAGTAACCGCCAGCATTACCCACAAGCATTGCTCGCCAGCATTACCCGCCAGCACTACCCACCAGCATTGCTCGCCAGCAGTAATGTGCTAGGGGTGCAACTAGCCCCCACCACATAACTGTAAATATCTCAGCATGTGCAGTGTCTCTGACTCCCACCACCATCACCACTTCAAATCACTGAAGTAGTCATGGTGGTTAGAGTGTTCCTTTAATAACTCTCAGAAGAAGTAAACCTCTGTATACTGATTCTATTTCATTTGATCATCCTCTAGTTGTGTTAAATTAGTGCGGGGGGGGGGGGGGGGGGCAGCGTTTTATTACTTATATTCCTTAACTATAGTATATATTTTATATGCGGCCCGAGAAAATTTCTCTACACTCAATGTGGCCCAGGGAAGCCAAAAGATTGGACACCCATGCGTTAAACTCTAGTCACTGCCTCTACCTGCAACTTTTTTTCACCACCAGGGGGCGCTATTAGACTAATGGTTAATACAACAACTGCAATAAACTTTTTCACCACCAGAGTGTGTGTGGCCGGTGAGTGTATCTGCTCAAAATAATTAAGGGAACACTTTAAAAACACATCAAATCTCAATGGGGCAATATATCATGCTGGATATCTATACTGGTATGGCCTGGGAAATGTGTTGGGATCTATACTGGTATGGACTGGGTAATGTGTTGGGATCTATACTGGTATAGACTGGGTAATGTGTTGGGATCTATACTGGTATGGACTGGGTAATGTGTTGGGATCTATACTGTTATGGACTGGGTAATGTGTTAGGATCTATACTGGTATGGACTGGGTAATGTGTTGGGATCTATACTGGTATGGACTGGGTAATGTGTTGGGATCTATACTGGTATGGACTGGGTAATTTGTTGGAATCTATACTGGTATGGACTGGGTAATGTGTTGGGATCTATACTGGTATGGACTGGGTAATGTGTTGGGATCTATACTGGTATGGACTGGGTAATGTGTTGGGATCTATAGTGGTATGGACTGGGTAATGTGTTGGGATCTAAACTGGTATGGACTGGGTAATGTGTTGGGATCTATACTGGTATGGACTGGGTAATGTGTTGAGATCTATACTGGTATGGACTGAGTAATGTGTTTGGATCTATACTGGTATGGACTGGGTAATGTGTTAGGATCTATACTGGTATGGACTGGATAATGTGTTAGGATCGATACTGGTATGGACTGGGTAATGTGTTGGGATCTATACTGGTATGGACTGGGTAATGTGTTGGGATCTATACTGGTATAAACTAGGTAATGTGTTGGGATCTATATTGGTATGGACTGGGTAATGTGTTAGGGTCTATACTGGTATGGACTAGGTAATGTGTTGGGATCTATACTGGTATGGACTGGGTAATGTGTTAGGCTCTATACTGGTATGGACTGGGTAATGTGTTAGGATCTATACTGATCTGGACTGGGTAATGTGTTGGGATCTATACTGGTATGGATTGGGTGATGTGTTAGGATCTATACTGATATGGACTGGGTAATGCGTTAGGATCTATACTGGTATGGATTGGGTGATGTGTTAGGATCTATACTGGTATGGACTGGGTGATGTGTTAGGATCTATACTGGTATGGACTGGGTGATGTGTTAGGATCTATACTGGTATGGATTGGGTAATGTGTTAGGATCTATACTGGTATGGACTGGGTGATGTGTTAGGATCTATACTGGTATGGACTGGGTAATGTGTTAGGATCTATACTGGTATGGACTGGGTAATGTGTTAGGGTCCAATCCTGCTCATCCTGTTCCTCCTTGCACAATGGAGCAGATACCGGTCCTGCTGATGGGTTAAGAACCTTCTATGGCCCCGTCCAGCTCTCCTAGAGTAACTGTCTGTCTCCTGGAATCTCCTCCATGCTCTTGAGACTGAGGTGGGAGACACAGCAAACCTTCTGGCAATGGCTTATATTGAAGTGCCATCCTGGAGGAGTTGGACTGTCTGTGCAACCTCTATAGGGTCCAGGTATCTCCTCATGCTACCAGTAGGGACACTGACCCTAGCCAAATGCAAAACTAGTGAAAAACAGTCAGAAAAGATGAGTAAAGAAAAAAATGTCAGTGGCCTCCACCCGTAAAACCATTCCTGTTTTGGAAGTCGTCTCATTGTTGCCCATCTAGTGCTCCTCTTGTAACTTACATTAAGACAAAAGGAGCTGAAACTGATTAACAACCCCTTCTGCTACTTCACTGACCAAATCAATATCCAAAAAGTTTGATTGACTCGATGCTGTACTCTGATTAAAAAATGTTCCCTTAATTTTGTCACGTAGTATACAATATATTAACACTAAACATATCCTAACCATGTATCACCCTTTACTAATGCTCATAGGACTGAGCTCCTATATCCAGACAATGGTACCAGATGTCACCACATTTATGCAAAAACCCACATAACATCCCTCCCGCCTTTTGGTTCCTAAACTATAAAATGCAACGAGCAACATGGGACCCTGTGTGGAAAGGGTGTAGTCCATAGATTTACACACATACAGGACAGGAGGAAATAAAGTGCCTACAGATGTCACTGGAATTGGACTTAAAGCTGAACACCAAGCTAACTACTAAATATACAACAGAAACAAATATAAGGCAGCCAAGTTACCTGCCAAAGAATTTGTATTTCTGTCCATCCAGCCCTGAGATTTACCCAACTACGCTATGCAGCACAGCCTTGTCTGGCAGGGCAGGAGACCTGATCTCTCTCAGCAGCCCATAGATTATTCAATTTCCCTTCCTTCCACTGTTGGATACCCCCATTAAACAGTCAGTTTTGATATGAGAATCCCTCCCGTATTGTGTTCTGCCAGTAGGGGGCCTTCTCCACCCACAGAACCCAATGATCACTGCTGGCAGCTTTAGCCTCTTGAGTGATTGCATCCGACAGGCTGGTTGTATTGAAGTCGATCGATGGATTGACTTAAAAAAATCCGACAGGCTGGTTGTACTGAAGTCAATCGATGGATTGACTTCAGTACAGCCAGCCTGCCCATAGATGGATCGAATCTTGGCCAGTCGGTTCTGAACTGGCATCTATGGCCAGCTTAACACTTACAGGTCTTGTCCCTCCTCCCAGTCTGTGACTAGGCAGTGAAATGAGAAGCAGCAGACTGATAAGCCCGTCTCTCTGCTTGCTCCTCCTATCAGCGTGCTCCTTGTGGGTTGGCTCTTTGTGTTGCTTCTTCCCCACACATCCCAGCTCTGCTGCACAGAGACTTTAAGAGGCGGAAAGTTTAGGGACATGCACTACTTGCATTTATTGATGCTATAATACAGAGCTGGATTAGGGCTCCATTCACATCTTGGCGTCCAGAATCACGGCAAATCACGGGACACCCGTGCGATTCCCGTCACTTCCAATGGCACCCCAAACGCGTGGATGTTCTGTGAAAGTTATATCACAAACATCCCTTTTTAAGAAGATGCTCTAAGAGACCATTCACATCTTGGCGTCCCGGATCGCAGGCAGAATCACCGCAATTCTGCCCACGATCCCAAATCACAGCAAATCGCGGGACACCTGTGCGGCCCCCGCCACTTCCAATGGCACGCCTGAAGAATCGCGGTAACATTGCGCAAAAAGAATTGCGGGTTGGCTGTCACCCAAAAGAAGTACAGGAACTTCTTTTGGGCGACAAGCGTCCCGTAATTATGTTTGCCCGATTTTACCGCGATTCATCAGGCGTGCCATTGGAAGTGGCAGGGACCGCACAGGTGTCCCGCGATTTGCTGTGATTTGGGATAGCGGTGATTCTGCCTGCGACCCGGGACGCCAAGATGTGAATGGTGCCTTAGAGCATCTTCTTAGGGATGTTTGTGACATAACTTTCACAGAACATCCACATTTGTATATCATTAGGAATATTAATACCATATGAGGGATCCGCAGGAAGGATGACTTCATTTACAGAAAATGTCACATTCTTCCATACGAGGACATCTAGTTGCCGGTTTGAAAAAGGCAGTTGAATTCAGATTTCTGTATATGTGGCATGTGTGTCTGAACCCCATCATGGCCTTCGTTAATGTTAAATTTAACGTTAATTGGCGTTCATATCACATATCATATATATAAAGTACAAGTGTCTCTGCGTCCAGTCCCTGTGTCCGTGGGATTGCGATACTGCACATGTGCCCCACGGACAGCCGTTGGGACTTGGAGCGCAGAGACTTCAGGCGGCCGGACAAAACTGATGAAGCGGCGGGTGTGCGCGGGCACATGGCGGGTGCGCGCTCGCGTGGACTTACTGCTAAGCGGCAGCGGGCGTTACAAATGTGCTAGGGCAACAGGGACGCTATGCGCAGAGCTGGCTACGTCATACGGCTCTCGCGTTGTTAGAAAAAAAGAACAAGATAAGCGAGAGCGCATATCCCCAACTGCATGGTTGCCCACTTTTTTTTTGTACTGGAACAAGTCTGTTTTTACAAATGTTTGACCACATATGTTCTAGCGCCGTTAATTTACCGGGCTTAATGCCTAGTATTCTATAATGTTGTTCACCAAAAAAAAAACCCTATTTTACAAATGCACATTTAGCACAGGGTGCACCCATGACGCTGGTTTTGTAGAGCATTCTAGGTTTTCCAAACAGAGAGCACAGCAGTAGCTTTTCAGTTCCTTACTTCCTCTCTCTCATTCAAAGCCCATACTGCTCTTACAAAGACACTACATCAGGGATATGCAAACTGTGGCTTTACCTTGAAAATTTCTTCTCCAGCGCTGCCATCTCAGGTGTGGGCAGCTGAAGCCGCAGTGTCCTCTTCGGTGACGTCGGAGTCCCACAATGCACTGCAGCGGCCCCGCTCGTCACTTCCAGTGCAGGCAAGGCATGCCCAGAAAGCTGTTTAGCAGGGAATGCTGCGCCTGCACCGGAAGTGACGAGCGGGGCCGGTGCAGGCGCATTGATCCTGGGAGCGATGACGTTCAGCTCCCAGGAATCATCGCAAACCGGAAGTGACGGCGCGGGCCGCTGACGCAGAGGGAGGAAGTGGAAGGAAGGTGAGTATATTTTCTTCTAAAAAGTGACCAAAAAAAAAAAATCGGCACTATCCATTTCTCTTTCAGGTTGCCCTCGGCAAGCAGATGGCCCAAAATTGATTTTTTCGATTTTGAAGCCGGAACTCCGCTTTAATAACAAGGAATATCTCATTTCATTACAATGGCATCTGAAAGTGGATGGGATATATTAGGGCAGCAAATGAACATGTTGTCCCTGAAGTTGATGTGTTGAAAGGACTAAAAATGGGCCTTGCCCCAGACCGGTCAAGGTGCCCATGCTAACCCGTGTCCGCAGCCAAAAGCTTCTACAATGGGCACGTGAGCATCAGACCTGGACCACAGAGCAATGGAAGAAGGTGGCCTGGTCCGATGAATCACATTATGTGGATGGCCGGGTGTGTGTGCATTGCTTAGCTGAAGAGATGGCAGCAGGAAGTAGTATGGGAAGAAGGCAAGCCGGCAGAGGCAGGATGATGCTTTGGGCAATATTCTGGTAAACCTTGGGTCCTGCCATTTAAGTAGATGCTAGGTTGACATGTACCACCTACCTAAACACTGTTGGTGACCAAGTTCACTCCTTCCGTGAAACCGTATTCCCGGAAAGCAGTGGCCTCTTTCAGAAGGATAACGTGTCCTACCACACTGCAAAAATGGTTCCAGAATGGTTTGAGGAACACAACGGGTTCATGGTGTTGACTTGGCCCCCAACTTCTCCAGATCTCAATCCAATCGAGCATCTGTGGGCTATGCTGGAGAAACAAGTCAGACCCATGGAGGCCCCACGTCGCAACCTACAGGATCTGCTACTGATGGCTTGGTGCCAGATACAACAGCATACCTTCAGAGGTCTAGTGGAGTCCATGCCTCAACAGCTCAGGGCTGTTTTGGTTGCAAAAGGGGGGGGGGGGCTAATTATTATCAAGTGGGTGGTCAAAGTTATGGCTGATCAGTATATATATATATATATATATATATATATATATATATATATATATATATATATATATATATATAAGGAACAGAGTGTTGTCACCCTATAACAGGAAGTGCCTGAACCTTCGCAAAGTGTTATTTTAACCATTTAAGCTCCGAAAGGTTTTACCCCCTTTATAACCAAGACATTTTTTTGCCATTTAACACTGCGCTACTTTAACTGGTAATTATACAGTCGTGCAATGTTGTACCATAATGAAACTATTTTTTTTACACAAAAGAACTTTCAGTGGTATTTGATCACCACTGGAATTTTATTTTCTATAATAGAAAAAAAAAAAAAAAGGCTAATCTCGAAAAAAAAAACAACATTTTTTTTACTTTCTGCTATAAAACATACCCAATAAAAATTTCTTATAAAAAAAAAAAAAAATCACATTTCTTCATAAATTTTGGCCAAAATGTATTCTGCTACCTGTCAGGTAAAAAAATCCCATCAAGTGTATATTGATTGGTTTGGGTGAAATTTATAGCGTCTGTTTTCACTCTATTTCTAAAGAAGAGTGGTTACACTAATCTTTTTATGCCACAGGTTCTACCAGGATATGATAAATGTATTTTTATTGTACCAATCCTCTTATACCATAAATGTTACTGTGACATGTTCTTTGTATTCTGTTCATTTCCTCTCCAATAAAATATTTGAACAAGAAATGTATCGCGTCTACAAACTATGTGATATATACTGGAATTTTTATTGGAATTTTTATTGATTTATTTTTTTATACCAGTGATTGATTTATTTTTTTATACCAGTGATGGCGGTGATCAGCGACTTATAGTCAGTGCCATCTTAAGAGCATTAAGGGCCCTGGGCAATGCAGTGCACTAGGGCCCTGCCTACACAATCACCCATGAGAATAAAAATGCAAATTATCGATAAGGCGATATTTATTGGTACAGCAGTGCCAGGCTACTGACAGCTTCGAAGTTCGGCGGCCGGGTCTGGTGAACACACACATGGATGAGAGTCAGACTCGACTGTCCTGTGTGTGCCTGTTCCCATGCAGGCAGACAGGCATTCCTGCAGTTGTGGGCTCCCCCTCCACAGCCTAAGTGGCCTGACAGCAGCGCAGGACTGAGGGGCGCTTGCCACCTGCTAAGTTCGGAGGCAGAATGCACACGAGAATCAGGACTAATGCTTGGCAAGAGCTGCCCATTCGGAAAGATGGCCCTGCTTATAGTGGGATTTTGATAGTGTAGTGGGCAATCGGACACTGGCTGGGAGGTACACTAACTGACTGACACTGACATCACCAGCGACACTAATACAGTGATCAGTGCATGGCTGGCGCTACCACTTGGCAAACTAGGCAGCCGCGGCTTCTGTCCCAGTGAACCCCCAGGTGTGTAGGTCAGTGTAGGGGTATGGTAGGTCAGTGTAGTGGTCAGGTAGGTTAGTGTAGGCGTTAGGTAGGTCAGTGTATTGGTCATTTAGGTCAGTGCATGTGTCAGGTAGGTCAGTGCAGGTGTCAGGAAGGTCAGTGCAGGTGTCAGGTTGGTCAGTGTCGGGATCAGGTAGGTCAGTGTAGGGGTCAGTGTATGTGTCAGGTAGGTCTGTGTAGTGGTCAGGTAGGTCAGTGTAGGCGTCAGGTAGGTCAGTGTAGTGGCCAGGTGGGTCAGTGTAGGTGTCAGGAAGGTCAGTGTAGTGGTCAGATAGGTCAGTGTGGTGGTCAGGAAGGTCAGTGTAGTGGTCAGGAAGGTCGGTGTAGTGGTCAGGAAGGTCAGTGTAGGGGTCAGGTAGGTCATTGTAGGTGTCAGGAAGGTCAGTGCAGGTGTCAGGAAGGTCAGTGCAGGTGTCAGGAAGGTCAGTGTAGGTGTCAGGTAGAATAGTGTCGGGATCAGGTAAGTCTATGTAGTGGTCAGGTAGGTCAGTGTAGGGGTCAGTTTATGTGTCAGGTAGGTCAGTGTAGTGGTCAGGTAGGTTGATGTAGGTGTCAGAAAGGTCAGTGTAGGGGTCAGGAATGTCAGTGTCTGAATCAGGTAGGTCTGCGCAGTGGCCAGGTAGGTCAGTTTAGGGGTCAGGGCATGTGTCAGGTAGGTCAGTGTAGGTAGGTCAGTGTGGTTGTCAGGTAAGTCACTGTAATGGTCAGGTAGCTCAGTGTAGGGGGTCAGTGTATGTGTCAGGTAGGTCAATGTATGTGTCAAGTAGGTCAGTGTAGTTTTCAGGTAGGTCAGTGTAAGGGTCAGGTAGGTCAGTGTAGTTTTCAGGTAGGTCAGTGTAAGGGTCAGGTAGGTCAGTGGAGGGGTCAAGTAGGTCAGTGTAGTGGTAAGGTAAGTTAGAGTGTAGTGGTCAGGTAGGTCAGTGTAATGGTCAGGGTAGTGGTAAGGTAGGTCAGTGTAGGGGGCAGGCAGGTCAGTGTAGGTAGGCCAGTGTAGAGGGCAGGTAGGTTAGTGTAGAAGTCAGGTAGGTCACATGGGTTACATGGGCAGGGTAAAGGGGGTGGAGTAAGGAGCAGAACCAAGGGGATGGCTAAATAAGGTTTTACCTAGGGTGTCAAAAATCCTTGCACCAGTCCTGGATCAGTGCTAATACTTTACACTGTCACTGTACTGACACTGGCTGGGAAGGGGTTAACATCTTGGCATGATCAAGGGGTTTATGTGTGTATTATGTGCTCATTTTTACTAAAAGTCTATTTGTATCTTCTCCCCGCTTTGCATAGTGAAGAAACAAAGAGATTGTTCCCTCTGTACAGAGTCCTGTGTTGTTTGTCAACACAGGGCTCTGGGCTGTGATTGGACACAGCTGATCAGCAGATCCTGGCCCTGCTGACAAAATCCCACTGTCTAATCACAGTGGGAGTCAGCAGGGGGGAAGGGTGAGAGGCGCCCTGAACCCGCAAGAAGGTAGGTAGGAGCTGTTCGTTCCGGGCAAGCCTAAAGTGGTTAATGAAATAAGACTGAAATTTACTTTTTAAATGACATGAACATGAGAGCTTCTATGAGATTTTATTGATTGGGGGGGGGGGGGGGGTCACATGAGCATTTTATTGGAAATATGATACAGATCATACATTTTTGATTGGCACATCCAGTAAAACATTACGATACCATTTGTATTGGTTGACAATGCTTGTTTCCCTGGACCCTGCAGTAGTTTTTAATGATCTCCAAGCTTCCGAGCTGTAAAGCTGAATAATATTCACAGCATCTGACCTAATTACATAAACAGCCCTCATCCTAACCAAATAAACAAGAAGTGTTTATCTAATCGGGGTCGATTGTCATGTTCTGGCCCCGGCTCTTCCCGTCATGTGACTTGGATCCAGACTATTATGGATGTGTTTGGCTGTCATAACAACTTTTACTGCTATGAAAACTCTCCTCGCTGTTTCCCTAACTCATTCTCTTATGAAAGTTCCCGATATATCTTCTACAAACTTTCCACTACATGAAAACATCCCCATGGGAAGGTTTGGACAAGTCAGATAAGAAAGGTTCTATTTTAATCGTTACGCTCGGCAAATGTCAATCACTCCAGGCCCGTGACAGTTACAGCCACACGCTGAGCTAATCTTATTTTATTGAGGTCCTACAGGGCAGCACAGTGGCTTAGTGGTTAGCAATTATTCCTTGCAGCACAGGGGTTCCTGCATTCCATCCAGGGTAATGTCTGCATGGGGTTTGCACCTCTTCCCTGTGTTTGCATGGGACTCCTCCAGTAACTTTGGCTTCCTCACACACTCCAACAAACATACTGGTAGGTTGATTGGCTTCTGTCTACATTGGCCTTGATACAGTGCCTTGCGAAAGTATTCGGCCCCCTTGAACTTTGCGACCTTTTGCCACATTTCAGGCTTCAACCATAAAGATATAAAACTGTAATTTTTTGTGAAGAATCAACAACAAGTGTGACACAATCATGAAGTGGAACGAAATTTTTTGAATATTTCAAACTTTGTTAACAAATAAAAAACTGAAAAATTGGGCATGCAAAATTATTCAGCCCCTTTACTTTCAGTGCAGCAAACTCTCTCCAGAAGTTCAGTGAGGATCTCTGAATGATCCAATGTTGACCTAAATGACTAATGATGATAAATAGAATCCACCTGTGTGTAATCAAGTCTCCGTATAAATGCACCTGCACTGTGATAGTCTCAGAGTTCCGGTTAAAGCGCAGAGAGCATCATGAAGAACAAGGAACACACCAGGCAGGTCCAAGATACTGTTGTGGAGAAGTTTAAAGCTGGATTTGGATACAAAAAGATTTCCCAAGCTTTAAACATCCCAAGGAGCACTGTGCAAGCGATAATATTGAAATGGGAGTATGAGACCACTGCAAATCTAAGAAGACCTGGCCGACCCTCTAAACTTTCAGCTCATACAAGGAGAAGACTGATCAGAGATGCAGCCAAGAGGCCCATGATCACTCTGGATGAACTGCAGAGATCTACAGCTGAGGTGGGAGACTCTGTCCATAGGACAACAATCAGTCGTATACTGCACAAATCTGGCCTTTATGGAAGAGTGACAAGAAGAAAGACATTTCTTAAAGATATCCATAAAAAGTGCAGTTTAAAGTTTGCCACAAGCCACCTGGGAGACACCAAACATGTGGAAGAAGGTGCTCTGGTCAGATGAAACCAAAATCAAACTTTTTGGCAACAATGCAAAACGTTATGCTTGGCGTAAAAGCAACACAGCTCATCACCCTGAACACACCATCCCCATTGTCAAACATGGTGGTGGCAGCATCATGGTTTGGGCCTGCTTTTCTTCAGCAGGGACAGGGAAGATGGTTAAAATTGATGGGAAGATGGATGGAGCCAAATACAGGACCATTCTGGAAGAAAACCTGATGGAGTCTGCAAAAGACCTGAGACTGGGACGGAGATTTGTCTTCCAACAAGACAAGGAAGTATACTTGCCGTGAAGAAGGAGCGCGGCTGCCCTCCCCCAGGCAGCAAGCCTGCTCGGAAACGCGTCGCATGCAGATGACATCATCCAGGTTCGACTATCCACCAAGCCTCGCTGTCAAGCAAATACACCGAGCCTACTTCCTAGTTCTAACTTTGCCGTACAAGCCGGCCACGGCAAAAGGATTTTGGCTCCAGCAGGACGGATGTCCAGGTCCGGATGATGTACACTTCTCCACACTGGAACTTTGTTTTATGGGCATGAATATATACTTACTAACGTGAGTGCATAATTTTATTCATAAAACCTGTTGTATAAAGTCTACACTTAGAGGCGCCTCTGTCTGTCTTTGTTTTAGCGCTGTAGAACCCCTGGCTTTTGGTTTCTGGATGGCTGCCCTACATGGTGGACTTTTTCTCCCCCTGTGCCATTAATGACTTTTAACTCTATGGACTTTTGGCTCGATATGTGATCAAGCGCCTGTTAACATTGTGTATTTGATATGTATATACAATGTGGCTATGCACATGTGTTCTCACATTCGGCATGCCAGTCCCAAGCTAACCAATTGGGGAAGGTTGAGCAAGGACTATGCAACCTACCTCATAAAAAATTTACCAGGTTAGGGAGGGTTGGGGAAAGACCTAGCAATCTACCTTGTAAAAAATTCACCAGGTTGGGGAGGGTTGAGGAAAGACCTATCAACCAACCTCATAAAAAATTCACCAAGTTGGGGAGGGTTGAGAAAAGACCCAGCGACCTACCTCATAAAAAAAATCAGCACGCTGGGAGGAGTTAAGGAAAGACCTAGAAACCTACCTCATAAAAAATTCACCAAGTTGGGAAGGGTTGAGGAAGGACCTTGCAACCTACCTCCTAAAAAAAAAAGTCACCAGGTTAGGGAGGGTTGGGGAAAGACCTATCAACCAACCTCATAAAAAATTCACCAAGTTGGGGAGGGTTGAGAAAAGACCCAGCGACCTACCTCATAAAAAAAATCAGCACACTGGGAGGAGTCAAGGAAAGACCTAGCAACCTACCTCATAAAAAATTCACCAGGTTAGGGAGGGTTGAGGAAAGACCTAGCAATCTACCTTGTAAAAAATTCACAAGGTTGGAGAGGGTTGAGGAAAGACCTATCAACCTACCTTATAAAAAATTCACCGAGTTGGGGAGGGTTGAGAAAAGACCCAGCGACCTACCTCATAAAAAAATCACCAAGTTGGGGAGGGTTGAGGAAAGACTTAGCAACCTAGGTAAAAATGTAACCAAGTTGGGGAGGGTCGAGGAAAGACTTAGCCACCTACCTTGTAATAATTTACCAATTTGAGGAGGATTGAGGAAAACACCTAGCAACTTACCTTTTAAAGAATTCACCAAGTTGGGGGAGGGGGTTGAGGAAAGACCTAGCAACCTACCTCGTAAAAAACTCACCAAGAAAGTCCAATGGAAATGGCTTTTAAGTCTATCAGACATAGTGCCCAAGAGCTGGCTGCTAAAATTCCCAAGAACTGGAATTGACTGAACAGATGGATACCTACAAGGCCAACATGGTTCTATAGATCATTCTGAGCTCTATATCATATATCAATAATGTGTCAGGGTCATCAGCATAAAGAAAAGAAAATACAGTACAGCAAAAGATGAGTGCTCTACTCCAATACGGAGGGGCAAGGCATGATGCAAAATGGATCAATGGATCTTATTCAATGATGCCTTTTTTTGATTGTCGTAATCTTATACAACAAGTTTTATGGCTAATATAACATATTATTAGAGCTATAAACAAATTAAATAGAAGACAACTGCAGAACTGTATACAAAAAGGTGACAACTTATACTGAAAATGACATACAGATCTATTATCTAACACAGCTTCACTCTACATTTCTACCGCAGTGGTGGTCAGTGAGAAGAATGCTCCTTACATTGGTGGTCAGTGAGAAGAATGTTCCTTACATTGGTGGTCAGTGAGAAGAATGTTCCTTACATTGGTGGTCAGTGGGAAGAATGCTCCTTACATTGGTGGTCAGTGGGAAGAATGCCCCTTACATTGGTGATCAGTGGGAAGAATGCCCCTTACATTGGTGGTCAGTGAGAAGAATGCTCCTTACATTGGTGGTCAGTGGGAAGAATGTTCCTTACATTGGAGGTCAGTGGGAAGAATGTTCCTTACATTGGTGGTTAGTTGGAAGAATACCCCTTACATTGGTGGTCAGTGGGAAGAATGCCCCTTACATTGGTGATCAGTGGGAAGAATGCCCCTTACATTGGTGATCAGTGGGAAGAATGCTCCTTACATTGGTGGTCAGTGGGAAGAATGCTCCTTACATTGCTGGTCAGTGGGAAGAATACCCCTTACATTGGTGGTCAGTGAGAAGAATGTCCCTTACATTGGTGGTCAGTGAGAAGAATGTCCCTTACATTGGTGGTCAGTGAGAAGAATGTCCCTTACATTGGTGATCAGTGAGAAGAATGCTCCTTACATTGGTGGTCAGTGGGAAGAATGCTCCTTACATTTGTGGTCAGTGAGAAGAATGCTCCTTACATTGGTGATCAGTGGGAAGAATGCTCCTTACATTGGTGGTCAGTGGGAAGAATGCTCCTTACATTGGTGATCAGTGGGAAGAATGCTCCTTACATTGGTGGTCAGTGGGAAGAATGTTCCTTACATTGGTAGTCAGTGAGAAGAATGCTCCTTACATTGGTGGTCAGTGGGAAGAATGCTCCTTATATTAGTGATCAGCGGGAAGAATGCTCCTTACATTGGTGTCCGTTGGTAAGAATGCTCCTTTCATTCATGTCCAGAGGGAAGAATGTCCTTTACATTGGTGGTCAGTTGGAAGAATGCCCCCTTACATTGGTTTTCATTGAGAAGAGAGCTCCTTACGTTGGTGGTCAGTGGGAAGAATGCTCCTTCCTTTGGTGGTCAGTGGTAAGAACGCTCCTTACATTGGTGGTCAGTGGGAAGAACAATCCTTACATTGGTGGATAGTGGGAAGAATGCTCCTTACATTGGTGGTCAATGGAAAGAATGAGCCTTATATTGGTGGTCAGAGGGAATAATGTTCCCTACATTGGTGGTCAGTGGGAAGACTGTTCCTTACGTTGGTGGTCAGTGGGAAGAATGATCCTTATATTGGTGACCGGGGACAAGAATGATCCCATTATATTGGTTGTCAGTGGGAAGAATGCGCCTTATATTGGTGATTGGTGGGAAGAATGATCCCATTATAATGGTAGTAAGTGGGACGAATGATCCTTACATTGGTGGTCAGTCATACTTTTTCTGTCACTGGACCAGTGCACAGCAAGTGATGTCAGAACTTCTGTAGCCAAGCAACTAGCATTTTCACAAGGAAAGGTCACCAAATACAGCGCTTACTCCTAACTGAGTAATTCAGTTTATGAGTAAGCAAATTTAGTTTGTGAAATGTGTCAACTGCTCCTGTTCGTGTGTCCTTGATGTTTGTATGAAGGAATATCACCTTCGTTCAATAAAGTCTGTTTGATCTTTACTCCGGAGCAATGTTCCCTCTAATTTTTTACTGTGCTGAGCAAATAAAAAAATTTCTGAGCGCAAACCTTCAATAGAGGGGTGGGTGCTTTGCAATGTTCCCTTTAAGCTGTGCGCATGCGCGGATGCGCAGTCCAATTGAAGGTACAAAATGCAGAGTGCCCACAGCATTGCCCCCAACCAATGCAGAGTGCCCACAGCATTGCCCCCAATCAATGCAGAGTGCCCACAGCATTGCCCCCAATCAATGCAGAGTGCACTGCCCACAGCATTACCCCCAATCAATGCAGAGTGCCCACAGCATTGCCCCCAATCAATGCACAGTGCCCACAGCATTGCCCCCAATCAATGCAGAGTGCCCACAGCATTGCCCCCAATCAATGCAGAGTGCACTGCCCAGTGCCCACAGCAATGCCCGCAATCAATTCAGAGTGCCCACATCATTGCCCCCAATCAATTCAGAGTGCCCACAACATTGCCCCCAATCAATGCAGAGTGCCCACAGCATTGCCCCCAATCAATGCAGAGATGCCAGCGTTCCCCCCCCGCGAGACCCCCCCCCCCGCGAGACACGTGCACTTACCTCACAGCAGCTTCTCTTCAGTCCCCGCGTCCCCGCATCTCCTCAGTCCTCCCGCCTCCTCCTCGGGCCAATGGCATGGGGTTTGCCTTTTGGCCAATCAGGAAGCGGGAGGATCCGCTCCCTGATTGGCCAGGAGGAGGATCCGTGTGACAATAGCGAATTTTCATTCGCTATTGTCACACAATGGGCGGGCTCGGGGCGCACTGCTCTGCTCCCGCCCGCCACAGTAAAACCGCGGCCCGGCTACCTTCACGTCATCTGCGGCTGCGCGGTCTGAATTTGTGCTGCTGCGCGGGACCTTCAATTAGACTGCTCGTCCGCGCATGCCCGCAGCTTAAAGAGAACATTGCTCCGGAGTGCGGTCCATTTTCCTGTGTTTGGACATTGCTGGGTTCCCGGACCGGATGCTCACCCGTTGTTTGAAGACTCCATTGCTTACACCGGAGCGGCAGCAGCTCTGTGAGCTACTTGTGACTTTGATTTCCACCAAATACAGCCTCCATATTTTTTTCACTACAGGTTTCATTTTAATGTAATAAAAGTTGGGCCCATTAACAGGCAGCATGCACGCGTTGGTGCGTTGTGGTGACATTTTGAATATCATCCCAACACACCTATGTTGCTGTGCACAAGAATGCACTGCGCAGTGCTGCGAAAGCTGAGAATTGGCCTGGGCAGGAGGGGGGTTTAAGTGCCCAGTAGGCAAGTGGTAAAACACGAATATGTATCTTTATCCTCTTAGTGACTGCTCCACATACATTTACTGCGGCAGGGCGGCTGTTGTGCACTGGATCACGTATCTGATATGTGATCAGTGCTTCCCTGGTAGGGGGAAAATTCCCCTGCCGGCCTAGCTGTGCTGTGATTTGTTACAGCACAAGCCGATCAGCATGATTGATTGCTGGGACCTTCCAATCAGCTTTGCCATTCACTGAAGAGAGCTCTGTGTTGGTAAATAACGCAGAGCTCTGTACTGGTTGGTGATCTGTTTTTTTTTTAATGCAATGCAGGGGGAAAAATAAACAAGACTGCTTAGTAAAAGCAGCACACATTACACATTGTTAGGCACACAGTTAACCCCTTGATCACCCCTAGATGGTAATAACCCCTTCCCAGCCAGTGTCATAAGTACAGTGACAGTGTATAATTAGCACTGATCACTATATTAGTGTCACTATTGATGTCAGTGTCAGATAGTGTACCCCCAGCCACCGTCAGTTAGTGTTAAATTTACCGCCGCAATATCACAGTCCCACTATAAGTCGCTGATCACCGACCTTACTAGTATAAAAATATAAATGAATAAAAATTCCAATATATATAGTATACCATAGTTTGTAGACACTTTAACTTCCACACAAACCAAACAATATACACTTATTGGGATTTTATTACCAAAGACACGTAGCAGAATACATATTGGTCTAAATTCATGAAGAAATCTGATTATAAAATTATTTATTGGATATGTTTTATAGCAGAAAGTAAAAAATATTGTTTTTTTTTTTTTTTCAAAATGTTCAGTCTTTTTTCATTTATTTAACCACTTAAGCCCCGGAAGATTTTACCCCCTTCCTGACCAGGCCCTATTTTGCGATTCGGCACTGCGTGACTTTAACGGACAATTTCGCGGTCGTGCGACACTGTACCCAAATTAAATTGACGTCCTTTTTTCCCCATAAACAGAGCTTTCTTTTGATGGTATTTGATCACCTGTGCGATTTTTACTTTTTGCGCTATAAACAAAAAAAGAGCGTCAATTTTGAAAAAATAACAATATTTTTCACATTTTTTTTTATATGAAATCCCCCCCCCCCCCCAAAAAAAAGTAAAAATCAAAATTTTTGAACATTTTAGGCCAATTTGTTTTCTGCTACATATGTTTGGTAAAAAAAAAAAAATCGCAATAAGCGCATTTTGATTGGTTTGCGCAAAAGTTATTGCGTTTACTAACTAAGGGAAAGATTTCTGTCATTTTTGGTGTTTTTTTTTTTTAACGAGTAATGGCGGCGATCTGCGATTTTTTTTGCGGGACTGCGACATTGCGGCGGACAGATTGGACCCTTGACTGACATTTTTGACACTTTTGGGGTTACCAGTGACATTACTACAGTAATCAGTGCTATACATATTACTGTAAAAATTACACTGGCAGGGAAGGGGTTAACTTTATTGGTGATGCAGGGGTTAAGTGTGTCCCTAGGGGCGTGCTTCTAATTGTAAATGGGTGTGGCTAGTGATGTAAGCACAGAGACATACAATCCTACATAGCAGGATCGTATGATCTCTGTTCTTACATCAGGGAGAATGACAGGCGGCTTTGTTTACATCAGCCGCCTGCCTTTCTCCCTCTCCAGCGGGAGATCGTGAGTCGCTGGCGGACATCGGGTCTGCCGGTCACACGCGCGGACTTCTTAGGGAATGAGCGGGGGCGGCAGTGTGCGCTCGCCCCCTAGAGGCTCACAGGCTAGTGACGTAGTCCTACGTTTGGTTGTGGAGGGGGAGAGGTTGGCTTTATTAGTCATTCAGAATTAAATGGCACCTTCCCCAAATGTGCAAATTGTAGAAAGAAAAGGGGATTTAAATGTCCCACAGATACCAAAGAAAAATAAATAAATCAATAATTTTTCTCTCCAAATTCAATCTTTGTTTAAAAGTTGATAAAAGAATTTTTATTGAAAATACATCATAGCAAATAAACATACATGTTCATTACAACATTTATATAGATACAATATACATCCGACACAATACTTCAATTCAGAAGGGCCCATATAGGGACCACATAAAGATACAAGAAGTTGCTGGAACTACGCGTTTCACTATAAGTGCTATTTCAGAGTATTCTCTAATATGTTTCAAAAAATCCTTATTTAGAATCTTGATCAATTCAATCGGGTTGTTTAGCTGTATATCGATTTGTACCGATAAAAGTAGATGAAAAAGACAGCGGACAAGTACACCCAGAGGGAGCTTTTAGTTGGCATGAATATAGAATGTGATTATAGGAAATGAAAGAAAACGATCTGGTTGCATTCAAGCATGTGTGTGGGACAGGGTTGGTAACCCCCCCTTTTCTTTCTACAAGTAGTCCTACGTCACTTTGCCTGTACGGGGCTGACCGACGCAGTAAATAGTTGTGCGGCGGTCAGCAAGTGGTAATAAAAATAAAAAGCCAGGGGTGATCAAATACTACCAAAAGGAAGCTCTATTTGTGTGAAAAAACTGATATAAATGTTATTTGTGTACAGCGTTGTACGACCGTGCAATTGTCAGTTAAAGTAACGCAGTGCTGAATAGCAAAAAATGGCCTGGTCATGAAGGGGGGTAAAACCTTCCGGAGGGCAAGTGGTTATACAGAGAAATGTGAAGTGGCTAGGATTTGATTTCAGCAAAAGAGTAAAAGGGAAATTCCTTTTCTTTTACACATTACCCATACATAGGGGTCACCTCTAATAGTTCCGGCTCCTCCTGTCACCCCTTTCATTTCTAAATGCGTCCCATTTCGGAGTTGAAAATGTCACTGTCCCCAAATATAGATGCTCCCAGCAGATAACAGCAGACTTTTATTATAGTCTTTATTGAGTTTGTGTGGTTATTTATAGACGTCAGGAAGGAAAATAATGACATTGGGTGGAAACAATGCTTTACTGCTTGTCTTCAGTGCCTTGATGGCATAGCAGTGGAAACTGTTCTATTCCGAGGCTAGAATGCTGTAAACTCAGTGCTGGACACACAACTGACAACTCATGGCCAATTGGGCGGCTTAAAAAAAAAAAATAGCTATAACTGTTTCTTCCTTTCCAGTGATTATGAAAGGGGGGAAAATCGATCACAACCAACTCAATGCCACTTAAAAAAAAGGTATTTTCAGAAGATTTCCACTCCAACTGTTTTTTTTTCGCAACCAACGAAGCTCCCATTTTAGCCTTAGCCTGGGATCGGTAATGACATCAGGCATTTGATAGTATGACAGTTTGGTTAAGAGCACAAGGAACCGGGACAGTTATTATTCACAGCACACCTTGAATGCGACTATTTTGGGAAACCGTAAATCGATGGGTTCAGTTCTGCTTTAACCACTTTACGTCCGCTCACAGTAATACTACTGCGGCAGAGTGGCTCGTTATCGTCTGACGACGTTGTATTAACGTCGTCAGACACTCCCCCTTCTGGGCGGCGCTTGCGCGCCGCCGGAGGCGCGCTCCCGCTGTTTTCATTCACAGCGGGAGTCGGGCCAGGGGAGGAGCAGCGGCGATCGCCGCTGCTCTTACCCGATCGTCGGGGATCGGATCTCCATAGTGACAGGGAGTGACAGATCGGACTGTTCAGCATAGCTGGACATCCAATCTGTCCATGACTCACTCAGTCACCTCCCCCCCTACACGTCAGTAAGCACCAGGCATACATTAACCCCTCCCTCTCCAATAAAATTAACCCCTTCCCTGCCAGTGTCATTTTTACAGTAACAGTGCATATTTATAGCACTGATTACTGCAGTAATGTCACTGGTACCCCCAAAAGTGTCAAAAATGTCAGTCAAGGGTCCGATCTGTCCGCCGCAATGTCGCAGTCCCGCAAAAAAAAAAATCGCAGATCGCCGCCATTACGCGTTAAAATAAAAAACACCAAAAATGACAGAGATCTTTCCCTTTGTTAGTAAACGCAATAACTTTTGCGCAAACCAATCAAAATACGCTTATTGCGATTTTTTTTTTACCAAACATAGGTAGCAGAAAACAAATTGGCCAAAAATTTTTTAAAAAATTGTTTTTTACATCTTTTTTGGGGGGAATTTCATATAAAAAAATGTTAAAAATATTGTTATTTTTTCAAAATAAACGCTCTTTTTTTGTTTATAGCGCAAAAAGTAAAAATCGCACAGGTGATCAAATACCACCAAAAGAAAGCTCTGTTTGTGGGAAAAAAAGGACATAAATTTCGTTTGGGTACGGCGTCACACGACCGCGCAATTGTCAGTTGAAGTCGCACAGCGCCGAATCGCAAAAAGTGGCCTGGACGGAAGACAGCAAAATCCTCCGGTGGTAAAGTGGTTATTAAAGTTTACATGAAGGTATGCAATAATTACGGTAAATGCATGAATGTGAAAGGGACCAGGAGTCAGGTATAGCACATTGTGAGCTGGTAGGGTCACTTATACTTACACATTATGGTAGACTTACCTTGTAATTTGGCCTCCTCCAGGGATGACGGTTCTTTAATTCTTCTTCCACTCCGGAAATCTTCTTTGGTTGGCCACTGATGATGTAACTACTGCATGTGCAAGCATCTTGCAGATGACGAAAATGTGCATGGCAGAAAAGACAGAAAAATTCCCTTCTACCTGGAAACTCTTGTAGCACTGCCCCCTAGAGGACTGCTGGATATAACACTTTCTGGATTCCCCTGGGTTACCTGTAGCAACTGCTTGCAGAAACTTATCACTTTAAGTACTTGGCTCAGTCAATGATCAGTCCAGGGGATGTTGTTTTGTAGTTTTATTTAGAACTGGGATAGGAGAAGGGACGAGTGGAATACTCCAACTAGTAACTATTCACAAAGCTGAGGACATCTGACTTGACGATGCTGCAAGGTCACTGCTTCACTCTGCCACTGGAATGAAGGAAGTTTAACCACTTAAGCCCCGGAAGATTTTTTTTTTTTCCAAATATTTTATTTTAGAAAAGGAACAACAGCTGAGAGACAATCTGTAAAACATTATGCACACATATCCAAAGCAGGATCAACATAATATAGAAACTTTAAACCATAACATCACATTGAACAAAAAAGACGGACCTGGCCTAGGCCAAGAATCCAGCCCCAGAGTCGGGTAAAGTGCGAACACCTCTGCCCAAAGTCACGGATAACCAGGCCCTATGTAAACAGGTAGAGGAGCTGGAACGTATAGGAGGGAAAGATTTTTCCCGACCGTTGCTCCCGCCCCGGAAGATTTTACCCCCTTCCTGCCCAGGGGGTAATTTGTGATTCGGCACTGAGTGACTTTAACGGACAATTGCGCGGTCGTGCGACGCTGTACATAAACGAATGTGATGTCCTTTTTTTCCCACAGAGCTTTCTTTTGGTGGTATTTGATCACCTGTGCGATTTTTTGATCATGCGCTATAAACAAAAAAAGAGCGTAAATTTTGCAAAAATAGCAATATTTTTCAAAATTTTTTATATGAAATTCCCCCAAAAAAATGTAAAAATCAAAATTTTTTAACATTTTCGGCCAATTTGTTTTATGCTACCTATGTTTGGCAAAAAAAAAAAAATCGCAAAAAGCGTATTTTGATTGGTTTGCGCAAAAGTTATCGCGTTTACTAACAAAGGGAAAGATTTTTGTCATTTTTGTTGTTTTTTTTTAAACGCGTAATGGCGGCTATCTGCGATTTTTTTTTTGCGGGACTGCGACATTGGGGCGGACAGATCGGACCCTTGACTGACATTTTTGGGGTTACCAGTGACATTTCTACAGTAATCAGTGCTATACATATGCACTGTTACTGTAAAATTACACTGGCAGTGAAGGGGTTAACTTTTTTTTGAGAGGGAGGGGCTGTGTGTGTCCCTAGGGGCGTGATTCTAACTGTGATTGGCTGTGGCTTGGGCTGTAGGAACAATGATCAACGGTCCTACATAGTTGAACCGTGTGATCATTGTTTCTACACAGGGGAGAATGACAGGCGGCTTGTTTACACTAGCCGCCTGACTTTCTCCCCTCTGCAGCGGTGATCGCAGAGTGACCGGCGGACATCGGGTCCGCCGGCCACACGCGCGGGGGGGTCCGTGACCACGCGGGAGTGGGAGCGCGCCTCCGGGGGCGCGCGCTCGCTCCCTAGACCCTCACAGGCTAGCGACGTAGCTCTACGTCACTTTGCCTGTGAGGGGCTGACTGCCGACGTAAATCGTCGTTAGGCAGTCGGCAAGTGGTTAAATGTTCCTACTTGTAATTATCTTCAGGGTTCTAACTTTCTCTCTCTGTGTAGCTGACACCGTCCAGTGACTCCTACACTCTGGAGTGGTCCCCTTGCTGGGCAGACCCTGGGCAAGTTCCTCTGTACTCACGGACACTGTTTTTCCAGAGTCACCGATTCCCCCAACTCCATCAGTTAGCTTCTCTTGGACCTCCGGATTCAGCCACACACTCTGGTTTACCAGGCCAACCGCCTGTGACAACCATCCACTGCTGCAGAAGAGGAGACAGCCGCCACCCTCCTTCTGGGACCTGGCTTCCCGTCCAAAGACACATGTGTCCTTGACTTTATATACCCTGCCCCATAATGCACCGAGACTGCCAATCTTTGCCAATCCCTGGGGCAGTAACAAGGCCTGTGTGTCGCTGGCTGGCTTTCCTCCACTGTCCAATGTGCCTTCCCATTGAATGCAGTGAGGACAATCCCTCAGCCCAGATAAATCACACACTGGACACATGGAGCAGGCCTAACTACTAAATCCTGCTCCCTGAGAAGCAGGGAGCACATACATTTAGCCTGATGCTCTGCTGTTAAGCAGAGAGAGCCAAAACTACTCTGCCTACCTAGCACCTATCTAGGAGGGTGCTACACTCTACGTCCAGAACTCCTGATCTACATATGTATAGTACACAAGACTCCTGATGGGGGTAAGGCACACTCGGGTCCATCTACCCAAAAGGCCTACAGGACTTTAAGCCTTGTGATCAACAGAATCCCACCAATGAGTACTAGTTGAGGGGCTCTCCCGAAGAGAGAACCCCAAGGCTGGGGAGGAAGGAACACATGGAGTAAAAAATACAAGGAGAAAAATAAATAAGAGAAAATAAAAAGGTGCCAGCGCAGATGCAATGGCTATGCCTTGCAGCCTGGTAAAAATTGCCAAGGTCTTGCCCATAAAGCCTAGACCATGAGGTGGCATGCATTAAAAAACAAGGGGTATTGCAGTCTAGTGTCCTTTCTCACAGATGGGTCCCAAAACCATAGTGATATTAGGAGCACCCCCAGTACCACTCCTGGGGGTAATTACCACAGCAGGATCTTTGCCTTCATTACCCAAGGCCAGACAAGGCAGCACTGCTTGAATCCTGAGGCACTGAGCCCCCTATGGATCCTCAACACCAAGTACTACCAACCTCCACCTTATGTGGTGGACACTCAATTCAGATTCCTTCCCACAAGAAAGATCCCTCAGGACCCCATCATGCCAGCAGGGATACTATACAGCAAGCCATCCCGGCCAAAAGGTCAGCAGAGCACCCCCACTGGACACTGATCAGAATAGATACTGCACTTGATCTTAGACAAATTGCAAACTGTGCGCAGAACAGCTGCGCTGGAGCCCCTCATGGACTATAGGAGACAGACCTAAATGATAAATATAAAAAACATTTTTTTAAATAGACATAATAAGAATATCAAATAAAGAACTGAAACACAAATACAATGACAACCATCCCGTACGGGACTACGTTAAAATCAGAAAGGTACCCATTGGATATCATACAAGATTATCCCAATGGTGTCGCTGCCTGGTGAGTCACATGGACAGACTAAAATGGGTGAATATCCTATTCATCTAACATGTTTCGGACTGAAATTTGTCAAGTCCTTCTTCAGAGATGTTTCAAATGGTACTGATTGCTTTAAAATTGAACAGCCATTTAGCACATGATATTGAATTGCAGAGCAGGAGTTGCACAGAAATTGAACAAAGTCAGGATATCCTCGTGTGTGGGATCGACCGAACACTCGTCCAGAAGTGGGGGCTGGATCACAAGGACCCAAGAGAGTGAAAAGTTTCCTCTGTACTCAACCGCCAGGTAAGATGTCTGTGAGTCAAAGTGTGTCCATTTAAAGCAGGCAATCAGGTAACCACTGCAATGAGGAAGGCGTTGCACGTGACAAGCTGCATCTGGCAGCAGGCAACGGTGGCAAATGTCATGCTGCATCTGGTGTCAGGCAACGGGGGCAAGTGACACACTGTAACTGGTGGCAGGTGACTTGGCAAGTGGCAAACTGCATCTGGCGGCAGACGATGGTGGCAAATGTCATGCTGCATCTGGTGGCAGGCGACGGTGGCAAGTGACAAGCTCAGGGTTCCCACTAATTCTGCATTATGGTGAGTTAAATTATTTAATTCTATATTACAATGTAGTAATAGAAATAATGTGGTTTGATCATCTGGACACCATATCAAGCATGGTGTCAGGATGATTTAAGTGCTAACACCAGCCATTCGCCTGACAAATCACTCCCGCCACTGATCAACCCTGAGACTACATTCCCCCCATTCTTGGCAAAATTGTTACTGAATGGCATTTTGAAAATGTTGTCACCCTAGGGAGGGGCAGGGTGCCAAATTCCCCACGGGCCACTCTGATGTCCCATACAAAGGCTGCACCTCAGGCTGTGCACACCCTCCTTCCCCTCCCCGGCTCAGCCAATGGCAGGAGGGCGCCAGTAGTTGAGCAGGCTCCTCCGCTCGCTCTGCATGGAAAAGATGGTTTAGGGTGCAAAAGTTTGCAGGCTGTCGAGCAGCCACTGGTGGTGATGGAGGTTGGGGCCAGCAGGCTGTTTGTTAACCTCACCAACCTGTGTATGTTCTGGGGCCGGACCTGTGCACTCGCATGGAGGAGGGGGACACAAGCACGGGCATAGGGGGTAGAAGAACCAAAGCCACGGGAGAACTCCTAATGTTTAGTGCGAGACTTCTGATGTAAACAGGGATTCTGACATGAAGGGAGACACCTGATGTTTAGTAGGAGTCTATTGATGCAAAGAGGGACTCTGATGTTAAAGGGGGACTTCTGATGTAAGGAGGAACTAATGATGCAAAGGGGGACTCCTTATGTAAAGGGGGGAACCTCTGATGTAAAAGGAGACTCTTGAAGTTAGATAGGGGGCTCCTGACGTGGTACCAATATTTAAAAAGGGGCCGAGATATATCCCGGGTAACTATAGGCCGGTCAGCCTAACATCTGTAGTCTGCAAGATTTTGGAGGGGATGTTAAGGGACCACATACAAGACTTTAGTAATGAAAATGGTATTATTAGTAGTAATCAGCATGGATTCATAAAAAATCGTTCTTGCCAAACCAATCTATTAACCTTCTATGATGAAGTGAGCTGCCACCTAGATAAAGGTAAGCCTGTGGATGTGGTGTATCTGGACTTCGCAAAGGCCTTTGACACCGTTCCCCACAAACGCTTACTGTACAAACTAAGGAAGGTAGGTATGGACCATAAGGTGAGTACCTGGATAGAGAACTGGCTCCAGGGGAGGTTGCAAAGGGTGGTGATTAATGGGGAGTACTCGGATTGGGCGGGTGTGGAAAGCGGGGTCCCCCAGGGTTCTGTCCTTGGGCCAATCCTGTTTAATTTATTCATAAATGATCTAGAGGAGGGGATATCGAGTAAAATCTCAGTATTTGCGGATGATACTAAACTAAGCATGCCAATATCTTCTGGGCAGGATGTGGAAACCTTACAAGCGGACCTGAACAAAATAATGGGGTGGGCAACTACATGGCAGATGAGGTTTAATGTTGAAAAATGTAAAGTAATGCACCTGGGTGCCAGAAACTAGAAAGCAAGCTACTCACTGTGGGGGGACCTCTGGGTGAGTCTAGGATGGAAAAGGACCTGGGGGTACTGGTAGACAACAGGCTTGGCAGTGGCATGCAATGCCAAGCCGCCGCAAGCAAAGCCAACAGAATACTGGGATGTATAAAAAAGGGCATTCATTCCAGAAATAAAGAGATTATTCTCCCTCTCTACAAGACTCTGGTCCGGCCGCATCTGGAGTATGCTGTCCAGTTCTGGGCACCGGTCCTCAGGAAGGATGTGCTGGAACTGGAGAAAGTCCAGAGAAGGGCAACAAAAATAATTAGGGGAATGGAGGACATCAGCTATGAGGAAAGACTACAAGCACTGAACTTATTCTCTCTGGAGAAGAGATGATTGAGGGGGGATATGATATCAATGTACAAATACTGTACTAGCAACCCTAGCATATGGAAAAACCTATTCAGAGAAAGGAAATACAATAAGACCACTCACTAAGACTAGAGGAAAGGCGGTTTAACCTTAAAATACGCAGGGGGTTCTTCACTGTAAGAGCGGTAAGGATGTGGAATTCTCTTCCACAAGCAGTGGTATCAGCAGGGAGCATTGATAGTTTCAAAAAACTATTAGATAGGCACCTTAGAGACCACAACATACAGGGGTATACAATGTACGGTTAGCAGCAAACACACGCACACATCATAGGTTGAACTGGATGGTCTTTTTTTTAACCTCACTAACTATGATGTTTGCTTTTTGATACTGAATTATAGTTGTGTGCAGGGTATCTATATTTGTGGTCCCAAAAGCAGTGCACTATCAATTTGTTTAATATGGTGTGTCAGTGGTCCTGAGGTTGAGTCAAGTTAGAGAAACAGAGAACTCAATCAACCAAGCGGCAACTGCAGGAGTAGTGCTACAGGACTCGATTTAGGGGGTTGCACTTTATGTCAAGGGTTCAGAACGGGCAGGTAGGATTTTCCCACTGTTCAAGCAACCTATGGAGGAACCCTGGTTGAGAAAGGCTAGGTTTGGTTCTGAGTGTTGGAGAAGGAGTGTAAGAGTCAGGTAATGTTTTAAGAGTTTGAGTCGGAATTCATGTTTTTTTTTTTTTTTTTTCTTTCTTTACCAGGTAGGGGCTAGGTTTAAGGTGTCAAGAGAAGTTAGGAGTTAAGAGTCGAGGACTCATTTTAGGAGGTTACATAAAATTTCAATGGTTCAAGTACTACAGGTAGGAGTTTCAACTGTTCTCAGCACTCAAAACCCCTTGCTGAAAACTGCTACCCCCAGAACTAACAGACCAGGCAGAGGAGTATGTTACCCCACCAAATTCTATGTTTACGGGCTGTTTGTGTTTTGTGAATTTGTCCTTGGGGTTGCTGTAACCTCTGTTCATTGTGACTTCATTGATAGCCTTTTTATTTATAATGTTTGTCTTGGAATAAAACCAACTCTTGCATTTCCTGCTGTTTATCCAGATACTCTTTGTGGCTTTATCACAATCTCTTACTGCTGAGATAGAACAGTTATTAAATATTTGCTAAAAATAAGTGTATTAAAACTACCAGTGTTATTTTAGATCAAGTTTATTGGTGCTCTATAATAACATCTGTATTCTCTGTGATTATCAGTTTTTAGAATGGTGAACCTAAAACGGTGCCAAAACCTCCAACTAAGGAGATATAAGGTGAACCGCACACCAGTGACTTTTATGTTCTTTCTATCTGCATCCGCAATAGCAATAAACATCAGTGGCTTTGATCTGAGCAAATCCGATAATTCTATAGGCCAGGCGTCTCCAATCTACGGCTCATGGGCCAAATCCGGCCCACTGTAAGATTTTTTTGTAGGGACTGTGGCGCCTCAGGCAGGCCTTCAGGTCAGACTATGGTCCCTGTTTCTTCCCAACATTTACAACACTCCCTCTGGTCTCCAGCACAGGCTCCCCTGGCAATGAGGTCATTGTTAGGACCAATGGCGTCCTAACAACCAATCATGTTAGTGCCCTTTACATCATAGTCCCTCATACATGAGTCTCTAACAGAGTGACCCCTTACATAAAAGTCCCCCCTTACATCAGGGTCCCAATCAGAGCCCTCACTTACAAAAGAGTCCCCATCAGAAGGGAGCATCTGATGAACTCAGGTTTATTTGGCATTTCTTTGCTTTCCTTTACTCAATTTCTTTCTCTGTTGTTCTAAATCATATCATATTGATTACAAATAGATCCAACTGAAACTGATCCATTTGTTTACATTTTTGCCATTTATCTGTAGCATGGGTCCCAAACTTTCTGAACAAAGAGCCGATTTACTGTCCTTCAGACTTTGAGGGGGCCTGGCCATGGTCAGTGTGTGTTGAAAATGCCCTGGTGTCAATAAGAGTAAATTGCGCACCATCATTGGTGTCAGTGGGAGGAATAGTGCCCCAGTTGGTATTAGGGGAAGAAACAATGCCTTATTATTGGTGTCATTGGGAGGAATAGTGCTCATTGTTGGTATCATGGGAAAGGAATTGTGCCCCATTATTGGTGTCAGTGGGAACAAAAAAGGGAGGCCCGTAGCAGGAGCGGAGAGATAGCATAGGGCCAGCATGACTAAGTGGACAGGGGAGTGTAGGGGTTAAGTCAGGAACAAAGTTAGCAGTGGTCATGGGGGGAGCCTAGGCTGTTTAGCTAGCTCAGGGGGAGGTGGGGCTGGCAGGCAGGAAGAGGTGGGATCTGCTGGGGGGCGCCAAAATCCCCTCACTCGGCAGTAGAAGCGTCCCTCCCTCCCGCCCTACTGTTTAACCTCTATTTGTTGGATCCTAGGTGGGGGGTTTTGTTCTTTTTCTTTGTTTTTTGACAGGTTTGCCTGGGATGTCGTGGCAGCTGTGGCGTCTTTTTGTTGGTCTTTGCTGGCAGGTGCAAGAACCTTTAAGGCAAGATAATGGTTCGGGACCCACTGGTGGTAGGTTCCCTCTGGTGCGTTCCAGTTGAGGTCAGTTGACTGGAAGGAAACATGGGTACACTGCGGGTAGAGTGTTGTATCAGAGCTGGAGTTTTGCGGCTGGAGGCCTATTATGTTTAAGTGGGCCCGCAGTGTAGTATTTATCTGAACATTAAAATGGGGGGGCCTCAAAGACCAACAAAAGCTTTAACTGTTTTTGACGTTTCTGTTTTAAGGAATGGTTTTTTCCTTTATGTTAATTTATGTTAATTTAATTTGAAATTGGTTAATAAAAGGGCTGCTATGGCCAATTTTATTCCACTTACGGTGTCGTCTCGATTATTGGGATAAGGTAAAGGGAAAAGGGTGCAAGTGGGTGGTGGGTTGGCCGTTCAGCCCGGTTTTATAATGACATCTGTTCTACGCTAGTCAAGGGCCCTGCAGTTAGCGTCAGTGGGAGGAATAGTGCCCCATCATTGGTGTCAGTGGGAAGAATAGGGCCCTGTAGTTGGTGTCAGTGGGAAGAATAGTGCCTCATCATTGGTGTTAGTGAGAAGAATAGGGACCTGTTGTTGGTGCCAGTGATAGGAATAGTGCCCTTTTGTTGGTATCATGGGAAAGGAATTGTGCCCCATTATTGGTTGGTGTCAGTGGGAACAAAAAGGGCCCTGCAGTTAGTGTCAGTGGGAGGAATAGTGCCCCATCATTGGTGTCAGTGGGAAGAATAGTGCCCCATCATTGGTGTCAGTTGGAAGAATAGCGCCCTGCAGTAGGTGTCAGTGGGAAGAATAGTGCCCCATCATTGGTGTTAGTGAGAAGAATAGGGACCTGTTGTTGGTGCCAGTGATAGGAATAGTGCCCTTTTGCTGGTATCAGTGACCGGAATTATACCCCATTGTTGGTGTAGAAGGAATAGTGCCCTGTATCAGTGGAAGGGATTAGTCACAGAGGCCTGATAAAGGGGTCACATGCGCCTCCAGGCAGCAGTTTGGAGACCACTGATCTATAGGACTGATTTTTTTTGTCCTGTGAATATTTCTAAAATACTGAAATGTTTGGAGACCCCTGCAGTAGGTCAATGAACAAGGAATCATTCAAATAACGAATGGCGGATAAAACCTCTTCCATCTTGTACTTCACCTATTCTGGCCAAATTCTCCAGGTCTCAGAGTATAGCCAGCAGATAAAATAAACAGTCCATTTTCATGGTTGTACTTAGGTGGGAACCATGGCGCATATTTGGTGGACATGCCCCAAGGTGCGCAGACTATGGATCAGGATCTATACTTTGCTCCGTAATATTTTTCAGGTCACTTTGAAGAGAGACCCGTATGAGGCGCTTCCATGCAAAGCTATACCTGACTTGACCCGTAAACAACGTCAGTTGGCCCAGCATTTGTTTACAGCTACGAAATTGACAATTGCCCGATCTTGGAAGACCCCGTTGCTTAGTTTTGAGGCGGTCAAAAACCGTATGAATGATATCCTAATTAATGAAAAATTGACAGCAATAGTCTCTGATTCTCATGATAAATTTCTTAAGGTGTGGGACCTCTGGATCTCGAATGTTGCCCCTTCCAGATTTCAGACCACTCTTCTTTCCCTTAAATGCCCCCCGGCCGCTCGCCCCGCAGGACCCGTTCTCCCTTCCTTTTCCCCATCCTCTCTTTAGTCTTCTTCTATTGTCGTCTCTTTCTTTGTTTGTCTCCTTTTCTCATTCCTTCTTTCCTCTATTTTTCCTTTGTCTCTTTGTGTTGTTTTCTCCTCTGGCTCGGTACTTTAAGGCCATGCCTACATTTACTCAATGGAACGTTCTAGGATTTCTTCTCCTGTTGTTTTTATTACTCTATATGCCACTAGGAGGGACTTTTGGTCCCTGTCTAACAACTTTTTGCTGATAAACTTTATTTAGTCTACAATGTTCTAAGTTTGGCTTATGCCCTATGTTTGTGTCCTGTTTTGCTGCTACCTGTTTCATACGTTCCATTTTTTCGTATTGTACGGACATACCTTGCTTTGATGTAGGTTTATGCCTTTTCCAACCATTTTTTCGTATTGTACGCACATACCTTGCTTTGATGTAGGTTTATGCCTTTTCTAAAAATAAAAACTTTTGTACAGGAAAATAAACAGTCCACCTGAAACCATTTTTTGCCAAAAATATCCCAGCTGAAGACTAACCGATAGGAGTTCAACAGGACTAAAAAAAGCATGCAGATCTGCCAAGTCGGAGTAAAGTCAGAGCTTCTGGCCTGCATACTCGTTATGGGTCAGTAACACAACAGTACCATTATTTAGCATGACAACGAAGAACTAGCACTTTCAGAAGCAGAGATCAGCAGTCTATACTTGTTTAGGACAGATTTCTTTTATGAAAAGCAAAATACAAGAAAAGAAGCCGAAAGAGTCTATAAAGACTATTATGAGAACAACGCACTAAAGATTGTATTGCTGATGACATCTGCTTGTCCTGGAAGACGATGATTGAACTGCGTTCAATATCCCACACTTGGCTCGGAACTTTATAACCTTCCAGAGCTATTAGACAAAGTCATGGTGGTCCCTTGTTCCCTGGAGTATATTACTGTATCTGGATGGGCAGACCATGGCCAGGGGAGGTATTATTATAGGACAAGACACATTAAAATCAGAGGAGATTATAAGGGAAGATAGGACTATCTGTCTGAGCAATCTGTGTTTGAGCATATTTGTTTTCCTGTTAAGAATAGCTCTTGATTTTATGTCGGGGAATGGGAGGTTCATTCTTTTGTACCCGGTTCCCTCGATTCCCAGTTCTTCCACAGTACATGAATAAATTGGTTCAATAAAAGGCAAATAGGCTGACCTAAATGAAAGAGCAAATTTGCTATAGAATTTTCCACTATTCATCAAATTTATTCTGCCTTGAGATCAGGGGCGTAACTACAGGGGTTGCAGGGGTTGCAATTGCTACCGGGCCCCATGCTCCAGGGGGCCCGGTAGCAAACCAGTGGGTGAACTTCCAGGATCTCAAAGGTCACACTTGCGACCGGGCCCTGGCATTGCACCACTGTGGGGAGGCCCCAAGATTGCAGGAAGGGGGCCCACTGCAGAACTTGTGAAAGGATCCTGCTGCGGGACCATAATAAAAGGCCATGCAACGAGAGTAAAGAGCCCCAGGATTAGTGGGACAAGCCCCGGGCTTGAAGGGAAGGGCCCCGGGCAGAGGACTGGGGGGCCCTTCATGGTTTCTTGCATCGGGGCCCTGAAGGTTCTAGTTACGCCTCTGCTTGAGATAAATATGGTTGCCATTGATGACTCTTCCTCTGAAAATGCTGGTTGCCTGGATGTTATGATCAGTGGCAAAGCTAGACATTCTTTCACCCGGGGCAAAGACTCAGTTTGGTGCCCCCCCTCCTCCCCACTCCAAGAAGAAGTTCTCCACCCTTACACTCCTAGCCAGGGCAGAGAGGGAAGTGTAATAAATACATAGAGAAGCCATAGGATGGTAATAATAATAAAAGTTATGGTAATAATAAATTCAAGCCTCACTTCTGTAGCGGAGTAAGTGGGGCGCCGCCAGGAAAGAAGAAGTGAGCCACGAAGCTAGTCTTTATTGACGCCTGCAGAGATGTATAGTAACTAAGTAGAACTACTTCACTACTGTACTTAAGTACCGAAAGGCGGTATCTGTACTTTCACTACTTCACTACATTTTTTTCGATGATTTCAATACTTCTACTCCGATATTTTATTTTTGTGCTGCATAGTTACTCGTTACTATTATAAAAATTACCACAGAACAGTAGATGGCAGGTTTCATGAAGCTCAAAACATGTGTATTATCAGCGCATACAAAAATAAAAGCTACTGTATGTATAAATAAAAGCTGCATTTGAAATAATAAAAAACAATATGATGTTCAAATTTTTGACTTTTTTCTTTAATAACTACATAACACAGTACTTGTACTTTTACTTTCAGTACTTGAGTAGCATTTTTTTTTCAAAACTACTGGTACTTTTACTTTCAGTACTTGAGTAGCAACATTTTTTTAAAAAAACTACTTGCAATACTTAAGTACAAAAAATGTTGAATACTTTAGTACTTCTACTCAAGTCACTTTTTGATCGAGCACTTCCACTTCTACTCAAGTATGGGTTTCGAGTACTTTATACAACTCTGGACACCTGTTTCTGTATGCTCTTCTTCCTTCTGGGCAGCGCCCCTCCCAACCTACTATGGGGGTGAGGCTTGAAATCTCCACATAAAGCTCTGCTGCTTTCTTCTGGCATGGCGGCTAGTGTTGCCACCTTTTCTTCAAGCCAATCCCAAACGCTTTAGCGGCACACACCAATTTTTTATTCTTTTGTAGTATACACTATAGGATTGCAAAAGACCTTGGGCACCCAAAGGTGCCCTAGGGAGAGCAGCGATAGCATGCCACAGTAAACAATGGGTGTGGCCAAATTGCGTTAAAAGTTGGAGGGGCTTAAATGGGCATAGTTTTATATATATATAAGCATTCTTGTACCCATAAAATATACTAAAATTACTAAACTAAATGGCACTGTAAAAATTTGAACTTGGCCTACCATATAAGTTGACAGTTTCACCCAGTAGATCAGTGGACGGTGTGTGGAAGTGTCAGTAGCGCACTGGATAGAGTGTGGACAGTGTCAGTTGGATAGTGGATGGTGCAGGGATAGTGTCAATACAGCAATGAACAGTGTCAGTAGGGCAGAGGTTGGTGTCAGTAGGAGAGAGGAGGGTGTCAGTAGGGCAGTGGACGGTATCAGTATTGCAGTGGATGGTGTCAGTAGAGCAGTGGAAGGGGTCAGTAGGGGAGAAGATGGTGTCAGTAGAGCAGTGGATGGTGTCAGTAGGGCACAGGTTGGTGTCAGTAAGGATAATAGTAAATATACTGTAAAGTATAAAATTGCTGCGCTCACCTAATGATGCACTCTAAACAAATATAATAAATGAACCATAAAAAAAATTGCAAATATACAGTGATAATAAATTAGGCAAACATAAAAAAATATGCCACAATATAAGTATTGGTGAATAATCCAAGTTAAGTGGAATAGTGAATATAGTCCCATAGACCATCAATCAAAATTGCTGATAACAGAGTCTCTGAGGGATATCTAATCCAATAACACTTGATCTTCAATCCCTTCACCAAATAGGACCACCCGTTGTGCACAAATGTTTACCAGAAAACACAGACCCCTAAATTATAGGGGGTCAGTGTAAGCAGGGATAGTATACAGGGTATAGATCAGTAAGGCAGGGGATAGTATCCGTAGAGCAGTTTATGGTGTCAGCAGAGCAGTGGACGGTGTTAGTAAGGGAGAGTTTGGCGTCAGTAGGGCAGTGGATGGTGTCAGCAAAGCAGTGGACGTTGTCAGTAGAAGAGAGATTGGTGTCAGTAAAGCAGTGAACGATGTCAATAGGGCAGAGGCGGCCGTCAGTAAGGCAGTGGATTGTGTCAGTCACTAGAACAGTGGATGGCCTCAGTAGGGCAGTGGATTTTGTCAGTAGGGCAGCTAATGGTATCAATAGTTTTTTATTTATATTTTTTACGATTTTTTTTAAAGCCCTTTTGGGGGGGATGTAGTAAAATATCAGGGATGTAAACAGACCCCTTATGTCTCACTTTTAAGACAGAGAAAGGAATTGAGGACACACGTTCTTTAATTCCTTTCTCTACCAGCCTCAGCTGAATTAATGGGAAGTGCTCTATGCTGAGCGGCTTCCCATTCATTCACAAACTGAACCATAGTAAACAACAGTTTACTATGTTTCAGTTATTAATAAACAGAGGAGTGATCATTTCAGATCACTCCCACTGCTCATTCAGAAAAGGAAGGGCCGGTAAATTACATTTACTGGCCCCTTCCCCACTCTCCATCCTGACACATACCGCAGCAGTTGACGGGAGAGGTGAAAGGGAGAGCCGGCAGCACTGTGGGTGGGAGGGAAAGGACAGGGGGGACCCAGGCAGCAGAAAGAGAGTAGAGGAGGGGTGGAGGGGGTGACATTTACTAGAACCGATCGCCATCGGCTCCATTTTCCTCCTGCTGCCTCTGACTCTGGCTTTTAGCGGCTGCAAGAGGCGAATACAGCCGAACAATTCTAGCAAATGCCGCCCCCGCCCTGTCCAAGTCTGACTTCAAGACAGCAAGGAAGCAGGCTGAATCCCCCGGGTCCGGATCTCGGCTCCCCTGCAATCAGCAGCAGTGCGGGCTCACAGAGCAGCCGGTTCAGCCAGGTCAGTCCGGCCCAATCCAAACTCCCAAAATCCATCTAGTGTCAGCATTACAGAAAATTTGGCACCCCCCCTCAAAGTTGACGCCTGGGGCATGTTGCCCCCGTCCCCCCTCCTTAGTTTCACCCCTGGTTATGATAACCCACTTGCTTCAATACTTTCCCAGCCAGCGGCCCAAGACACATATGCAAATTTGGAAAGTGAAGGAAAACTAAGATGTTCTCACCTGCAAATTTATTGCGTCAGTGGTAAAAAAAATGAAGCAAGGGGGTCAGCATGACAACCAGGAAACTAGAATGTTTATAAGGAGATCAATGGCAGCTTCCAAGTTTTAGGATAGATTGCCTTTAAAATAACCCGGTCACCACAATACCAAGTTGTAGGCTGAATATATGTTGTAGAAGGTAGGTATTAAAGAATAATTCCAGGCATGGGTATTTTACACATAGCTACATTGGTCCAGGTTGGACTAATATAAGTATGTACATATCATACCTGGCTGATGCCCCTGGAAAATCACTGAAGTAGTCCATGATACTCCAGGGTTCTCCACTTGTTTCCAGGTCCCATGCCAAGCGGATGCATTTTGCCTACTGACCACAGGAGTTCAGATGCTCCGCACGGGGCACCACTGAATAAATGCAAAATTTTCTCTGAATGGACGAGGTTAAGAGGCGGGCTGATGTCACATTTTTCTACCTCGTCCAATCAGAGAAATGAATGGTACATTAAGTGGAAGCACGTAGAGATCACTGGAGTGGAGGTGTCCACTTCAGTGATTTCCAGCTTCCAGTGGCATTGGCTAAATATTGTATAAACATAGATACATTGGTCCCAGTTGGACCAATATCACTATGTATAAAATACCCATGCCTGCAATTATTCTTTAAGCACTAACTAAAGCTTCCTGTGTGGTAACAATGTTTTTTCAGTAATTATGTGTAGCAATTCTGAGCTACCTCTGGTACTTTTTGGATTGTTGGAGGTCCTCTCTCTTTTACAACCCAAAGATTGCACCCCCAACCTTGCCCCGACCTCACCAGGGCTCTGGTAGCTGCACAGAAATCTATGTAAGCTCTTGGGAGTACACCAAGGCTTCCATCTACCTGGTTTAATGCCGGCCCTGGATCATAGCAATTCAATCCAGTCCCATCCCAGTGGTGGGATGCGCTTTACTTCTCAAGCATGAGAAAGGAGGGAGCTTTTGCTTCCTCTTTTGCAATTCTGCTCTAAAGGAGACTGGCCAGGTGAATTTTTTTTTTTAATGCCATTGTAACCTATAAGGTAAGTAAAAGTTACTGACATATTTGTGGATTTTAAAATTGTGTCCTTTGTTTTCTATTTATTTCAGTCAGGGGAGTAACTACAGGGGTTGCAATCGCAACCTGGCCCCATGCTCGAGGGGGCCTGTGCAGCTCCCCTGTACACCTGGATAGGAGGGGCGGCGGGGGCAGCATGTAGAGAATTCACTGTACTCCTTTTTCCTCCTGTAGCTGCAGGCCCCAAGATGGAAGGAAAGGGGCCCACTGCAGAATTTGTGAAAGGGTCCCGATGCAGGACTGTAATAAAGGGCCCCGCAATGTGAGTAAAGGACCCCAGGATCAGAAGGAAGAGCCCTGGGCTTGAAGGGAAGAGCCCCCCGGCCAGGGGTCCGAGGGGCCCTTCATGGTTTCTTGCACCGGGGCCCTGAAGGTTCTAGTTACGCCTCTGATTTCAGTACATCTTACCTACATACATGGCAAACAAAGGATCCCTAAAAACAGGAATTGACTAACCACTAACTGGGTAGATGTCACATAAGTCCCCCTTGCCAGCACCCTTGCCTTGGTAACAGGGTACAGAAAGCCTGCTGCATGTCAGTATTAGGCACCAGTACTGCGGGAGGAGTACCATCTTTTATGGGGATTCCTTTCAAAGCTTCACTTCCCCTGAGCGGGTATCTCACTGCCCCCTTTCGACGTGAACACCAGCCTGGTCTGGAATGGAAGGGTTTTTATGCTTTTCGATTTAATTTAAAACCACATTTTCAGCACTATGGAGTTCTCAGGCTGGGGGTCAAGTTTACTATGCAGAGCACCCAAACTGGACACTCTGTATAGCAATTATGGAACTGGATGGTAGTTCAAAAAACTGGACTGTCCAGTTCAAAATTGGATGTGTGGCAACCCTATCCTAAAGTATTACTACCGTCTGCTCCTAGTAATGAGAAGTCCAAAGAGCACATGGGAAAAAAACTGCAGGACCAGTGGGACCCAAGGGGTGAAGGCCCAAAATTGGGGTTTCCATTACATAAAGTGATTCCTTTTAATTAATTCCCTAAAGATGCCCATACACTGTTCAATTTTCTTTCGAAAAATAATACAGAAAGTATAAAAATCATTTGTCAGAACATTCTCTTTTGCCATCATTAAGTCAACTAATTTCATTTGAAAAGTCCATAACATTTCATCCAGATCTGCTATTTGAATGGAATCCCAGATGTATTACACAGGTTTCATTACAATATATATTTTTCCTGAATTTAATCCAAATTCATCATTAGAATTTTGGTTGTTTGAAAATAATTTTCCATCCTTCTCCTTTTGAATTTTCAAAAAAATAGTCGAAATCGAATATCGATTTCCCCAGTAACCATTAGAAAATCAAATGATTGTGCAATGCTATTTAGTTTAAACCCGTGCTTTGTCCGCTTTACTTTTATAGCTACTGTAATAGGTCAAAATTTTGTTCTTAAATATTAGATTTTTTTAAATACAGCACTCAAAAATCCTAAACCCTTTTAGTGTTTTCAAATTCATATGAACTTGTCACCAATTTACTCAATATGCATTGAAAGTGCACAGTGCATAAAAAAATACAATATTCTAATTCATGGATCTCCAAATTGTGGCCCTTCCTAGCCTTTATCTGGCACTTTGTGCATTAATCCTGCCAATGATGAGGCAATATTCCTCCCACTGACACCAACAATGGGGCACTATTTCTTCCACTGATACCGATGATGGGGTACTATTCCTCCTCCTAGTGTCCACAAACTCTGAAGCCATGTTTATTCTTACTAATGCTGGGCGCAGGTCCATTTTCTACCCTCTCAGGACACAATCCGGCCCACCTGAAGTCTACAGTAGGCTGGCACTTTGTTTGAAAAGTTTGGAGACCCCTGATCTAAATGGATTCAATAAAAAAAAGCTAATTAAACTTTAAAAAATCCCATATAAAGTGCTACGTGCAAGTAAAACTGCTTAGTGTCCAATATACTTTTCAGCCCAACAGCATGGTCTTCCACTTTAAATTCCCATATTCATATTCCATTCACCATGTGCTGAAGTCCATCTTCTAAAACCACTCACCAAATTTAAAGACCCACTGCTTTATAGGGTCTATACACGCTCATGATCAAGAAGGTTCCGCCACTCCTCTTTCAAGGTTTCCACCACTCCTTTTCCTTGGGGGTTCCACCACTCCTCTTCTTTTGCGGGGTTCCACCACTATTACTCCTCAGCTTGTGCCACTCCACCGGACCAGCTGAAATAAATACTAAATACCTCCTTCTCTGACTTTAAAATTGATGCTGGCATCGGTAAAAAAATGCAATAAACCTTCATAGTGGAACAAATACACTCACTTCTGTGTTTGCGGGATGACATCACATGAAACTCCACCCCAAAGGGGCAATGTCATCTCCCACACGGAGAAGGTTTGCACCAGGTTATGTAGTGGAGCCGGAACCAATCTTAGTGCTGGGAGACAGTACAGGGTTGTGTGATTATTGGGTTTTATGTATGATTTTGAAGTAAATAAACAGTGTTACACTATGAAGAGGTTTTCTTCCCGTTAACAACCATTTGAGAGTCAGAGAAGGAGGTATTTGACGTTTGCTGAGCTGGTCTGGTGGAGTGGCACAACTCAAGGATTAATAGTGCTGGAACCCCCCCAAGAAAGGAGGAGGAGTGGTGGAACCCCCAAGGAAAAGGAGTGGTAGGAACCTTGTTAGAGGCATGGTGGAGGCTCGTAGGGGAGACCTCCTATGAACATGAGCGTTTAAAAGTAGTGATAGACTGATATCGGTTTTTTAATGCAGATACCGATATTGGCCGATAATTTCAGACATTAAAAATAACTTACTTATTAATTTTTTACAGGTACTGTTGTGGAGGGATCTGGGGGTCTTAAAAGACCCCAAACCCCTCCTCTGCACTTAAAAGCATTCAAAACGCCAAGTTTGGATGTTTTGAATGCTGTTATTTTTTTGAATTTGGTGCCGAGTACCTGGAAGTGATGTAATGACATCACTTCCGGGTTTTTTACATGGAGACCCGATCCGATCAAAGCCGCATTCGGCTCTGGTCTTCTCTTCGGCGGCCGTGGAGGTAGGTTGCCCGGGTCTCCCAGTGGAATGGGAGACCCGGGCGAGCCGTGGAAGGCGGTGGGAGGTGGGGGGGGGACGTCCCCTCCTGCTCCTTGTAATGACAGCCGAGCGGCTTCTCAGCCACATTGGTTGTCATTACAAGACAGCCAACCATCGGCTATGGGCGCCGGTACCGGGGTGATGCCTCTAGCTGCAGGCATCACTCCGGTAAAAGCACTTTCCCGAAATATAGGCACTATCGGTAACCTCAGGGGCCGATTCCGATATAATCGGGGAAAGTGCATATTGGCCCCCGATATATCGGTGTTGCCGATAATCGGTCGTTCCCTAGTTTATAGAAGGCGGTGGGAGGTGGGAGGGGGGGCGTCCCCTCCTGCTCCTTGTAATGACAGCCGAGCGGCTTCTCAGCCACATTGGTTGTCATTACAAGACAGCCGACCATCGGCTATGGGCGCCGATACCGGGGTGATGCCTCTAGCTGCAGGGAAAAAGCACTTTCCCGAAATATCGGCACTATCGGTAACCTCAGGGGCCGATTCCGATATATCGGGGAAAGTGCATATCGGCCCCCGATATATCAGTGTTGCCAATAATCGGTCGATCCCTAGTTTATAGACCCTATAAAACAGTGGGTCTATAAATCTGGTACGTGGTTTGAGAAGGTGGAGGTCAGCACGTGGTGATTAGAATAAAATTTGGGAAATTAACTTGAAGAGCTGATGGGCTGAAAAGTATATTGGACACTAAGCACTTTCACTTGCACGCTGGCACTTAATTTGGGGTTTTAAAACTTTTTTATTGAATCCATTTAGATTACTGTGTTTATTTAGGCACTACGCACTTTTTAGGTGTATTGAATAAATTGGTGACATACTTGTATGAATTAAGGAACACAAAAAGGTTTTAGGATTTTTGACCGCTGTATTTATAAAATCTAAGAACAAATGTGCAGACTAAGAACATTTTCGAAAATGAAATCCTACTCTTGTATGGCCAGTTTACTTCCATCCTTCTATTCGGAGCTAGAAACGTTGGTCTCTTGGAACTTGATACAGTTAGTCCTCTGCAAACCAGATGCTTTGCAGCCTATTCATGGCAATTAAACATGTTTTGACATTTTCAATGTCATTCCCTTAGAAAAAAAATGCACTACCCAGTATAATTGTCAGACCACAGAAAAACACATTTTAGGAAGCAATAATTCACCTCAGCGTGAGAACTGCATTTGTTACGTTGGGCTATAGTGGTGAGTTGAACCTTTGCCCCACCTCATAGACTTTTCATATACTTTATCAAAATCTGAGGCTTCCTGATACAAATTCTCCAATTCCAGCATTGCTGGAAGTTGTAAGTACATTTCCTATTAAAAGGAATTTGAGCCACAGACCCAAAAATGTGTAAATCTGTGCTTACAGCTCTTACCCTTACTCATCCGTGGGAGGTTACTGAGCAGATTTTGGTTGGTAAATATTTCCACCTGGCAGCTGTGCCTTGGACGCTGATCCCTTGCTGGGATGCATCAACCAGAATTCACAGGGGTATTAATGGGTCAGATCTTTGGACTGTAGCTCCTGCCAGCTCCCAGCTCCATTTGATTGGTGTGGTTTTTGAGGCTGTTTAGTGGCTTTGACCACAATTCAGCTTCCAGTTCCCCCACACAGAGCCAGAGAAACAGGAACCGAGTGAGTTTCGTGCCTGGGCAGACTCAGACTGAACTTCTTTAACCTAACAAGACAAACCAACGGCGCAACCTGAGATGTAACGCTTTAAAGTGTTTAAGTTTTGTTACTCATTGGTGTTTTCTTTGAGGAAATTTCAGGCTTAAGACCCATTTTTCAAATTCCATTAATCAAAATCCTGAAATCTAAGACTTTTGTTTGAGTTGAAATGGCCTTGTGTTTTGTATAAGGGACCAAAATGTGTTCACATGAATGATGGCAATTATTAAACTGCAAAGAGAATGAAAATAAAGAAGAAAAGAGATTCTTGTGTTTTTTTCCAATTGTTAGGGGTTGGCTCGGTAGCGGGTGTGGGGGACCCCCTGGGTGGGTTCGCTACACAGAGAGACAGCCGAGGAGTGGTTGAAAACAACGGTCTATGGTTTAGTCTTCCAATTTGCTGGAAACAAGTGCAAACATCCAAACAGCATAAATCAAACAAACATAAGATAAACCCTGGCCACTTGGGGCATCTACCGTCACAACACAGGAACCTACCTATAGTGTCTGTCCCAACCTACTGCTGGGCAGACACTGCTGGTCAAACAGCAGAAGACCAATAGTCCATTTGTTTTTCTTTTCACACAGAAAAAGTCAACACCACCTCACCTTCAGAAGTCTTTCTCAGCTCACTGCTCTCCTTAACGCAAAAAGCCTCAGGATGCAGCAATCAGTAGTCATCCTCTGGATAACTTATAGAGGCCTTAATTGCCTCGTTCTGAATAGCTGAAGCTTTCCAACGTCCTTGAACCTTTCTGGCTACCTCCGCAGCCGACACCTGATAGTAATTGGTGAATTGTCTAAACAAGGCAGAAATGTATCTCCCGTCTGTGACAACACCCACAGATTTACCTGACTTCCTGTCACATAATCTTGAAATCTGGGGGTAATTTAAGAGATTGCATATGTTGAGTCCCACTCAGTAGTAGGTTCAGTGGGGAGCTATAGGATTTTACCTCCCATAGGATCCATTCAAACCTGAGCGTATCATTTTCAGGCATTTTTTTAGGGCGTTTTCAAGGCGTTTTTTTTCCGGGCGATTTTCAGGTGTTTTTTGCAGGTGTTAGGAGGTAGTTGACATCTAACAAAAATACATTATCTGTCAAAAAAGAAGCTCATGTACTTTTTTGAGCTTCAGGCGTTTTGCTTCAGGTGGCAAATGGCTCAGACGTGAACAGGGGCCTTTGAAACTAATGGGATTTTGCTTGTTGGGCGTTTTGAGACTTCAGAGATGAGCGTTTTATGAGCTGAAAAACCCTCAGGTGTGAACAGGGCCTTAGTGCCGGTTCACACTAGTATGACTTGTCAGGCGACTTGTCAGCCTGACAAGTCGCGGACCGTCGCGGTCTATTGTGTAGTACAGGAACGGTTCTAATAGGAGCGACACAAGACTTAGAAAAAGGTTCCTGTACTACTTCGTGGGGGACCTGGAGCGACTTGCATAGACATTCATTTTATGAAGTCCGTGCAAGTCGCGCCGAAGTCGCGGTGCACGCGACTTCACAGGTCGCCCCCGAAGTTGTGCCGCTGCAGTGTGAACCGGCACTTAGGGAGGTATTTTTATTAATTTTAAAGAAAATATTACAAAATAATATAATCAAATACAAAATATTAATTAAATACAAAGAAAATCCAAACTAAAAACAATAGCAATACAAATAAAAGCTTTCTTTAGATTTTTTTCAAAAATCGTTTTTTTTACAGCACAAGACTGAATATAGAAAACATACAATATATTGTCTTCACTAGTAAAGTTTCCAAAATTATTCAACTTAATAAAGTTAAATCCAATCAAAGGGAAAATAGCAAATTTTGGACATACTCCCTTTGTTAATATTCAGGCATGGATGAATAGTATGTCCAAATCATAACAACATACTTATTAGAGTGTAATGACTACAGTATTTCACAAAAGTGAGTACCCCCTCACATTTCTGTGAATATTTTATTATATTTTTTCAAGTGACAACACTGAAGTAATGAAACTTTGCTACAATGTAAAGTAGTGAGTGTACAGCTTGTATAGCAGTGTAAATTTGCTGTCCCCTCAAAATAACTCAACACACAGCCATTAATGTCTAAACCACTGGCAACAAAAGTGAGTACACCCCTAAGTGAAAATGTCCAAATTGAGCCCAATTAGCCATGTCATGTGACTCCTTAGTGTTACAAGGTCTCGAGTGTGAATGGGGATCAAGTGCGTTAAACTTGGTGTTATCGCTCTCTCTCATACTGATCACTGGAGTTCAACATTGCACCTTATGGCAAAGAACTCTGAGGATCTTAGAAAAAAGAATTGTTGCTCTACATAAAGATGGCTTAGGCTATAAAAAGATTGCCAAGACCCTGAAACTGAGCTTCAGCATGGTGGCCAAGACCATACAGCGATTTAAGAGGACAGGTTCCACTCAGAACAGGCTTCGCCATGGTTGACCAAAGAAGTTGAGTACACGGGCTCAGCGTCATATACAGAAGTTGTCTTTGGGAAATAGACGTATGAGTGCTGCCAGCATTGCTGCAGAGGTTGAAGGGGTGGGGATCAGCCTGTCAGTGCTCAGACCATACACCGCACACTGCATCAAGTGTGTCTGCGTGGCTGTCATCCCAGAAGGAAGCCTCTTCTAAAGTTGATGCACAAGAAAGCCCGCAAACAGTTTACTGAAGACAAGCAGACTAAGGTAATGGATTACTGGAACCATGTACTGTGGTCTTATGAGACCAATATAAACTTATTTGGTTCAGATGGTGTCAAGCGTTTGTGGCGGCAATCAGGTGATGAGTATAAAGACAAGTATGTCTTGCCTGCAGTCAAGCATAATGGTTGGGAGTGTCATTGTCTGGGGCTGCATAAGTGCTTCCAGCACTGGGGAGCTTCAGTTCATTTAGGGAACCATGAATGCGATCATGCACTGTGACATACTGAAGCAGAGCATGATCCCCTCCCTTCGGAGACTAGGCCGCAGGGCCGTATTCCAACATGATAACGACCCCAAACACACCTCCAAGATGACCACTGCCTTGCTAAAGAAGCTGAGGGTAAAGGTGATGGACTGGCCAAGCATGTCTCAAGACCTAAACCCTATTGAGCATCTTTGGGGCATCCTCTAATGGAAGGTGGAGGAGCGCAAGGTCTCTAACATCAACCAGCTCTGTGATGTCATCATGGAGGAGTGGCAGAGGACTCCAGTGGCAACTGTGACGCTCTGGTGAACTGTATGTCCAAGAGGGTTAAGGCAGTGCTGGAAAATAATGGTGGTCACACAAAATATTGATACTTTGGGCCCAATTTGGACATTTTCACTTAGGGGTGTATTTACTTTTTTTGGAAGCGGTTTAGACATTAATGGCTGTGTGTTGAGTTATTTTGAGGGGACAGAAAATTTACAGTGTTATACAAGCTGTACAATCACTACTTTACATTGTAACAAAGTGTAATTTCTTCAGTGTTGTCACATGAAAAGGTATACTACAATATTTACAAAAATGTGAGGGATGTACACACTTTTGTGAGATACTGTATGTATTAGTAGTTAAATGCTCATAAGAGCACAATAAAAAGAGATCAAACAAACTATTATTTTAATAAAGTTACCTGAATGATATTTGCACTATTTGGAGGTTTGTTTCTCTTGTAGTACCCCGGGTAGACCTGTTAGCTTGCTGGGCCAGTGTTTTTGTTCAAGGTGTTCTTGGCTGATTGTTCTGTCACATGTACTGTATATATACATATTTTTTGTGTTATATTGAATTACATCAGGTTTTTATTGTTCTGTAGTATGCTGATATCTAGTAGGGGTTTAAAGCCACTACAATTTGTTTTTGTATGGGATTTGATATCTCCCTCTGTCCTCTCCTCCAGTTTAGGGATAGGTAGTTCAGTCCTAGCTAGACCCTTCCTGTTTCTTCTATCGTCAGGACTCTAATCACCTGCTGGTGACACTCTTACTTCAAGAGTCAAGGGTGCAGTTCCGATAGCCACCAGTGGGTGTCTCCTAGCAGCTAGCTGATCTCAGTAATAAGGCTCCACCTGATACTGGCTGCTGGGAAGGTATATAATCCCTCCCTTAACTGTTATCAGTGCTTTAGTGCTTTGCCTGCTAGCCACATATCTGCTTGCTGACCCCTGCCTTATCCTTTACCCTGTCTCTAGTATGCCGTTACCCCATCTCTGCTCCCTTTGTTCCCAGTCCTGCTCATGCTCTGTTTATCTCAGCTTCTCTCCATTTGTATATAGTTAGGTTTTTGGTTTGGTTTGCTTCACGGTCATGTTTATTTTTTTTTCACTTTTGCTATGCTTATGGTGTTGGATTGGTGTTGTGTGTATTTATAAAACTTACTATAAATCGTACACAGCCTGATCTCAGTTTCCTATGTGCAGCTACACAGATCTGGTCATCCCTGCTGCTGGATGCCTGCTCTCAGTATCCCTTACCAGTGATGTAAACGGCATTACTTAACGCAGTTACTTTTGAGGGTAACGAGTAATCTAATTGATTACCCGTCCTCTTCCCTGTAACGCCGTTGCCGCTACTTTCGGCTGCAATACTGCAATTACATCTATCGCCACTAGATGGCAGCTTATGTAATTGTAATTCCCCCCTCTCCTCTATGACCGCTGTCCGCAGTTCTGGAGAGAGAGGAGGAGGAGACTCAGACTGTGAGAGAGGAGAGACGAGCGGCAGTTGTCCATGCTCCACTCGAGGCATTACTTTTAACAGATAGAATTGAACTTTTAAACTGCCTGTACTGCATTATACCTATTAAAGGATACATTTAATGGTACTACACTATCTGGAGCATTTCTTTTTTACCCTAACCGGACCTCGAGGATCTAGATTATCCAGGAGAGGGGCTCCGGACTACAGGGGACTACAAAGCCCAGCAGACATCTCTCTGGCCCAGGAGGCCATAAGGCTCATTAGGTCTTTTTACCGTATGGTAAAGGAGACCCACCTCTGGTGCGTGTGCATCCCCTTTATTCCTTAAAGCCCATATTACAAGTACCAACAATTGGACTATTGGAGGACCCAGCACTCAGGGCCGTCGCGTCAAGGCAGGCAAACGAAGCAATTGCTTGGGGCCCCGAGCTGGCCTGGGGCCCCAAGCACTAGCACCTGCACTTTTCTATAAACTTGGCACTGAAACTTTATTAATGCACTTAAGTCACTTATGAACATTTTTTGGATTTATTTTGCACAATTTGCACATTATGGCACAAATGTGATTTTATTGTGATATATAGTTTATACACTGAGATATTTATTGTGTTACACCTGTTATCTTGGTTTAGTTACACAAATTTTGAGTATATTACTTCACTTATTGGCCACCTTGACCCTTTCAATAATAGTATCCAGGTTAAAGGCAAGCAATTGCTCGTTCCTGGGTAAATACCAGCAAGCGCTATACAAAATTCTAGCTACTCTGGAATTTCTCTTTTTTCACACAGTTTTATCCTATAGCAGCTGCTAATATCACATATTCAATTATCTATTTATTTATTTATTAATTTTCTTCATTCTCCAAATAGGCCATCCATAGGCGCGAGGGATATACGCTAATTTAGTGTATATATTTTTTACCATGTAAGAGTTGTCCCTATCAACTGTAAATAGTTCAAGTTGGGAGTATCCCACTATTTCCTTCTCCCATCCAAGTTCCACAATAAATACCAAAAACCAATACCCCCGGACTGTTTATTGAGTAATGAGCCATTGGGAGTAAGTATGGAGGTGTGAACTGTCCATAAGTGACTGTCTGCAGGTAATCAGAGGAGGTCCAAGAAGTCATCACGCGGCAAGCTCTACGGGGACAATGCTACATTATACTGAAGATATTTCAGGGAATAGCATTGTAATATATGCTATGATCTGTAGATGCATGCTCAGAGGGTGGGGAGGTGTGCTAATCCGGTATACTCCTTTGAGATAGAGTGTGCTGTACTAGCTGCAGGAAAGCTGTTATCTTTTTCTTTCCAATATGTATTTTTGTATCTTTCTTTTTATTTTTACATGGACCTGCCTGTGATATTTTGTGTATGCAGGCGGTCTTTGCTTTTGTAATGCTTGTAAAAAAAATAATTTTCAAAAAAAGAAAAATAATAAAATCAATCTATACAGCAAATTTTACAGGTTGCTCTGAAATGTTGTACGCATCCAGGCTTACTCGTCATGCCTTCTGCAAAGATTCTGACGCTCTTGAAACAATATGCTGAACAAGAGATGGTAGCCTTGAATGTACCACATGGAGGGTTACTCATTAAACAGTGCAAGGTGTAATATGAAAACTACAGCAATCCATTTAACTGAAGACAAGCTTTTACCAAACCAATTCATATTTAGGGGCAGTACGCTTAGGGTTTAGTACATTGGTCTTTGAAATGATGGCCCTAAAATTTTTAGTTGAACACAAACAAAATTGAAAAACGAGACGCTGGATACAAATTTTCTGTGGGCACACTAGTTCTGGTTTTGCAGCACTCCACAAAACGGTGACACCCATTAAAAATGGGGAGAAAACGAAGAGTTAGGAATCAACATATATAAAATCTAATGAAAAAAAATCCAAGAGTCCAAGCTTTTTATTGAGAAAACTGGTTCACAACAGAAACACTCAAAGTGTTTCGGGGTCAAACAGACCCCCCCCCCTACTTCATCAGGACTCTGAAAGCAGACACCCTAGAGAATAAAATGGTAGTAGTTCCAATTTTTTACACAATATTAGCGAAAGGTTTTAATTTTAGGGCACACAAACGCAATAAATTACCACATTTTGGTAAAATATAAAAGATGAGGTCGAGATGAGTAAATAGATACCCAACATGTCAAGCCTTATAATTGCATGTGACCGTGAAATGCCGACAAACTTCGGTACATTTTCCATAGGTGACCCTTTAAAAGCACCTACAGTTCATCAGTTTAGAGCTACGCAGAAGCTCTGGTGCTAACATTATGGCTCTCTCTCTCCAGTGAGTGACAATCTATAACATGTGTATCACAATAGACCCGCGCGGGTGGGGGAAAGTAAAAGGGGGAACCAGAAGTGACATCATATGTGTTGCTTCTGGATCAGCAAGAAGAAGGGGAGGATAGTGGAGGCATATCAGCTTGGCTCCCTTCCCTCTACATGGCAGGACCTGTTATGCCAGTCTCCGTGCCTGCAGAAGGACAAGCAGAGCCCGGAGAACATGGCAGGGGCGCACAGGGGGGTGCTTCCCCTTGACAGGGGGGGAGGGTTGGGAGCGATCGAGCTGCTGAATTGTTTCCATCTAGCAGCCAGCTTTTCAGATATACGAGCCTCCCCCCCCCCCCCATCCGGTGGCTGCATCGTCTTCTTTACAACCAGCCTGCCGATACATGAATCAAAATTTACCGCTGCTGAACCGGGCGAATTTCGATCCATCTATGGCCAAATTAAGGGGGAGCGGTTGGGGGTGGTGAGAAAAAAAAAAAGAGACCAAACACATGTTTTTACTGCCCCCCCCTCCGCTCTGCAAGTGTAAATTAACCCTTTGTATGTCAAACTAACAATGTCAAATGCGACTAAATTCTACAAACAAGCAAGAGCTTAACAGTGGAGTAACCTAACAAACCCATATTCTTTACTAGAAGGACTATTTACACAGAAAGAATCCAGTACCTGATAAACAATTTAAAGCTTCAAAGTCTTTGATATTCTCTACAACCCTCAGTGAAAACCAGAGGAGATGCAAAGGAAAGCTATTCATAACAAGAGCCAAAGTAAGTAAAGTCAGCACTGAACATTTTGTATCCTAAAAATGTGTTTGAAAGGTTTATTGGCCCGTATTGAGTTCCCTGTAATGAGTTCCCTTGTATACAGTTAAATCCCGAAAAAATATAAAAAAAAGAATTCATCTTGGATCCCAGATATGGTGCCTGACTGATAAAACCCAAGACCCTTGGACATTTGGAAAAACAAATGGACGTTCCTAAGCGCATGCCAAAGAGTTACACAGGAAACATTCTTCGCTTAGCGGTACAATCACTGTTTATCCGCTTTTTAAGTAAGCGTAACACCTTTGTCAGGAAGTTATTCCTGGCTGCCTACTACAAATTTCTGGAAATGGCTTCCAATAGATGCTCTAGAAACAGAACTGGAGCACCAACTCAATAATAAACTGCTTGCTGTGTCTGATACAGATCTGGGACAAATAGTCACCCTCTCAACAGATTTGTCATAGGATGTTTAAAGGATCTGTCCACCCAAAACTGATATTTCATTTTTTTAGTTATTTTTCTATTTATCCAATTCTTGCAGTAAAGCCAAGGAATGACCCAGTAGTATATTAATGTGCCTTAGATTGAAGAATGTTATGCATACAAACTATTTATGTATAGGAACACAATAGGAACACAATACAAGATACAGAGAGAGTATGACAAAGATGCATACATACACACTCTACCTATCCTTTCTTAGGAAAATGCACTAGTCTTTATGCCAGAAGGATAAACTAAAAGTCACATAGCTTCTGTTATAGCTGCTCCATGATTTCCATAGCAAACAGGACTCCAGGCATTTTAAGAGATTGCAGGAAAATGGGATACTGCATATGGCAGTCTTTTGATTTATTGTAGAATGGCTTCTAGTGTTCTCCCTTGGCAGCTTGTGTTGATGGCCTTTAATATTGGAAAGTTTGCTAACCATTCCAACATGGGCATACCTCTTTCATAATGAGTTCCTACATCAGTTTTTATGAGGGACTATGTCACACATCAGTTTCTATGAGTGACTATATAACACAACATAGCCAGAACAATATATTTAAAAGATGCACTCTGAATGTTTAATCTTGTACATGTAGTTAGATGAAGGACTACCTTAAACAAACATTAACAGCTCTGGAGAGGCTTCTCCCACACAGCAAAACTTCCTTCAATGGGCACCTAACAGTTGCTTAAAGAATACCTTTGCAAAAAGGATTGCCAAACCAACAAAGGAATGGAAGAATCCAAGAATTGCTGGTAAATAGGTCATAAAGCAGCCAACACGTTTCGGGGGCAACACCACTCCCCCTTCATCAGGGTGATAGGATAAAACTTTGGTGGACATAGAAAAAACAATGACCTCTCAGATCTAAATTATTCAACTTTTCTTTTCTTTTCTTTTTGGTGTAACAGTTGCTTATTGACAACAGAGATTTATTGCAACTCAGCAACTCCTACATTGTCAGGAGTGTTTAGTAATATAGATGATTGAAGTCATTGTTTTATTTACAGTAATACAATACAAGATATAGAGAGCGCTACAAAGATGCACACATGCACACTCTACCTATCCTTTCCTAGCAAATACACTAGTCTGTATGCAATAGGGATAAACTAAAAATCACATAGCTTCTGTTATAGCTGCTCCATGATTTCCATAGCAAACAGGACTCCAGGCATTTCAAGAGATTGCAGGGAAAGGGTTTACTGCACTTAGCAGTTTTTTGATTTCTTGTAGTATGGCTTCTAGTGTTCTCCCTTGGCAGCTTGTGTTGCTGGCCTTTAATCTTGGAAAGGATGGTAACCATTCCTACATGTGCATAGCTCTTTCAAATTGGATTCGTACATAATTTTCGATGAGAGACTATGTCACACATCAGTTTCTATGAGTGGCTATACCACACTACATAGCCAGAACAATACATTTAAAAGATGCACTGGGAATGTTCAAACTTGTACATGTAGTCCAATGAAGGACTACCTTAAACAAACATTAACAGCTCTGGAGAGGCGTCTCCCACACAGCAAAACTTCCTTCAATGGGCACCAAACAGTTGCTCAAACAATAGCTTTGCAAAAAGGATTGCCAGACCAACAAAGGAGTGAAAGAATTCAAGAATTGCTGGTAAATAGGTCATAAAGCAGCCAACACGTTTCGGGGGCAAAACCACTCCCTCCCCCTTAAATCAGGGTGATAGAATAAAACTTTGGTGGACATAAAGAAAACAATGACCTCTCAGATCTAAATTATTAAACTTTTCTCATGGTGTAACAGTTGCTTATTGGCAACAGAGATTTATTGCCACTCAGCAACTCCTACATTGTCAGGAGTATTTAGTAACATAGATGATTGAAGTCATTGTTTTATCCATCCAAGTTATAACCCATTGTGTGCCCTGATGAAAGCAAAGTGGTTTTGCTACCTGAAACTTCAGGAAACTACCCAGTAGTATATTAATGTGCCTTACTAAACAAGAATGTTATGCATACAAACTATTTAGTTACAGGAATACAATACAAGATATAGAGAGTGCTACAAAGATGCACACATGCACACCCTACTTATCCTTTCCTAGCAAATACACTAGTCTGTATGCAATAGGGATAAACTAAAAGTCACATAGCTTCTGTTATAGCTGCTCCATGATTTCCATAGCAAACAGGACTCCAGGCATTTCAAGAGATTGCAGGGAAAGGGGTTACTGCACTTAGCAGTCTTTTGATTTCTTGTAGTATGGCTTCTAGTGTTCTCCCTTGGCAGCTTGTGTTGTTGGCCTTTAATCTTGGAAAGTATGGTAACCATTCCTACATGTGCATAGCTCTTTCAAATTGGATTTGTGCATAATTTTCGATGAGAGACTATGTCACACATCAGTTTCTATGAGTGGCTATACCACACTACATAGCCAGAACAATACATTTAAAAGATGCACTGGGAATGTTCAAACTTGTACATGTAGTTCAATGAAGGACTACCTTAAAAAAACATTAACAGCTCTGGAGAGGCTTCTCCCATGAAGCATAACTTCCTTTACTGGGTACCCAACAGTTGTTGAAACAATAGCTTTAAAAAAAGGATTGTCAGACCAACACAGGAGTGAAGAATCCAAGAATTGTTGGTAAATTGGTCATAAAGCAGCCAACACATTTCGGGGGCAACACCACTCCCCCTTCATCAGGGTATTAGGATAAAACTTTGGTGGACATAGAGAAAACAATGACCTCTCAGATCTAAATTATTAAACTTTTCTCATTGTGTAACAGTTGCTTATTGGCAACAGAGATTTATTGCCACTCAGCAACTCCTACATTGTCAGGAGTGTTTAGTAATATAGATGATTGAAGTCATTGTTTTATCCATCCAAGTTATAACCCATTGGGTGCCCTGATGAAAGGGAAGTGGTTTTGCTCCCTGAAACTCCAGGAAACTGCCCAGTAGTATATTAATGTGTCTTACTAAACAAGAATGATATGCATACAAACTATTTAGTTGCAGGAATACAATACAAGATATAGAGAGTGCTACAAAGATGCACACATGCACACTCTACCTATCCTTTCCTAGCAAATACACTATTCTGTATGCAATAGGCATAAACTAAAAGTCAAAATAGCTTCTGTTATAGCTGTTCCATGATTTCCAGAGCAAACAGGATTCCAGGCATTTCAAGAGATTGCAGGAGAAGGGGTAACTGCACTTCGCAGTCTTTTGATTTCTTGTAGTATGGCTTCTAGTGTTCTCCCTTGGCAGCTTGTGTTGCTGGCCTTTAATCTTGGAAAGGATGGTAACCATTCCTACATGGGCATAGCTCTTTCAAATTGAAATCCTACATCATTTTCGATGAGAGACTATGTCACACATCAGTTTCTATGAGTGGCTATACCACACTACATAGCCAGAAAAATACATTTAAAAGAAGCACTTGAAATGTTCAAACTTGTACATGTAGTCCAATGAAGGACTACCTTAAACAAACATTAAACAGCTCTAGAGAGGCTTCTCCCATGAAGCAAAACTTCCTTCACTGGGCACCCAACAGTTGTTGAAACAATAGCTTTACAAAAAGGATTGGCAGACCAACAAAGGAGTGGAAGAATCCAAGAATTGTTGGTAAATCGGTCATAAAGCAGCCAACACATTTCAGGGGCAACAATACTCCCCCCTCATCAGGGTAATAGGATAAAACTTTGATGGACATAGAGAAAACAATGACCTCTCAGATCTATATTATTAAACATTCCTTGTGGTGTAACAGTTGGTTAATGACAACAGAGATTTATTGCCACTCAGCAACCCCTACATTGTCAGAAGAGTTTAGTAATATAGATAATTGAGGTCATTGTTTTTTCCATCCAAGTTTTAACCATTGTGTGCCCTGATTAAGGGGGAAATGGTTTTGCTGCCTGAAACCCATTGGCTGTATTTTTTTTTTTGTTTTTACCAACAATTACCATAGCCTTGGATTACTTAATCCGTAGCTGGTATGGTGCTTCTTTCTGGAATTCTATGGTTTGACACTACATAGCCAAGTCAGCAACCACACTTTTCTGTATGGCAGGTAAGCAATACGGCATGGCCACCTCTTACTTCCTTCCTGTTGACAGGCCATTGAAGGAGCACAATCAGATCTATAAGGTCATTGCTGTTGTTGTTCCTTCTACAAACAAGCTGGCAGCACTAGTCAATATAATAGGGCTCAGACTGGCTCACAGTACTGGCCCTCCCTTCATCTATAGGAGTTCTTGTGCGTAGGGAAATATAGGAAGCCAATATAAAGTCACCTATCAGATATATAACTGGTAAAAAAAGGTGTTTCGTTAGATCTGGATGGAGTTCATCTTTAAATTAGCTGTTGTGTCTTTGAGTCCCTGGTGGGCGTCTGCACACCCACTACAGAAATTGCAATGAGGGTAGGACCAAATAAAACATGATGAATAACAGGAATGCACTTTTGGTAACAACAGAAAATAAAGGCTGAATTTATTTTTTGATTGTGCTCAATGTTATTCTTCTTTATAATAAATTAACCTCATCCACTTTACTCTAGCTTGTCATTTCTGTTAAATATTTCACAGTAAAACATAGAAACCACCAAACAGAACTCATGGAGGTCGCATAAATATTATCAATAGTCTAGGATTTCAATTGGAACTGTTTACGAACACTCACAGCATTACATACTGGTCCATATGAATTAAAAAAAAAACACTCTTGTGGCTGTTGCACTAAACAGATGTCAGAAGTTCGGTCATGTTCCTTGATGGTAGCCTGCAAACAATTTGCTTTTGGGTGAAATTAGGCTGAAGTTTGGAGGACCTACACTAACTACAAAAATAAGTGAGGAGGTAGGTAGAAAAAAAACGGAAGAATAATAGTACATGGTGGTTTGCTCAATTAGTTTGGTAGCAGTTATGGAGTTTCAATGTGGAAATGGTAAACCCTAACCCTAACCCAAACCCTAAAGTATAAAACACAGAATTCTATGATACTCTGTCTTAGGAGTCAGCGAGGAGAACCTTTAAATATGCTTTCATCTATCAGACTCCCTTATCCCCCAGTAGACAATCCATATGTAGATACTGCATCACACATCAAGCTTTTTTTCGATTTATGCAATTCTAGTCCAATCTATGAAAGCATCATAATTAGTGTATGGAAAACATGGACTTGGACCCATGGAGTATAGAGTGTGGAGTACATGGAGCAGGACCTGGGACCCTATGGGGCAATAAAACCATACAGACTATGATGAAAAGGGACTGAAGGAATTAAAAAGCCTTCCAACCAAATCAATGTTTAGCACAGTAAAGCCTTCTTAGAACCTTCTCACCGTAACTTTTATAGTTCTACTGTTTTCTTGGGTCCCAAGCCAAGGGATATGTAATGGAAGGAGATGTTTGAATACCTTCTGTTCTAAGAAGAATTCACTGTGCTACACACCAATTCGGCTGGAGGACTTTTTGATTTCTTTAGTCCAGTGGTCTCCAAACTGCGGCACTTGCTGGCCTTTATCCTGCTCTTGGGGTACTCTTCCTCCTACTGATAAAAGACATTATTCCTTCCACTGACACCAACAATGGGGTATAATTCCTGGTGGTGACATCAATAACGGGGCACTATTTCTCCCATTGAACCCAGCAAAGGGGTACTATTCTTCAAACTGACACCAATAATAGGGGATCTATTCCACCCACTAACCTCAACAATGGGACACCATTTCTCCCACTGGCATTATTCTTTTACCTGATACCAATGATGGGTCACTATTCCTCTCACCGACACCAATGATGGGACACTATTCCTTTCACCGGCACCAATGATGGGGCACTATTCCTCCCACTGACACCAATGATGGGACACTATTCCTTTCACCGGCACCAATGATGGGGCACTATTTCTCCCACTGATACCAATTATGGGACACTATTCCTCCCACTGATACCAATGATGGGACGCTATTTCTCCCACTGATACCAATTATGGGACACTATTCCTCCCACTGATACCAATGATGGGACACTATTCTTTCAACTGACACCAATGATGGGACACTATTCATTCCACTGACACCAATGATGGGACACTATTCCTCTCACCGACACCAATGATGGGTCACTATTAGTGTTGAGCGAACACGGACTGTATTATTCGTGTTCGTACCGAATAATTGGATTTTTTGTACCCGAACACGGACACGGACACTTTACTGTATGTTCGGGTAAAAATCCGTGTTCGGTCGTTTTATTTCCGGGTTTTGCATGCTTTGGCGCTCTTTTCATGGCGGGCTTTCAACAGCCAATCAACAATCGTTTAACTGGTGTGCCTTAAGCCATCCCAGCCATGCCTGCAAATGTCTCAGTAGCTGTGATTGGCCGTCTGAAGCATGTGACCAAGTCTTTATAAGTTCGAGGCAGCCGCAGCGGCGTCATTATGCTGCTTAGATTCAGGGACAGAGCACACATCAACGTGCTGGCTGCTGATTAGGGAAAGATAGGCAGGAAAAAAACATTTGTGTCCGGATAGAATTGAGGGACAGGTCGGAGTGTTTAGGCAGGGCGAGTTGTAGGCATTTTAGGGATAGAGTCTGCTGAATTATAGGGTCAGTGTCTTCTACAAACTACAATCGATATTGCTGTGTGGGGGGTGGGGTCTGCACTCAATCCTGATCTACGATCTCTTCTCAATCCTGTTAGGGACAGAGTCTGCTGAATTTTAGGGAAACTGTGTTCTACAAACTACAATCGATATTGCTGTGTGGTGTGGGATTGGAGATAGGCAGGTGTCAGTGATCCACATCCATTTTTCTGTGTGTGAGCTGCAGTGAACACAATCTTTTTGGGCTGCAGTGAACACAATCTTTTTGGGCTGCAGTGAACACAATCTTTTTGGGCTGCAGTGAACACAATCTTTTTGGGCTGCAGTGAACACAATCTTTTTGGGCTGCAGTGAACACAATCTTTTTGGGGTGCAGTGAACAAAATCTTTTTGGGGTGCAGTGAACACAATCCTTTTTGGTGTGCAGTGAACACAATCTTTGTGGGGTGCAGTGAACAAAATCCTTTGTGGGGTGCAGTGAACACAATCTTTTTGGGGTGCAGTGAACAAAATCCTTTTTGGGGTGCAGTGAACAACATCCTTTTTGGGGTGCAGTGAACACAATCTTTTTGGGGTGCAGTGAACAAAATCCTTTGTGGGGTGCAGTGAACACAATCTTTTTGGGGTGCAGTGAACACAATCTTTTTGGGGTGGAGTGAACAACATCCTTTTTGGGGTGCAGTGAACAAAATCCTTTTTGGGGTGCAGTGAACAAAATCATTTTTGGGGTGCAGTGAACACAATCTTTTTGGGGTGCAGTGAACACAATCTTTGTGGGGTGCAGTGAACACAATCTTTTTGGGGTGGAGTGAACAACATCCTTTTTGGGGTGCAGTGAACAACATCCTTTTTGGGGTGCAGTGAACACAATCTTTTTGGGGTGCAGTGAACACAATCTTTGTGGGGTACAGTGAACAGAATCTTTGTGGGGTGCAGTGAACACAATCTTTGGGGGGTACAGTGAACACAATCTTTGTGAGGTGCAGTGAACACAATCTTTGTGGGGTGCAGTGAACACAATCATTGTGGGGTGCAGTGAACTCAATCTTTGTGGGGTACAGTGAACACAATCTCATACTTCTGAAGGTTTGAGGGTGCTGCCTGTTCCATACTCCCCCTACTCCTCATCTAGCCTTTTAGGGGTACAAACAATAGTAATTGGGGCCTAGTGTGGTTGTGTACGTGTGATATACATACACTTTTTTGGGATCATATTTTCTATTCCGCTATTTAATCAAAAACCTTTGGGGATCAGTTAAATTGGGGGATAGTCTGTGTTGGTACGTGTGAGAGAGATCCACCTTTCCAAGTTGTTGGGGTTCATCTCATACTTCTGAAGGTTTGAGGGTGCTGCCTGTTCCATACTCCCCCTACTCCTAGCCTTTTAGGGGTACAAACAATAGTAATTGGGGCCTAGTGTGGTTGTGTACGTGTGATATACATACACTTTTTTGGGATCATATTTTCTATTCCGCTATTTAATCAAAAACCTTTGGGGATCAGTTAAATTGGGGGATAGTCTTTGTTGGTACGTGTGAGAGAGATCCACCTTTCCAAGTTGTTGGGGTTCATCTCATACTTCTGAAGGTTTGAGGGTGCTGCCTGTTTCATACTCCCCCTACTCCTAGCCTTTTAGGGGTACAAACAATAGTAATTGGGGCCTAGTGTGGTTGTGTACGTGTGATATACATACACTTTTTTGGGATCATATTTTCTATTCCGCTATTTAATCAAAAACCTTTGGGGATCAGTTAAATTGGGGGATAGTCTGTGTTGGTACGTGTGAGAGAGATCCACCTTTCCAAGTTGTTGGGGTTCATCTCATACTTCTGAAGGTTTGAGGGTGCTGCCTGTTCCATACTCCCCCTACTCCTAGCCTTTTAGGGGTACAAACAATAGTAATTGGGGCCTAGTGTGGTTGTGTACGTGTGATATACATACACTTTTTTGGGATCATATTTTCTATTCCGCTATTTAATCAAAAACCTTTGGGGATCAGTTAAATTGGGGGATAGTCTGTGTTGGTACGTGTGAGAGAGATCCACCTTTCCAAGTTGTTGGGGTTCATCTCATACTTCTGAAGGTTTGAGGGTGCTGCCTGTTCCATACTCCCCCTACTCCTAGCCTTTTAGGGGTACAAACAATAGTAATTGGGGCCTAGTGTGGTTGTGTACGTGTGATATACATACACTTTTTTGGGATCATATTTTCTATTCCGCTATTTAATCAAAAACCTTTGGGGATCAGTTAAATTGGGGGATAGTCTGTGTTGGTACGTGTGAGAGAGATCCACCTTTCCAAGTTGTTGGGGTTCATCTCATACTTCTGAAGGTTTGAGGGTGCTGCCTGTTCCATACTCCCCCTACTCCTAGCCTTTTAGGGGTACAAACAATAGTAATTGGGGCCTAGTGTGGTTGTGTACGTGTGATATACATACACTTTTTTGGGATCATATTTTCTATTCCGCTATTTAATCAAAAACCTTTGGGGATCAGTTAAATTGGGGGATAGTCTGTGTTGGTACGTGTGAGAGAGATCCACCTTTCCAAGTTGTTGGGGTTCATCTCATACTTCTGAAGGTTTGAGGGTGCTGCCTGTTCCATACTCCCCCCTACTCCTAGCCTTTTAGGGGTACAAACAATAGTAATTGGGGCCTAGTGTGGTTGTGTACGTGTGATATACATACACTTTTTTGGGATCATATTTTCTATTCCGCTATTTAATCAAAAACCTTTGGGGATCAGTTAAATTGGGGGATAGTCTGTGTTGGTACGTGTGAGAGAGATCCACCTTTCCAAGTTGTTGGGGTTCATCTCATACTTCTGAAGGTTTGAGGGTGCTGCCTGTTCCATACTCCCCCTACTCCTAGCCTTTTAGGGGTACAAACAATAGTAATTGGGGCCTAGTGTGGTTGTGTACGTGTGATATACATACACTTTTTTGGGATCATATTTTCTATTCCGCTATTTAATCAAAAACCTTTGGGGATCAGTTAAATTGGGGGATAGTCTGTGTTGGTACGTGTGAGAGAGATCCACCTTTCCAAGTTGTTGGGGTTCATCTCATACTTCTGAAGGTTTGAGGGTGCTGCCTGTTCCATACTCCCCCTACTCCTAGCCTTTTAGGGGTACAAACAATAGTAATTGGGGCCTAGTGTGGTTGTGTACGTGTGATATACATACACTTTTTTGGGATCATATTTTCTATTCCGCTATTTAATCAAAAACCTTTGGGGATCAGTTAAATTGGGGGATAGTCTGTGTTGGTACGTGTGAGAGAGATCCACCTTTCCAAGTTGTTGGGGTTCATCTCATACTTCTGAAGGTTTGAGGGTGCTGCCTGTTCCATACTCCCCCTACTCCTAGCCTTTTAGGGGTACAAACAATAGTAATTGGGGCCTAGTGTGGTTGTGTACGTGTGATATACATACACTTTTTTTGGATCATATTTTCTATTCCGCTATTTAATCAAAAACCTTTGGGGATCAGTTAAATTGGGGGATAGTCTGTGTCGGTACGTGTGAGAGAGATCCACCTTTCCAAGTTGTTGGGGTTCATCTCATACTTCTGAAGGTTTGAGGGTGCTGCCTGTTCCATACCCCCCCTACTCCTCATCTAGCCTTTTAGGGGTACAAACAATAGTAATTGGGGCCTAGTGTGGTTGTGTACGTGCGAGATACATACACTTTTTTTGATCATATTTCCTATTCCGCTATTCAATAAAAACCTTTGAGGATCAATTGAATTGCGGGATAGTCTGTGTCGGTACGTGTGAGAGAGATCCACCTTTCCAAGTTGTTGGGGTTCATCTCATACTTCTGAAGGTTTGAGGGTGCTGCCTGTTCCATACTCCCCCTACTCCTAGCCTTTTAGGGGTACAAACAATAGTAATTGGGGCCTAGTGTGGTTGTGTACGTGTGATATACATACACTTTTTTGGGATCATATTTTCTATTCCGCTATTTAATCAAAAACCTTTGGGGATCAGTTAAATTGGGGGATAGTCTGTGTCGGTACGTGTGAGAGAGATCCACCTTTCCAAGTTGTTGGGGTTCATCTCATACTTCTGAAGGTTTGAGGGTGCTGCCTGTTCCATACCCCCCCTACTCCTCATCTAGCCTTTTAGGGGTACAAACAATAGTAATTGGGGCCTAGTGTGGTTGTGTACGTGCGAGATACATACACTTTTTTTGATCATATTTCCTATTCCGCTATTCAATAAAAACCTTTGAGGATCAATTGAATTGCGGGATAGTCTGTGTCGGTACGTGTGAGAGAGATCCACCTTTCCAAGTTGTTGGGGTTCATCTCATACTTCTGAAGGTTTGAGGGTGCTGCCTGTTCCATACTCCCCCTACTCCTCATCTAGCCTTTTAGGGGTACAAACAATAGTAATTGGGGCCCAGTGTGGTTGTGTACGTGTGATATACATACACTTTTTTTGGATCATATTTTCTATTCCGCTATTTAATTTAACTGGGCCTCCATGCGAGACCTGTGTGCCTTGTTGCGCTGTTTTGAGTATTCCACCAACATGGCCAGTGGCAATGACGCCGTTCTCAGCTTAACTATCCCACTTCTATGCCTCCTTGAAAAAACAATTCGGGCGATGATGGAAGAGGATGTGGCACAGGATGAGGAGGAGGAGGAGGATGAAGAGGTAACATTTCCAAGGCTTTCAGGGCAGTCATTCGCAAGGGGCTCCGAGGGTGGGTTCCTGCACACGCAAACGCCAGGGACGCAATTGTCCAGCAGGGGCACAGTTCTGGAGGATGAGGAGGATGAGGAGGAGGAGGAGCTGGAGGAGGAGATGGAACCATGTTCACAGCAGGGTGGCACCCAGGCCAGCTCATGGCCATCACTGGTGCGTGGCTGGGGGGATACAGAGGACACGGACGATACACCTCCCACAGAGGACAGCCTTTCGTTGCCTCTGGGCAGCCTGGCACACATGAGCGATTACATGCTGCAGTGTCTCCACAACGACCGCCGAGTTGCCCACATTCTAACTTGTGCTGATTACTGGGTGGCCACGCTGCTGGATCCCCGTTACAAGGACAACGTACCGTCCTTAATTCACTCACTGGAGCGCGATCGCAAGATGCGCGAGTACAAGCGCACGCTGGTAGACGCCATGCTGCTGGCATTCCCATCTGACAGCGGGGCCACAGTGGAAGCACAAGGCAGAGGAGGAGGAGGAGGAGGTCGCCAACGCAACCAGGGCACCGCCAGCACCTCAGAAGGCAGGGTTAGCATGGCCGAAATGTGGAAAAGCTTTGTCAGCACGCCACAACAAACAGCAGCACCAGCAGCTCAGATGGAACGTCTTAGCAGGAGGCAGCATTTTACCAACATGGTGGAGCAGTATGTGTGCACACGCCTACATGTAGTGAATGACGGGTCTGCCCCCTTCAACTTCTGGGTCTCCAAATTGGGCACATGGCTTGAGCTTGCCCTTTACGCCTTGGAGGTGCTGGCGTGCCCTGCAGCCAGTGTATTATCTGAACGGGTATTTAGCACGGCTGGGGGCGTTATAACAGACAAGCGCAGCCGCCTGTCCAGAGACAATGTGGACAAGCTCACGTTCATTAAAATGAACCAGGCATGGATCCCACGGGACTTTTCCGTACCTTATGCAGAATAGCAATGGATACCGACCTTACCCACCCATTGTTCCATTTTTGCTCTTTCTCACTCTTTTGGGGTGTACCCTCATTTAAAATTTTTGAAAAGAAGCAGTGTTGGCTACCTCGTCCTCCTCCTCAGGGCCAGATTAATGTAGGGGCTATTGGAGCTGCAGCTCCAGGCCCCTACCTTTTATATAGGCCCCGGGTTGGCCATATTCACTGTTACCGCTCTTCTGTCACTTGTAAACACAGAAGTCTGGCTTCTATGCTCGCTTCCCCAGGCAGCACCCTCAGAACCTCCCCACACAGCGTGAAGGCCGGACAAGGAGGGACAGTTGGCGATGCATGGATGTGTTTATGGGCTTCAGAGACAGCATCCCATGTTGAATTAGGCATGCATGGCTGCACCCTTCCTCCTCTGGGTGCATGGCAAGGCACGGCCCTTAAGGCCCTTCAAAATCCTCAGCACCAAGCCCATGATGCTGTTAATCCGGCCCTGGTCCTCCTCCACCGCCGCTTCCACCTACACCGCCCATAGGTGTGCGCAGCCTATTGCATTAAGGTGTGCACCCCAAAGTTGAAATACACATGCATGTGTTTGCCAGCAGGGAGAGTAATGTATCGGGGCCATGTACCTGTAGGCAAGGAGAAATAGAGCAGAGCAGGTCCCAGGGAGATCTTTCCCATCTCCTCACTGGCAATGCTATGTGCCCTAGGTGATTAGGGTGTGCCCAGGCACACCCAGCACACCCTGTGCGCACGCCTATGTCACCGCCACATCCACCACCACCTCAACCTCCCTCCTACTCCATATGGGCCTCGTCCTTCAGAGATGAAGAAGAACATTGTTTTATTTTTCTGTTTTTTTTTTTGTTGTTTTAAGTTATTTCCCTATCCACATTTGTTTGCAGAGCACTTGCCATGCTCTTAATTACGTTTTGCTGCCATTTGCAGCACTCTAGCCCTTTCCTTTGGTGTTTTAGAGCCATTTTAGTGCCTTAAAGTTCGGGTCCCCATTGACTTCAATGGGGTTCGGTGTCCGGGAAAAGTTCGGTAAAAGTCCGGGACACGGACCCGGACTTTTTTTTAAAGTTCGGCCGAACCCGTCGAACACGGACATCTAGGTGTTCGCTCAACCCTAGTCACTATTCCTCCCACTGACACCAATGATGGGACACTATTCCTTTCACTGGCACCAATGATGGGGCACTATTTCTCCCACTGATACCAATTATGGGACACTATTCCTCCCACTGATACCAATGATGGGACACTATTCCTCCCACTGATACCAATGATGGGGCACTATTCCTCCCACTGATACCAATGATGGGACACTATTCCTCCCACTGATACCAATGATGGGACACTATTCCTCCCACTGATACCAATGATGGGGCACTATTCCTCCCACTGACACCAATGATGGGACACTATTCCTTTCACCGGCACCAATGATGGGACACTATTTCTCCCACTGATACCAATGATGGGAGACTATTCCTCCCACTGATACCAATGATGGGACACTATTCCTCCCACTGATACTAATGATGGGGCATTATTTCTCCTACTATTACCAATGATGGAGCATTATTCCTCCCACTATTAACAATGATGAGTTACTATTCTTCCCACTGACACCAATGACAGGACACCATTCCTCCAACTGACACAGATGACACCCCCTAATACCAAAGATGCATGGTTTACTCCCACTGGCCAGGACAATTTCTACTCCTGCAAGGTTATATTGTCTCATTGGGTCCCAGGTCCTGCTGTATGGAAGTCATGGTTTCCAAACATTGCACTAATGATGGCCAAAAATCGTGAAACCTCTGCAGAGGAGATGTAAAGAAATCTTTTTTCATGGCCCCCCCTAAAAACCTAAAAATGTCTAATCATCCTTTTGTTTTTTGGAATATGTGAAAAAATGAATAGCTCCTAGTCCGATCTACGAAAGAATTGAGGCTGGCACAAGTTTAATAATAAATAGAGACAAATCTTACCTGGAGGCCAAGGTCCTCCCTGTGGTCCGCCAACAAATGAAAGATCCAAAGTAAAAAAAAACAGCCGATGACCACTCTGCACCAAACACATAAAGAAGAAAATGGTAAGCCATACAATTATAACTAAAGAGAGAGAGGTGCACAATGTACACTAAGAGCAAAATACAAAATTGCCTAGCCGTATTAGATGGAATGCAGGGCTCATTAAACCTAGATAGGACAGGTCCTCTTTGCTGACAAGTAAATTAAATATTGTATTGCGGTCATAGCATCAAATTCCTACCGTCAGCCCCTCCAATTTGCAGCGTCAGGTTTAAGATACAGAAACTGGTGGACAACTAGGAGTGGTTTTCCGTCCCTTCCTAAAAAAAATGTGTTTATTATTCATTTTTATTTTTTGAAGAATTTGCAGAAATCTGTTAAACCATTGATTCCCTTTGCTTTGAAAAACAGATAACTGCATTTCCTCTCTTGCTCGTTTACTTCTGTAGTGTTAAGGATGTACTATGTCTTATGAGGCTGTGACACTAGGAAGTCCCTGTAGAAATGCATTATGGGATTAAAAGCTGAACTCCAGTCTCTTCTTTTCTTCCTACTATTTTAGCATACCCCCTTCTGTGTTGAATGTGATTACCCTCAATTCCCTCCACAACTCCACAATTTAACCCTTTGAAGCTGCACCCTGAGCCTTCCTTTATTTACCTACCTGAACATTTTCAATAATTCATTAACCTCTCTTCCTGATCCATACTGTCTGCTTGTCTCTCACAGCCTTTAGCTTTCTCTGCCATCAATTACAGCATGCCCAGACGACGTCTTTTGATGACGAAACGTTGGCGACTCCAGACGTAACGTCCACATGCCCCCTTACTGAGCCGGCCTACTGCTTTTGTATTGCTGTCTATGCTGAGTGGATACACGAGGGACGCTGCGGTCGGATCTTCAGCTGCCATATTTATGTGCCTGCTTATGTTCGTACTATTGTGAGTAGTTTTTTTTAATAAATATACACATATGTGTTTATGGGATTACGCTATGGTTCTTTGTTTACTTTCCTCCATACATTCATTTGACCATCACGGAGTGACTAAGAAGGATTGATTGTTCCTTTCTGCTATCCACTTTCCCTTGGATCCATTGATTTGAAGTGAAAACATCCCTTAGCTTGGTGAGGCTCTCTCATTCATTTGAGTAGCCATGGCGCTTTGGTAAGCTGCTCTTATTACTTGTGCACCGAGGTGTCCCCATCCCACACATTCCTTGGGTGTCACGGGAAGGATTGCTTTCACAGTATTTTTACTTGAATTTTGTTGGACTTTCACCACTACTATATTCTTTTTTGGGACTTTATTCACCATAATTCACTTGGACATTTCTTTCATCCCTTTAGATGATGACTTTTTATCAGTGTAACATTTATTTATGTTATTTTTAGTGCTACACTTTTTTATTATTATTGTACCATCAATTACTTTACTCTCAAACATTATATGAAAGAACACAATTGCGGCATCCCTTTAGATGTGCTGTGATGTGTACAGAAGCCTGCTGGTCCCTCCCACCAACTCGGAGCAAAGATCAGCAGAAAGACCCAGTGATGATGTCACTGGGCCTCAAAAGAGGTATTTCTTGCAAACAAAGTAACTGGATTGAAATATTTTAATTGCTAGTTTTTCGGCCAGGTTACGGGCACAAAACGATAATCGGTTGTGACATTTTTAAGCCAAAAAAATGGACAAGTTTGGAAATTTCCTGCCGAATGAACAATAAATTGAATGGTTAATGTGTTTCTCGTCCAAACTGTTTGCACTAGGTATATGTGAAAAAACTAACGAAAAACTGATTCATTTATGTCCCTCGATTTATCGGTCATTACATGATGGAACTATCGTCTGCTCTCAAGGCCGAGTGTTAGTTTTTTTCGAAAATGAGTTTGAACAATTTTTTGTATAGTGTATGGCCAGCATTAATCCGCAGGGTTCAATATTAAGTTGGCCCACCCTTTGCAGCTATAACGGCTTCAACTCTTTTGGGAAGGCTGTCCACAAGGTTTAGGAGTGTGTCTATTGGAATGTTTGACTATTTTTTCAGAAGCGCATTTGTGAGGTCAGGCACCGATTTTGGACGAGAAGACCTGGCTCTCAGTCTGCGCTGTAATTCATCCCAAAGGTATTCTATTGGGTTGAGGGTTCAATATTGAGTTGGCCAACCCTTTGCAGCTATACCAGCTTCAACTCTTCTGGGAAGGCTGTCCATAAGGTTTAGGAGTGTGTCTATTGGGATCTATGACCATTCTTCCAGAAGCACATTTGTGGGGTTCTATCAGGTTAAGGTCAACACTCTGTGCAGGCCAGTCAAATTCCTCGACCCCAAACTCGATCATGTCCATGTCTTTATGGACCTTGCTTTGTGCACTGGTCCAAATCATTTGGTGGAGGGGGAATTATGGTGTGGGATTGTTTTTCATGGGTTGGGCTTGGCCCCTTAGTTTCAGTGAAGGGAACTCTTAAGGGGTCTGCATACCAAGACATTTTGGACAATTTCATGCTCCCAACTTTATGGAAACAGTTTGGGGATGGCCTCTTACTGTTCCAACATGACTACGCACTATTGCACAAAGCAAGGTCCATAAAGACATGGCTGAGCTAGTTTGGGGTGGAGGAACTTGACTGGCCTGCACCTCAACCTGATAGAACCCCACAAATGTGCTTCTGGAAGAATGGTCAAAGATCCCAATAGACACTCCTAAACCTTATGGACAGCCTTCCCAGAAGAGTTGAAGCTGTTATAGCTGCAAAGGATGGGCCAACTCCTTATTGAACCCTTTAGACGAAGATTTTTAGTAATATAGTGTAGGTCTACAGTCCTAACTTTGCTGGCTGCATTTACTTTTTCTGGCTCAGTGTTTTCACATTTAGAAAGAATTAGGAATTTTTAGCTGGTATATTTGTCTCCTGACAGGTCTCTTTATAAGCCATCATTCACGTACAGGGGCAGTACAGAGTGCGGGACCTGCTGCCCCTGTATATACATACAACCGCCCATTAAAATGTATTAAAAGAGGCATCTTTACATGGCGACAGCGGGTCCTGGGAATGTCATTACGCTGGGAAAATGTTATTTTCGGGGTTAAGACAGAAGGTGAGGAGACAACATATCGCTTCCTTATTTCCTTACATATCGCTTTCCTTATTATGTGAAATTCTTCTTCACAATGGATAGCTTTTCAGGGGGTGGCAAGAGTTGCCGCACTTATGATCAAGCCCTTGGGGTCAAGTTATACGTCAAAGGTTAGGTTAGGGGTTAGGTTTTGAGTGTCAGGGGAAGTTAAGAGTTAAGCTGAACTCTAGGCAGGTATACAAGACACAGATGAATCATAAACAGAGTTGTATAAAGTACTCAAAACCCATACTTGAGTAAAAGTACAAGTGCTCGATCAAAAAGTGACTTGAGTAGAAGTGGAAGTAATCGATCAAAAAGTGACTTGAGTAGAAGTACTAAAGTATTCAACATTTTTTGTACTTAAGTATTGCAAGTAGTTTTTTAAAAAAATTTGCTACTCAAGTACTGAAAGTAAAAGTACCAGTAGATTTTGAGAAAAAAATTGCTACTCAAGTACTGAAAGTAAAAGTACAAGTACTGTGTTATGTAGTCATTAAAGAAAGAAGTCAAAAGTTTGAACATCATATTGTTTTTTATTATTTCAAATGCAGCTTTTATTTATACATACAGTAGCTTTTATTTTCATATGTGCTGATAATACACATGTTTTGAGCTTCATGAAACCTGCCATCTACTGTTCTGGCAGTGGTAATTTTTATAATTGTAACGAGTAACTATTCAGCACAAAAAAAAAATATTGGAGTAGAAGTATTGAAATCATTGAAAAAATGTAGTGAAGTAAAAGTGGAAGTAGGAGAAAAAAAATTCTACTCTAGGAAAGTACAGATACCGCCTTTCAGTACTTAAAGCGGAGTTCCACCCTAAAATTATACTTACCTCCATCTTCTCGCTCCGGGTCACCTGAAAAACAAATGGATAATCGCATTTATTTTTTTTACTTACCTCGTTTAGAAGAAAATATACTTACCTTTCTTCCTTCTTCCTCCCCTCGGCGGCCGCGGCCCGTTGTCACTTCCTGGCATGCAATGATTCCTGGGAGCTGAACGTCATCGCTCCCAGGAATCAATGCGCCTGCACCGGCCCCGACGTCAGTTCCGGTTCAGGCGCCGTAATACCTTGCAAAACAGCTTCTGGGCATGCCCAGAAGCTGTGCAGGGATGACGCTGCGACACCGGAAGGGCCGGTGGGGCCGGTGCAGTGCATCGTGGGACCGAAGAAGATGGAAGAGGACACAGAAGAGGATCGCGCTGGCTTCAAGCTGCCCACACCTGAGATGGCAGCGCTGGAGAATACATTTTCAAGGTAAGTATTTCTTCTAAAAGGTAAGTGCAACCCGGGACAGATCAGAGGCTAGCCATTGTGGAATGTACTAGCCCTGACTGTCCCGGGGGTATTTTTATTAAAAAAAAAGTTTACTGGGTGGAACTCCGCTTTAAGTACAGTAGTGAAGTAGTTCTGTAGTGGTGTGCCCCTTTATCCAGATGCAGGTGCAAGTCCCTTTAACTCAATTCCCCACAATCCTCTGGGCTCCCAGCATCCCCTGAGTTCCAGGACATGCCCAGGGAGTATAAATGCCAGCTCCGCCCAGCTTCCTGTGCTCAGAGAGATCCTGCCTGATGGGACAGCAGTGACTGGGCAAGTGAGCTGTCCCCAGGTGCTGGGTCATCGATCGATCAGTCTGGTGTGTGGGCCACCAGCAGTGAGCACAAGAGAACGCAGTATCTATCCAAGCCCCAGTCACTGGAGAGGACTCTGTTACAGTCCATGTGGAGAAGCTGTCCAAGCAGTGGGTTGGTCCTATCTACGGCCCCCAGAGCCTCCTGACCAAAGTCAGCATCAGCAGTGCCTGTGTGAAGTCTGTGCCAGCAAGAAATCCCCACAGCTCCCAGTCTGCTAAATGAACGATCAATCTCTGGGAACACGTGAGAAATCTTCAGATCTTTATCCTATCTGTAAACTGAACTCAGAACACTCTGCTGCCATCTAGTGGCCATTACTAGAACTGCAATAGAATTGTTTTCACATGTTTTAGGAATGTTTCTCCCTTCCTCATATTGCTGTTTTGTACTGCAAACCCCTGTTCACATGATCTCCTGTGTAATCTACGTTCCACATTGTTAAGTAAAGTAGAAATTGCACATAACCACTGGTCTGATCATTTGGCTGATACCGTTACATAACAGTTCTACTTAGTTACTATACATCTCTGATCATAAATACATCAATACATGTGTTTTTTTAAATACCAGCAGTGTATCTGAATTGCACTCGTACAGCAGGGCTTGAGTATAAGAAGCAGCAATACTGGTTCATATGCTGAGAGGAAGCATGCTGATAGGAGGAGAAAGTAGAGTGACCAACAGCTCATCACTGTGCTGCTTCTCTTTTCATGGTCCAATCACAAGCTGTAAAGGGTTCAGGAAGTGGGTAGATAAATTCTGGCCGTTAGACTGAGGACATCTAGAGGCAGAAATAAGTACTGTTGGAAAACATTCTGGGTTGAAGCCCAGTGTTGCAGTAAAAGCTGTTTTTCCTATTTAATCTTTCAATAGGCTATTCATATTTAATTATTTTTGGCTTCGTTTTGATAAAAACCTGGACATGCAGCATTTTTGTGTGTTTACGCACATTAGGCAGGCCCAATAAAAGGAGTAGTTAACGTAAAAAAAAAAAAAACACATGTATCAAGCAGAGTTTTGTAGGTCAGAAACACATATGTGCCAAGGCAAATCCCTGTTCTGTTGTTTCTCCTCCACTTAGCAATTATAACACACAAAAATACATGTAGTAACGCTCATCAAAAACGTGTTATTGCATGCCCATAGCAGTGAAAGGACCCCAGAAAGGAGGATTAAGTACAATAAAGTTCAGGGTGGAGACTTCCTTTAAGCTTTATATCCAGTTGTACCATTACACAGAATCATGTGATTCTATAAGTTTAGGGTACTTGGCACTTAGAGAGGTGACAGCTTTGGACGACAATACAGGCCCCCTCTTTCCTGTCCTGAACAGGTTTACAGTGGGAGCGAGCCAAGGTTTTAAGCGAGTGGCAGGGAGGGGGATTTTGGCTTGCCATTACACATGAAATATGGAAAAACAAAATGGGTCAGACGGCGTTGTGGTCCAAGTGATTTTCATTAGCATCTGCGAGCAAGAGAGAGACTCCAGACATATTTAACTCTCTACGTTATCTACATCACATTTTTTAGTCTCGCTCATAAAAATGATCCCAGTTCTAACAGACAACTTTATCAATGACTGCCTCTCATTCTAAAATGCCTCTATGTAGATACAACTCTTGAATGGTATTGGGAATCAATACTCTTTCCCTAATGACCCAAAACACATATGCAAATCAAAAACTTGTGTGACTTCACTTGCTGAAAGCTTGTTCATAGGAGGTGGGGCAGTGACATTCCAATATTAACCTTGTCCAATCAGAGAACCCTTTGGATTTATTGAGAAAATGCAAAATATTTTCAGAATTTCTTTATTTTTTTTATTTTTACTGAGATCTGCAGTGCGGGGTTTTGTTACATAGTTACATAGTAGGTGAGGTTGAATAAAGACAATGGTCTATCCAGTTCAACCTGTGTAGATGTGTGTGGCTGTAATCATCTCACATAGCCCTGAATGTCCTGATCCTTGAGATGTAAGTCTAAGAGTCTTTTGAAAGCCACCATACTTCCCGCAGAAACCACCTCTTGTGGTAGAGAATTCCACAATCTTGTAGCCCCTAACAGTAAAGAGCCCCCCACGTTGCCTGAGGTTAAAACGCTTCTCCTCTAATCGCATTGTATGCCCTCGAGTCCTCATGCAATCCCTTCGACTGAACAGCTTTTTTTCTAAGCCGAGATCCCCATTGAGATATTTATAAATTGCTATCATGTCCCCCGTCAGGTGTCTCTTCTCCAGGGAGAATAAATCAAGCGATTGCAGAGGCTCTTCATAATTAAGGTCCTCCAATCCCCTAATCAGTTTAGTTGCCCTTCTCTGGACTCCCTCCAGCTCCAACACATCCCTCCTGAGGACTGGCGACCAGAACTGGACAGAATATTCCAGATGTGGTCGGACCAGACTTTTATAAAGTGGAAGGATTATAGACTTATCTCTGGAATACATCCCTTTCTTTATGCATGCTAATATTCTGCCAGCTTTGGCAGCTGCCGCCTGACATTGCATGCTGTTGCCTAGTCTATCATCAACCAAGACTCCCAGATCTTTCTCCATTTTTGATTCCCCCAAGGGTTCCCCTCCTAACGTGTATTGTGCTTTTATGTTTCTAGTCCCCAAGTGCAAAACTTTACACTTCTCCACATTAAACCTCATCTGCCAAGTCGTTGCCCACTCCGTTATTTTGTCCAGGTCATTCTGTAGGATATCTGCTTCATGCTGTGCAGTTATTGCCCTGTCCAATTTTGTGTCATCTGCAAAAACTGATATCGAACTACTGATCCCGTCCTCAATGCCGTTTATGAATAAATTGAACAAGGTTAGTCCCAGGACTGAGCCTTGGGGCACCCCACTTACCACCTCAGACGAGGCTGAGTATGCGCTGTTTATTACCACCCTTTGGACACGCCCTTTTAGCCAGTTCCGTATCCAAGAGCAAACCCTGCGGTCGATGCCTGCAGACCTTATTTTATAAATTAAGCGCTAGTTGTGGGGAACTGTATCAAACGCCTTAGCGAAATCCAAGTACACCACATCCACTGGTCTGCCCCTATCTAGCTCACAGCTCACCTCCTCGTAGAATGTTAAGAGATTGGTTTGACAAGAACGCCCATTTGTAAACCCGTGCTGATTAATGCTGATGATGCTGTTGTCTTTAGCGAACTCTACGATATAGTCCCTTATCATCCCCTCCAGAAGTTTACATACTATTGATGTCAAACTGACAGGCCCTTGTAAACAAAAAGTAACAAAAAAGTGCACAGAGGGTACATAATTGGCCACACCTCCAAAGAGAAAGGGCCTCTAACTTTGTACCCCCCCCCCCCCAAGGGGACTAGGTTCCTGAAAGGGGCTAGAAAGGGTCCACCAAGGACTTGGTAAGGAGCTCTCCTGAATAGAGACCCCTTTGGATGGGGAGAAGCACACGCATGTGTCAGGATATTTAGCCATTATTAGTTCTATGTATGGAAACCATGACTACTATGGAGCTGGACTAGGGACCCAATGGGACAGTGTAACCTTACCAGTTATTATGAGAAGGGACTAGAAAAAACAAAACCCAATCAGGGGTAGGTACTCTAATGTCTACTTAGGCTGAATCCAGGTGGATCCCATTTCTTAGGGGCCAGCTGCAAACAGTCCACCAAGTACTTGGTGAGGGGTTTTCCGGAGGCGAGACCCCTCTGGTTGGGAAGAGGCAAAAGAACAAGAGGCCGCAGAATTTCCCCCGGACATTAGGGCAGGCCACCGAAAACCTGCACCCTCTATCTCTGTGCAAAAAAAAAAAAGTGCAGTAATGCAGTGTATAAATAATGAATAAATATTGTAGGGTGCAATAAACACAGCAGGCCTTTCAGCCAATATAACAATTTATTCGGGCTGGCTAAAGACCCACTCAGGATGTATGTGGAAAAAAAAGCAATGTGCAAGTGTGCGAAATGCGAATGTGACCATACTATAGTGTTTCTTTCCGGCACCCCTGGGAAACCAACCCCAGGGGGCACATTACCAGGAGCTCCTTACACATCCAAACCCCTGACAAGTCAAATACATTCCCATTCCTACTAGAAGGGCATTAGAACTTAGGCAGAGTCCTTCCTTCACCCAGGGACACACCTGGTAAACCAGGCCAGAGTTAACCTCTGTTCCCACCTTACTGCATCAGGAAATTACTAAGGGATTCCCCCTGCCCCCATCCTGGTTCTTAGTACACCAACTTTCTTCCTCCTGAAATCATATAACAGATACTACCATTTGACCTTAGCTAAAAGGCTGAATGGCACCTGTGCCAAACGAATGACCACTTAGGTTTAATAAGCAGCAGGGCAGCTACTCAGGATAAGATAGTAAGACAGTGGCAATCACTGTAGTAGCAGTGCCAACTACATCGATTTCCAGCTTCCAGGGAGATTGGCCAGGTATGGCACAGACCTAGTTACATTGGGCTTTAAAAATTTGCAAATAAAATTGACCTTTTAAGGGTAGATATTGACCATTACGAGAGTATCAGGTTCCTTCCTCGCCTGCCTTTAGGGGGGGGTCTCTTTTCAGGAAAGCCCCCCCCACCTTTTACTCGTTGGTTGGCTGACCATGAGGGTCTGCTGGGCTTTTTGGCTCAAGGGATCTGACTATGCCTTACCCCCATCAGGAGTCTTGTACCCCAAGGAGGGGTCAGAGAGGGGTCCTTCCTCTTCAGGAGGTGACTGTATGACACACCCTAGTGCACTTTTTTTAGTTCATTTTAGTGTTTTGTTTTTGTGCACCGTACCGCGGCAAAAGGAAAAAAAATGGCCATTACGAGAGCTTTGAAAGACTAAAGTTGCTCCTTAATTCATGTCTTACATTCTACAACAGCAGTAAAGGCATTCCCATAAAACTCGATCGTATTTTGGCAAGTGGAGGTCTATAAATCTCAGTTCTCCTCATCAGAAATCATTACGGTCAAGAACAGAAGATGATAAAAAAGATGAACGCAAAAGCGGAGCTATGTTGTAACGAGGTAGCCGATAGCTCTACCTTTCTGGACACCATCAATTTTATATTAAAGAATGATTAAGGGTCGGTCAAACTTGTTTTCAATTAAAAAAAAAAAAACTAAAATAACAGAGTCTTAAACCAAACAGCCTCGGGGTCTAAATCAGTAACGTCTTCAAGATAGATTCATTCCGTAGAAATCACCTCATTAGGAATAATGGCGGTATTTCTTAGAAGGAAATCTTGCTGTTAAAATTGGCATCAAATAATGTAATGCCAATAACCTATGGCATATGTCTTTTCTAGGATTTGGAATGATAACATTCAGGAACTCATGGATCAACACCGTCTGAAGGAAAGAAGTCTGCGGATAATAAAGTGAGCCTGTCAGTCATTAGGGGTCCACCAAAGAGCCAGGAAAGATGCTTCTGTGTGCTTTGCCGATTTAGTTCACTTTGGTACTTTGTTTGAGTCCCCTGACATTCCAGGCTAACCCCCAACTCAACCTAAAGCCTAGTACACACGCAACGAATTTCCGACGACCATCTTTTGAGTGGTGTTTTGTTGGTTGGAATGTGCTCTAGACTGCACACGAATTTTCCCGCACGACAAAATTCTACTTCAGAAGTGATGTCATGTGTTGGTTTGCTTTCTTTGTGTTCTTTCTTCTCTGAGCATGCCCAGTCTTGCTCATAAGATTTTTCCCTGTCAAAATCTGTACTGACTTCACAAAAATCGGACGTGTTTTGACGGAAGACAAAAATTTTATAGCCTGCACACCAGATTTTTTTCGGCCGAAAAGTCGGAGTCGGTTGTCAGAAGCATCATACTAACAAGCCGAAAATCGGCAGATCGGTCGTCGGACGTAAAATTCCCGGCCGAATTTCGACTCGTGTGTACGGGGCTTAAGTCTCATTGTCTTAGTTCAATTAGAGCCAGTGAGGGCATTAAAGGAAAGCAGATTTACAGTTGCTTCAAAAAGTGTAACTGTTTGAAGAGGAATGTCAAGCCCCCCCCCCCTTCATGTTTTTTCCTTATTCATTTTTTTGCTGAGTTATCCACAATAACCAGTGAATTTGGTGGTGTTCTCTAGGGATCTGCCATTCTTCTTTTCTCTGAAGTTATCAAGGGGCTAGATTGCTCCTTTTGGTTCTTGCAACCGCTTCATTTATGAGAGAGCCAACTGTTGACTGATCACCAGAAGAACCAACCACCCCCTTGATGACGCACTGCAGTGCATGTACTGAGGCCTCCTGGAATGCATGACGTCAGTATGCCAGGAGTCAAGTTCACCTATCTGAGGATCAGTGGCGTAGCGTGGGGGGTGCTGGGGGGGCCAGCCGCACCGGGCGCAAAATCTGGGGGGGGCGCAGTGTCATGCTGCCATTTAGGAGCCTGCTCAGCCATCCTTAGTGTAGGAATCAGGTAGGTCTCTGTAGTGGTCAGTGTAATTGTCAGGTAGGTTTGTGTAGTGGTCAGGTAGGTTAGTGTAGGAATCAGGTAGGTCTGTGTAGTGGTCAGGTAGGTCAGTGTAGGTGTCAGTATAGAAATGTGGTAGGTCAGTGTAGTGATCAGGTTGGTTAGTGCAGGAATAAGGTAGGTCAGTGTAGGTGTCTGTGTAGTGGTCGGGTAGGTCTGTGTAGGTGTCAGTATAGTAATCAGGTAGGTCAGTGTAGGAATAAGGTAGGTCTGTTTAGTGATCAGCTAGGTCAGTGTAGGTGTCAGTGTAGTGGTCTAGTAGATTTGTGTAGGGGTCGCAAATTACTTACCTTGCCCCGGGTGCTGACAACCCACGCTATGCCACTGCTGAGGATCAATGAAGTGCAGTGAGGGTTGCCCTGAAAAAGGTAATACAAAATTGGGTGAGAGGAAAGAGGTAAAAGCAGAATGCCAGAAGGACTGACTGACTGACACCACCCATCACTCCTCCGAAGAGCCAGACAACTGCTTGCATCAGGGAAGTCGGCTCTTGAGAAGAGCACTGAGACAAGGTGCTGTGATGTTTTCAACAAGCTATGTACAGAACCCTACGAGTCCCTCTCACCAGCCATGATCTGCCTGAATTGCATAGAGACCCAGTGATGACATCAATGCGTCTAAAATAAGGTATCTAATGAAAAAGAAAACCGTCTGTTTAAAAAATTGCATTAGCATGTTAATGGACATGGAAAGGAGGAACAGGGGAAGGCAAAATATAAGCATAATAAACTTCAGCTTTAACCACTTGCCGACCGCTCACATTGAGCGTACTGCAGCAAAGTGGCTCGTTATCGTCCAGCAACGTAGGCAGTCGGAGGCTCGCTCCCGATGTATTTAGACACAACGGGAGTCGGGCCAGGGGAGGAGAGGCGGTGATCACCGCCTCTCTTCCCCGATCGTCGGGGATCGAGTGAGGAAATCCGCCCGCTTGTGTAAACAAAGCGGGCGGATCTCCTATGTGACAGGCAGGGACAGATTACAGGATTCAGCATAGCTGAACCTGCGATCTGTGTCTGTGTCACTCAATCCCCCCCCCCACACGTCAGTAAGCACCAGGCAAACAGTTAACCCCTTGATCACAAATAAAGTTAACCCCTTCCCTGCCAGTGTCATTATTACAGTAACAGTGGATATGTATAGCACTGATTATAGTAGTAATGTCTCTGGTACCCCCAAAAGTGTAAGAAATGTCAGTTAGGGGTCCGATCTGTCCGGCGCAATGTCGCAGTCCCGCAAAAAAAAACACAGATCTCCGCCAGATCGCCGCCATTACTAGTTAAAAAAAAAACAATAAAAATTACATAAATTTCCCGTAGTTAGTAGCTGCGATAACTTTTGAGCAAACCAATAAAAATACGCTTATTGCGATTTTTTTACCAAACATATGTAGCAGAAAACAAATTGGCCAAAAATGTTAAAAAATTTTGATTTTTACATTTTTTTTGGGGGGGGATTTCATATAAAAAAGTGAAAAATATTGTTATTTTTTCCAAAATTGTCGCTCTTTTTTTGTTTATAGCGCAAAAAGTAAAAATCGCACAGGTGATAAAATACCACCAAAAGAAAGCTCTATTTGTGGGGTAAAAAGGACATAAATTTGATTTGGGTATAGTGTCACACGACCGCGCAATTGTCCGTTAAAATAACGCAGTGCCGAATCGCAAAATATGGCCTGGTCAGCAATGGGGTAAAATCTTCCGGTCTTAAAGCGGTTAAAAATACGCTCATTGAGAATTTTTTTGTCAAAGACATGTAGCTAAATACATTTTGGCCTAAATATATGATAAAAATTGAATATATTGGATATTTTTTAACTGTCAAAGTAGAAAAATATTGTTATTTTTTCAAAATTATTTTTTTATTAATATCGCAAAAAATGAAAAGCGCAGAGGTGATCAAATATCACCAAAAGAAAGCTCTGTTTGTGGGAAAAAAAAAGGACGTAAATTTCATTTGGGTACGGCATTGCATGACCGCGCAATTGTCAGTTAAAGTCGCACAGTGCCAAGTTGCAAAAAGTGGTCTGGACGTAAAGCAGGAAAAAGTGGTTAAAGTTAGCATCTCAGCTCACCCTATTCCCATCTTCCAGAGCTCCTGCTCTGTATTTACACTAGAGATCAGAAGATCTTGGAAAAAACAAAAAAGGGAACTGACAGTTATGAGGAATGATTATAGGCATTAACGTATTCTCCATAGAAAAGAGACGGTGAAGAAGAGATATGATATCGATATACAAATATCCTAATGGTGATTCCAACATTGGAAGGAAACTATTCAATCTCAGATCACTCAAGAAGACACATGGCGCACTCAGTGTAGTTGGATGAGAAGTGCTTTATCCTGAAAGTGTGTAAGAGAATCTTTATTGTTAGAGCGGTAAGGATGTGGAACTCCCTTCCACAATTGATGGTTTCAGCAGGAAATGTCGCTAATTTAGAAAAAAACTTTGGTCATTGTGACAGACCCAGCCAGGACAGGGGTGTTTGGAGACGACTAGGGGCAACCCTCCTACCCACTGGTTATGGCCCAGGTAGAAAGCAGATCATTCTCTAAAGATGGATCACCACTTAATGGACGCTGAAATCAAGGCTTGCATTATTTCTCTAAATAAGGACAATAAAGCTTCCCTCCTGGAGTGGATATAAAGATGTAATATTAATCTTATACAGGCTAATGGTCAGAGGGAATGTGGTAGCCCTCCTGCAGAATGGGTTGAAGAAGCTCCTCCACTTGGGACTGAAAAATGTATCAACCATAATCCTCAGGAGAGCTATGAAGATAAATTCCACTGCATTAGGCTGCTGGGACACCATTTGTCTTCTGAGGATGTGTCTAGTGGACAGAATACACAAGTCTGTGTCTCTGCAATTGTTAATTGTTCATTGGATCACCTATTGTTTCTGTCTGTCTGTCTTCTCATCTATGTGTTTATATTTGTAATAATGTGTATTGTACAGTACTTTGTATTTGGGGATGTAGGTGCCGAATGGTCTGGTCACCTAGGCTGGTTTAAGTGCCTAGTTAATTAGCTCATATTAATTATATCACTGTCAGCTATTAGTTGATTGAGGGAAAGTAGAATACTGTTTATGTTGGCTGCCTCTTAGTTATGTTAATTATCGTCCTGACCCGCAAGGGAAGTGTATACGATGGACATACTCCTCTTGAGTACCGGGGTCCGTCACAGGTATCTTAATGAACACAAAATACTGGTATATAGGAAGTGGTAGAGACATTAATACACCCACACCCACAGAGGGTGAACAGGATGGACTGCTGTTATTCAACTTTACCAACTATGAAACTTTAAATGATTTAAACAAAGAAAATGTAAATACTTGAATGCTCATAGCCTGCCCACATGTACTTTAACCACTTGCCGACCGCCCACAGTATATTTACTGCGGCAGTCAGCCCCTCACAGGCAAAGCGACGTAGGACTACGTCGCTAACCTGTGAGGCTCTAGGGGGCGAGCGCGCGCCGCCGGAGGCGCGCTCCCGCCCCCGCTCGCTCCTGCACATCCCCACGCATGTGACCGGCGGACCCGATGTCCGCCGGTCACTCGCGATCGTCCGATGCAGAGGGAGAAAGGCAGGCGGCTGATGTAAACAAAGCCCCCTGTCATTCTTCCTGATCTAACTGCAGAGATCATACGGTCCTACTATGTAGGATCGTATGTCTCTGTTGTTACACCACTAGCCACGCCCCTTTACAGTTAGAAGCACGCCCCTAGGGTCACACTTAACCCCTGCATCACCAATAAAGTTAACCCCTTCCCTGCCAGTGTCATTTTTACAGTAACAGAGCATATGTATAGCACTGATTACTGTAGTAATGTCACTGGTAACCCCAAAAATGTCAGTCAAGGGTCCAATCTGTTCGCCGCAATGTCGCAGTCCCACAAAAAAAAACATTGCAGATCGCCACCATTACTCATTAAAAAAAAAAAACAACAAAAATGACAAAAATCTTTCCCTTAGTTAGTAAACGCAATAACTTTTGCGCAAACCAATCAAAATACGCTTATTGCAATTTTTTTTAACAAACATATGTAGCATAAAACAAATTGGCCTAAAATGTTAAAAAAATTTAAATTTTTACATTTTTTGGGGGGAATTTCATATAAAAAAATTTGAAAAATATTGTTATTTTTGCAAAGTTTACGCTCTTTTTTTGTTTATAGCGCAAAAAGTAAAAATCGCACAGGTGATCAAATACCACCAAAAGAAAGCTCTGTTTGTGGGAAATAAGGATGTCAATTTCGTTTAGGTACAGCGTAGCAATTGTCCGTTAAAGTCACGCAGTGCCGAATCGCAAAATAGGGCCTGGTCAGGAAGGGGGTAAAATCTTCCGGGGCTTAAGTGGTTAAAGCAAACCTATATATTTTTATGTTATTTGCACGTGTTAAGAAACGTACTCTTGTAAAACTTGCTTTTATGACATCTCAAAGATATTGTGGTTCTCATCCTGATGATTTCTTCAACTGCTTTGCTTCCCTGAAGGTAGGTACCATCCTTGTTAAGGCATCAGGGGCAGTAGCTAATTCGTAGACAGAGGTGCTGGCACAGGAATGATTCACTTCTATAAATCCTGGTGCTTTCACAGTAAAGTTTGTGCTGTTGTCCATGTGTACACATGAGAATATATCCAGCAATAAGTATAGTACTTTTAAAAATGTAACAGGATTCCCAAATTATTCTTCTAGAAAAAACCAAGATAATTCCAGAAAGGTAATGAGGGGAATGGTATGACTCAGAAGAACAATGCGTCCATTAGACAAGGTTAACGGGGAAGTCAAATAAACAGGACTATTTTAAGCCTCCACTACCCAATGCAGGGAGTGCATTCATTTTATTGCCTTGCCTTCATTCTTAGCAAATCACAAGATTGATTCAGGCAGAGAAGCATGTAATATAATCAGAAAGAATACACTGCTAGCATTGTCAATAATGTAACCCCATTGCAGTTTCAACGGACAAACAAATCTGTTCAGTTATGTTTTTTTTGGGATTCCCATGACTCTAACTGCCATGTACATGTGTTCAACTTTCAGGTTTAGTCTCACTCTTTCTCAGGTTTGGGACATCTCCTGCCTACAAGCTGCTGTAGTGCCTGGCCAGAGATTAATCATAGGTACACCATAAGAGAAATGCAGTGTACATCTGCACTTCTTCTGTATGGGTGAAATGCAGAATGTAGGCAGGTGCGTACAACCTAAATGTGTTTTGCCAGTAAAGGGTTGCTGGTTGGTAATGCAAGGGGTACAACTACCAATTAACCCTTGTAAAAGGGGGGAGTAGCCAGCCCAGGAGTGGTGGTGGCCGGTAATGGAGGTTCCATATATAGGGGTGGTTTGTGTAAGATTCTGGTACCTTCGGTACCCTTCCAGCCCATTTCTTCCGCATTGCGTTACACCATTCAGGTAGGTGGAACGCATATAGCTACCTGTCCCTTTAACTCTCATGACGTCATCACTAGGCGCCGCTCTGAGCGGCTATTTCAATCGCCGGCTTTCACTCACAAGGTGTTGCGTGCAAACCGCTTGTTATACAGCCTTGTCTGACGCTGCCGAAGCCTCCAGCTATTTCCCCAGTATCTGGATAGACCGGAGTCTCGCTACTTGATCCTGTATCTCGCTACCTGATCCTTATCTCATTACCGGACCCCTCATCTCTCTAAACCAACTAGTGATAAGTACCCCACAGGGGATTCCTTCCTATCAACTTACACTATCTACTCTTGCATACTAAAGACTGTTGCTATCTATGCATTACTATTTCTATCATCTGCACTGTTACATAGATTGCTAGCTCTTGAGTCTACTACCATCTATATCCTTGCACTGAGTTAGCAATTCCTGTACACTTCATCTGCTGTCCCCTACCACCTGTTATTTGTACATGATTGCTAACCTATCTGCATACTATCTATCACCATCTGCTAACACTCCTGAACATTACTATTGAGTGCCTATCATTGCTATCACTACTCACGCCTGTCCTTTCAGCACATCACCTCTATACTATCGTATACAACCTATCACTCCAGGAACATCTTATCTGAGTGCCTGTATATTTGCATGCTGAGGCAGGCTGGGCCACAATGATGAGTCTGGAGAGTTGGATATGGTAATTCAACACATCTCTACACGACTACTGAGTGGAAATTCTGCAGCTGCAAATCCAGTTCACTAAACAAACGCCGGAGCGTTACAGTTTGGTACTTTGCAGAGTTGTATAAAGTACTTGAAACCCATACTTGAGTAAAAGTACAAGTGCTCGATCAAAAATTGACTTGAGTAGAAGTAGAAGTGCTCGATCAAAAAGTGACTTGAGTAGAAGTACTAAAGTATTCAACATTTTTTGTACTTAAGTATTGCAAGTAGTTTTTTTTTTATTTTGCTACTCAAGTATTAAAAGTAAAAGCACCAGTAGTTTTGAAAAAAAAAATTGCTACTCAAGTACTGAAAGTAAAAGTACAAGTACTGTGTTATTTAGTTATTAAAAAAAGAAATCAAAAGTTTGAACATCATATTGTTTTTTATTATTTCAAATGCAGCTTTTATTTATACATACAGTAACATTTATTTTCGTATGCGCTGATAATACACATGTTTTGAGCTTCATGAAACCTGCCATCTACTGTTCTGGCAGTGGTAATTTTTATAATAGTAACGAGTAACTATGTAGCACAAAAAAAAATATCGGAGTAGAAGTATTGAAATCATCGAAAAAATGTAGTGAAGTAAAAGTGGAAGTAGGAGAAAAAAATTCTACTCTAGGAAAGTACAGATACCGCCTTTCGGTACTTAAGTACAGTAGTGAAGTATAGTAGTTCTACTTAGTTACTATACATCTCTGGTACTTGGTGCACCCCAATGAGTGGTTGGGTCACTATTTTAGGGCCCACTGCGGAATGGAACCCGCCTACGGACTGGGCATGGAATCACGTACGTGTAAGGCCTTAAAAATGAAATCCCCTCTTTGCCTATGAGAAAGATTTGCTCTTAACGGCGACCCTGATAATGGTGCCACATCCCATATAAATGTAACAAAGAGGTTGTTCCCCTGGTGGTGGGACTTTGCAGGCAACCAAATGAATTTACAAATAGTAATATGCAAAAATGTATTTTTGCCTGCCTGCCGTGAGCTGTGGTCATGTTGACATAACGTCCATACTAATATAAGGGCTCCACTATTACTGGACTTCAGCTGTCCAACAGGCCCAACCTGGGGAATTTACGCCTTGGGTGACCTACTGGGATATTTACTCCTTTGGACGTATGTTCTTACCTTGACCCACCACGCAGGTTCCCACAGCCCGGTTTGTTTTTAACATATTTGCAAACAGTGTAAACGTCACATACCGCAGTTGATAAAAATACTGTAAAGTCAGAATTACCCCCGAAGAAGAAGTTTTTCACTTTGAAACGCGTTGGGTTTCTTTTGTTATAGTACCCATGTCATCTGCATCATATGAAACGTGAATTAATGTTTGCTCTTTTTAATCCATTATTATGTTTTCAATAAAATACATTTTTGTATTTTACTATTTGCAAATTCATTTGGTTGCCTGCAAAGTCCCACCACTAGGGGAACAACCTCTTTGCCTATGGGTTGAACATGGTCAAGTGTACAGTGTCAGAAGAGCTGGGGGAGAGCTCAAATCTGTATCTCTCAAATTGTCTCTGTAGTTGGTGTTGGAACAGGTGTCATTGATAAGTGTAAAGGACATTATCCTTCTGTATGTGGGTCTCAGTGAAGTAATTTAACCTTCAGACACGAGAAGACGGTCAACCAGCATGAGTATCTGTACAAATCTATCAGCATGTAAGTCCCCAATGCGAACTAGAATGCCAAATGTGTGCTGTTGAACAGACCTTTCCCCCCCAAATATAAAAGTCAGTGAAGCATGCAGCTTTACATGCCGACCCTCAATTATCTTGAAGCCCTATTTCAAAATAAATGTTTGCTTTTAAACTTCGCTTTTCTCCCTCCACTTCCTGGTATAGTGAGGAACTGGTGACATCACCAGGGCCTTACATATGCATCCTGGGAAGGCTACATCACCAGTGCCTTGCTGGTAGATCTAGCCTGGAAATTGTGTCAAGATTTTGCGAGATTTTGGCTTTTTTTCCCAACACCGTGTGTAATGTCATATGATGGCATGCGACTCATCTTGCACATGTTGCAGATGTGCAGATTTTGCAAGTTTTTTTACAAGACCTCAGAGGGAAAGGCTTTTAGCAGATGAGTTAGTGTCAAACCATGAATGCACAAAATGAGGAGAGTGTTTTCGACCTCTAGAGGGGGTAGACCATGAGGACTAGGGAAGCCATGCGAGGAGGAGGTTAGTATAGAATGATAACAATTTTAGTTTTATTAAATACATTGGGGTTGATTTACTAAAACTGGAGAGTGCTAAATGTGGTGCAGCTGTGCATAGAAAATCAGCTTCCAGATTTTATTGCCAAAGCTTAACCACTTCCCGCCCTATAGGCAATTGACGGAGGGAATGTGGTTGTATTATCCTGACCAGACGTCATATGATGTCGGCAGGATAATGCGCTCTGCACGCCCTGACGTAGCTCTTTACCATGTGACCAACCGTGTCCAATCATGGCTGGTCACATAGTAAACAGGAAGAGCCGTTGATTGGCTCAGCCGTTGCCTGACAGGCGGCTCCCCTGACGGGGGGGGGGGGGGGGCTGTCGGCACTGGTAATCAGATCATTGATTACCAGTGCAGACCCTCGGTGGGGTGCCACTAGAACCACCAGGGATGCCCACCCATGACCCCAGGGATGCCCACTGTGGCCACCAGGGATGGCAATCAGGGCTCAAGGAGCCCCCCAGTGCCCTCCACATCAGTGCTGCCCGCCAGTGCCCTCCCCATCAGTGCTGCCCACCAGTGCCCATCATTGCCATCTATCAGTGCCGCCCACCAGTGCCCATTATTGCCCACCAGTGCCGCCTATCAGTGCCCATCAGTGCCGCCCATCAGTGCCAATCAGTGCTGCCTATGAGTGTCCATCAGTGCCCACCAGTGCTGCCTATGAGTGCCCATCAGTGCCACCTATCAGTGCCCATCAATGCCGCCTATCAGTGCCCACCAATGCTACATATAAGTGCTACCTATCAGTGCCACATATCAGTGCCGCCTATCAGTGCCGCCCCATCAGTGCCTCCTCATCAGTGCTCATCAGTGCAGGAAAAAAGTTCAAACTTCTCTGTCTTTTTTTTATTTGTTTAGCAAAAAAGAAAAAACCTTGCGGTGATCAAATACCACCAAAAGAAAGCTCTATTTGTGGGGGGGGGATGACATAAATTTGGTTTCGGTACAGTGTTGCATGACCGCGCAATCGTCATTCAAAATGCAACAGTGCTAAAAGCTGAAAATTGGCCTGGGCAGGAAGGGGGTGAAAGTGCCCGGTATTGAAGTGGTTAATGGAACAAGCTGAAGTTAGAAGCTGATTGGCTACCGTGCACAGCTGCACCAGCTTTTGATTTCTCCAGTTTTAGTAAATCTACCCCAATGTTAATGTAGTCAGGTTTATTAGGTAAAGAAGGGGGCGAGGGGGAGCGGTCAGTTTTAAGCATAAAACACGATGATAAAGCTGAGGGATAAGTGCAAGATCTGTCTCTCCTACTGTTCCCCTATTTCCCATCAGTCTCACATGATGGATGGGAACACTGTAGACCCTCTTTTCATGTTTTTGTGTTGACATCATCTCGCTGTCCAGCTGTTCCACCAGTTCACTCCTGAGCAGTAATAAGAGAACCCAAGTCTAACCTCCACCGCCGCTTACAGTGCTGCACTCAATGGATTACAGAATGCCCGTGGGTTTCACAACAGTTAACTTAAAATTAAAGTGGTTGTAAAGCTTTTTTTTTTTTAATGCCTATACTTGCCTGCTCTGTTAAGTGGTTTTGCACAAAGCAACCCTGATCCTCTTCTTTTGGGGTCCCTCGCCGGTGCTCCAGGCCCTTCCTCTTCATCGGATGCCCCCAGGGAAAGCCGCTTTCCTCGGGGGAACCTGTGCGTGCTCGCTCCGGAGTCCCGCTGCATCCATGGACAGACAGCAGGATTCGCCCCCTGCTCCTGTGGCACCGGATTTGATTGACATCAGCGGGAGCCAGTCGCTCCCCCTGCTATCAATCTGTCTAAATGAAGAGAGAGACAGCGGCAGGAGCCGCTGCGCTTGTGCACACCGCTGGATCGAATGGGCACAGGTATGGAAAAGAGGGGGTCTAGGGGGCAGCTGCAACACAGAAGGTTTTTCACCCAAAAGTGGAACTTACACTTATCTGATTCCTTCCCTCCTCCCTGGTACCAGATTTGGCACCTTTAGGAGGGGGGGGGGGGGGGAAAGCGGGTACCATGATTTTGACCCTGTTCCCTCTTCCGTCGGACCTTGCTGTGGCAAGGTACGTCAGCAGTTCGGACCCCTCCTCCTTCCTCCTCCTTCCACTGCTGCCGGGCCAGTAAGAGAGCGCAGTACAGCAGATGTAAACATCGGCTGGGATGCAGACATTGCTGGACAGGTACGTTTCCTAATATTAAAAGTCAACAGCTACAGTATGAAGGGAGTGCGTGGCTTAGCGTCTTTGGCGAGAGCAGAGTCCCAGGAGGGAGAAAACGGCTGTCTCCCCTCCTGTTTGAGGAAGTGGATGTCTCGGGGTGCTGTCTGAGAATCCAGAGGATGCTGAGTTGAGCTGCGAGGATCCGGTGTGCCGAGAACCAGCGGAGAGAAAAAGGGGTCCAGTCCCAGGAAAGCCTACACAGGTCATGAGTACTGAGGATTGCCCCTGGGGGTCTGCCTAGTGTCAGAGGGGACCACTCCGGAGAAGGTTCTAGGATCCAAGTGTCAGCTAGCTGTAAAGGGGGTGCCTAGGTTGAGGACCCTGAAGTGACAGAGGGGGGTACCTAGTCAGGGGACCCTGAAGAGTGAAAGGGGGTGCCTGCAGTTTGGGACCTGAAGAGTCAGTGCACAGTGTGTAGTGCATCAGTTAAGAGTTGCAGCCATACAGGAATTTACAACAAGCTACCTCCAGCCAGTGCAAGGCTGGAGGGAGTAGTCAGTGACTGTGGGTGCCAGTAGCGTCAGAAGTTCAATGTTCTACAGTCCTGGATCTTCCGGACTTAAGTCGGAGTTCCAGCACAGCTGGCGTCAAGACAGTGCTAATGGGCATTTTTGCTATAGAAGTCCCAGAATTGTACATAGTTGAGCCAAAGGAGTATCCCACTCATTCCCTTCTCCCGTCCCCTATCAATACAATAAAACAACCAAACAAAGATGCCGGAGTCGTCAATGTCTCTCACACCCAGGGTCGCAGCTCACATGGGCTGGAGAGGTAACCGACCCACATCAGGCCCAATGCCTGGAAAACCTGCTACATTAGGTTGCTATAGTTGAGGTAAATTTTGTTTTTGGCTTCCCTGAAGCAGGGGAGCAGTACTCAATTGCTTTTGGCTGTTCCTGGTTCTGCTGGTGCAGGTTCAACTACTTCCTCCTGCATTCCAATGAGTTCTGGAATATAGTTGGTGAGAGAGGCAAACACCCTGACCTGAATATTCATACAACCTCAGTCAATCCCTGGTTATGAGAGTGACCAGCAGGGGGCTGAGAGGTATATAAATAGTCTGGGGCCTAGAACAGCAGTCTCTTTTTCCTGGGGGGAAGAAGACACAGTCTGAGGGACAAGGCCCCCTAGGCTGTCAGCTACAGGGCGGAAGAGATCTTTTTTTGGGTTCCCAGCTCCAGCAAGAGCTGGAAGACCCACGTCCAGAGCCTCCTAAAGCAGTGCAGGACATTTTGCTTTGGATTCAAGTGGAAGGCATCCAGTACTACAAGAAGCATTAAAGTAAAAAGGGCACAGCATTGAGGATCCTAACCCTTTGGGAGAGCTCACCACAGTTAAGGACTCGGGGTATGCCTTTGCCAAGGGGTCCCCTGAGTTGTGGTTCTTCTGCATTCAAGAGGGTGGCTGAACCCTGAAGAAGCAGAACAGATACAGGTGTCCTCTACTGTAATTCTGATTTTGGAGTATCCCAGGGCCCACCCAAGTTAAACCAGCAAATAAACTGCAAAAATACATGGACTACCTGTTTTTTGATTTGAGTAACAGAACTGCTGTGTGCCTGACTGACATGTGCCTCACAGGGTATATTAAAGCTAGCCCAGTCTGGGGTCTGTGCTACAATAATATGAACCTAGTGTACTTGGGTTACACCCCCTGCAATTAACATTTTACCTCCAGCAAAACCCCCCCCCCCCACATAAACCCAACTTCTTCAGCAATAAATATTACCCATCCTCTCACCAGCAGACATCAGATACAGCGCATCATAGAGCCAAAAGGAAGTACTCCCAGGAGCAGTACTAAAATTATCATAGGATCAGATTGCAATAAGGCACAGTGGCTCTTAACAAAAGTAGGGCATCTCAAAAGTAAGGGGCCAGATTTGAAGATTCACATGTGTCAAGTCCAATAAGAGTACCAAACAAAAAGTCTAAAATTACAAAAGATTTGAACCCCCTCCCCCCTGCGCTATTACCAAAAGATGGCTCCAGCACAGGCTTAATTTGCCAGGAATGCGTACATGGACGCCCTCCCATGATTGTGCTGCCCGCGCGTACCCTGTGGCACGCAGGCAGTGTGCTCTGTGATTGGTGAGTCCTTCTGACTCAGCTGATCACAGATCTGGGTAGAGGGCTATTCACAGCGGCCCTTTACCATGTGATCAGCTGTGTCCAATGACAGCTGATCACTGAAGTAAACACAAGCTGGTTTTCAGTTTTTCTTTTCTCATGCTGACAGCGTGGGGAGAGAAAAAGAGAGTCGATACCTAGCTTGCGTTAAGGGACATCAACACTGATTATCAGTGTCATGATTATCAGTGCAGTCCCAACAGTGCCCACCAGTGCTGCCAATCAGTGCCAATCAGTGCTGCCAATCAGTACCTCCTCATCAGTGTCACCCATCAGTGCTGCCTCTCAGTGCCCATCAGTGCGGTTTACCAGTGCCCATCAGTGCTGCCTATCAGTGACCTTCAGTACTGCTGATCAGAACCCATCAATGCCATCTATCAATGCTGCCTCATCAGTGCCACCTTTTAGTGCCCATCAGTGCAGCCTCATCAGCGCGCACCAGGGAAGAAGAAAAATTACTGGTTTGCAAATTTTTATTTTTTTTTAATTTGCGGTATTTTCTCATTTGTTTAGCAAAAAAATAAAAAACGCCAGTGGTGATTAAATACCACCAAAAGAAAGCTCTATTTGTGTGAAAAAATGATAACAATTACATATGCTTACAGCATTCAGTACAGGGTACTGCTCTTTGCTCTGAGAAGACCGAGAACTGAGTGATCAGCAGTCATGTATTGCCTGTCTTAGAACTGACGTGGGAAAGCTGCAGTATCACACTAATGCTGCAGGATAGAGGTGAGTATGGATGTTTTTTTTTTTGTTTAATTCCTATACTTCTCCTTTTAGAGAATTTTCATTCGCTATTGTCACACAATGGGTGGGCTCGGGACGCACTGCTCTGCGCCCCGGGTCCACCCTTTGCATCGCCCTATTAGAGCCTCTGGCTCTAATCAGGTAATGCCAAAAAAAAAGCTCCATGCGTCCGGCCGCATGGACGCATGGATAGGAGGGGCGGCGCCCCAACGCACCGGCCGCCACTGCCTTTAATTGTTTACTGTATGAAAAATTGAATATGACCAGGATCAAAGGATAAATGAGTCAGCAACAACCTTTAGTTTTCAGTGCTGTGATACTTTGAGAGACAATTTCTACGTCATTCAACACTGTACCCAAAATGAATTTTATACAATCTTTTGAGACAGATATATCTATCTTTTAGATGGTATTTAAGACCCATTGGGGTTTTAATTTTTTTACTATATAAAGGATGAAGGGAGGGCCAAACAGAACAGAACAGCTGCTATCATCTTAATAGGAAAAGTTCACTTTCAAAGTGCACCAATTATTTTTGTTTAGTGCCCTGACCTAAACGATCCCACCCTCCACAGATGTATACTTAGGTAGGTCCTACAGCTGCGCCCTAGGTTGTTTTGCTGCAAATTTCTCACTTTCCTGGCCACAACTGCTCATTACAACAACTATAGACTTCTATAGGTCTGTCCCCCAAGGCCAGAGATTAAGTTAAATGAGCCTCATTGAAGTCTATGGGGCTGTAGATGCAGATGCGGCCAGGACACTGAAGACTTGCGGCGCTGGATGGTAACTGTTCTGAGGTCGCCTCCGTCAGGTTTTGGCAAGTATTCATCTGTGGACGGGGAGGGTGGGATAGGATAGGCCAGGGCAAAGGGGCAAAAAAAGGATAAATGCATTTTGTTTTAAAGGTCTCTTATCATTCAACTTCTATCTAGGAGAACGCCCACTGGGAGGGGCGAAACGCGTCGGCGAGATTCCGGGGCCTTGCAGCAACGTCAACGTCACTTCCGAGTGGATTGAACGCAAGCGGAAGTGTGCTGGAATGCACGCTGCTTCTCTGCATGGTGAACATACTGGATTAACGCCATTGCCGTCCAACCTGCCTCTAGGAGCATTTTATTAATGCCTAGATGTATATGGACTACTGAATCTTTGTAATTGCACATCTTTCTATCTTTAATAAATATTTGGAACATACTGCACTATTGGGATATTTTTTGTCTTCCCATGCCGAGTATTGGAGGTTAGGAGATACCTAAGGAGCCACATCATCTACACTTACCAGTAACAAGTTTGTTAAGAAGCTCTGAGGAAGAGGCATGGCCTCGAAACACGTCAGCCCTCTGCTTTTATGAGATATTGGACTCCTGTAAAGATGCTGCTTTATGGAATTGAAATGCTTGACTTTCACGCATGTTTGTGAGTAGCTGATTTTTATCCTTTTATTATTAATAAACTCGCTGAGGATAATGCGCTAGGCTGGTGCACCCTTTCTTTGTTTTGTATCTACCCTATGCAATATTGCCTAGGGGTCCACATCTTCTGGTAAGTGATTTTAAATTGGGGGGTGTGAACATGAAGTCATCGTTCACGAGAGTCACTTGGATGCTTTAACATTGAGCACCATTCACAAGCTTTCACAGGACACTTGCTTAATCGTTTTTTTGTATTTTTTCACATTTTTTTTTTGCCTTTCCATTTTTTATTTTATTTTTATTCTTGTCAGTGGGACTATATATTCATGTGAACTTAGTCATATACATGGATTGCTATATTTTATAATTAGTCACATATGTATTAAGAGATGCACTGTCTTTAGCGCTGTGTTATAGTTATACATATCATTCAACTTTACTGACCGTTTTGACATTGGTGGTCGATAAAATGAACCTTTCCTTATGCTTTTTTGAATCGTATGCTCAGTTTTATTTTTTCAGCTTTATAACAAGTTCACTTTAGGACCACTTTAAGACTGTGGTATGTAATTAAAACTGCAAGTCTTAAGGATATTTATGAATCTGCATTTTAGTTTAAATATAATTTACATCTAAATTTGTATTCAAATAATTTCAATCTAAATTTCAATCAAAAAAAAATTAATCTAAATTTATATTCAAAATTAAATCTAAAATTGCGTTTAAAAAAGGTAAATCTATACGGATTTATTCTAAATGTATCATGATGAAATGTACCCACAATGCCTGGCTCTTTGCTTCCCCCTCCATACCTACTATGCAGTAACATGATATTTTCTGGCCTGCTTTGAACATTCTCTGCTCACCACCCACCTCTACAGGAGATAATAAAATACTTAAAATTAAAACAATACTTTCCAGCCCTGTGATAGATGATAACTGTTGGCTGTCTTGTGGGATACTTTGCTTTGATCTTTCGGGATCTGTGAGTCACTGTCTTGAAAAAATGGAACGAGCACGGCGCCCACGGCATTTAAAGAATGTGCTTGTTCATTCTTCATAGGTGTGTACTTAGATGTTTGATACCCACCAGGGACAGTTCCCTTTAGATCTGAAATAAAATATTTTATATAAAAATAGAATATTGTATACATTTTTTTTTTTGCATTTTGCCTATAATGGGAACTTAAAAGCAATCCAGTTTTGCTGGAAAACACAATTTTCAAATCAAATATTTACAGTATTACGTGTCTCAAACTTTAGGCTCTTCCAGTGCATTTGCTCAGATCTTTTAAAATGCATGCCAGGTATGACTGTCTGCCTGTACTTAATGTATTTCTCATCCTTAACAGTATAACACTTAAGTGTCAATTCATAAAATAGCAGTATGCTATACTGCCTGCTGCCTAACAAAAGCAGCAGAGGCGTAACTAAAACCTTCAGGGCCCCGGTGCAAGAAACCATGAAGGGCCCCCCGGACCCCTGGCCGGGGCCCTTCCCTTCAAGCTTGGGGCTCTTCCCACTGATCCTGGGGCCCTTTACTCTCGTTGCCGGGCCCTTTATTATGGTCCCGCAGCGGGACCCTTTCACAAGTTCTGCAGTGGGCCCTCTTCCTGCCATCTCGGGGCCTCCCCACAGTGGTGGAATGCCAGGGCCCGGTCGCAAGTGTGACCTTTGCGATCCTGGAAGTTCACCCACTGGTGTCAGTAGTTTTTATTTTTTAATTTTTTAATTGTATTATTTTTTATCATTTTATTTTTTTACAATGTCACTGACTATGACTCTGTCCATTCAGAAAAGGAAGGAGCTGGTAAATTACATATTTACCAACCCCTTCCTGGTTCTCTATTGTGACACATCCCCTGCAGCAGAGGGGATGGAGCATAATGGGGGGGGGTGGTTCAGGGGAGCACACAGGGGCCCAGAGACAGCAGAACATAAGTGAACTGGATAGGAGGGGCGGCGGGGGCAGCATACAGAGGAACCAATCTCCTCCATTTTCCTCCTGCAGTTACAGGAGGAAAAAGGACGACAGCATTTTCTCTATATGCTACCCCCGCTGACCCTCCTATCCAGGTGTACAGGGGAGCCGCAGAGGCCCCCTGGAGCATTGGGCCCGGTTGCAATTGCAACCCCTGCAACCCCTGTAGTTACGCCCCTGAAAAGCAGACAGTATAGCATAACATAAATAAAATCAAACTATTGCGCCAGATACAGAAAGTGAAAAAATTATTTAAATGGTGAATAATAGTGTACATCCAAGTGAATAACAGAAAGTCCATTAATCCAATCAAATGAGGGAAGTTTCCAGTGCTTCACACCGCAGTGATTGTGTTCACCGACCCTCCACCAATAAAAATGGCCTCTCACCTCACTCTTAGACCCCCGAGTCACCAAGGGTCTAAGTCAGCTTGTTCCCTCAATTAGGGTATACACAGGATGATTACACCATATAGGGAAGTGTAGACCTTCACTCTGGTCCGATACGATCAGGTACACATATGAAGAGATAATAAACAGGATCTAGTGCTCTCCGCATAATAAACAGGGTGAACGTTTATTTAGAAATGCACTTACATAGTCCAGTATTTAAAAAGCATAACAAGTAGCGGTTCAGGACGCTCATCTCGAGGGGATGTGACGTCAGACTTGCAGGCTCCGCCCCCTATACGCGTTACGTCAGCTTGTAGAGCATCGACTTCCTCAGTAGGGGTATAGCATAACATGTTTAGCACTCCACTGGCTTCAGGCACTTACATTCACTAAGATTTGTACAGTCCTTTTGCGAAGACTGCAGCCTCTGGTTACATGATTATTTACTGTGCAACCTCTTTCTTACAGACTAAAGAGATATAGCAGCTCTTGCGTGCTTACAGCTGCACGGCTCCGGGCTTTCAATAGGCCACCCACACAGCTGCCAATGTCAACTCTCTCCCTAGTCACAGTAGGGCCGAGTGTCAGGCTGAAAGAGATAGAAACTGTGGCAAGCTGGGCGCAGACCCGCAGCTATGGTCATGGTCCTGAGAAAAAAAGGGCGAGAAGCGGAAGCTATAATTGCCCGCATCTGCAGCCTGAAAAGGAGAAGCCAGCCCCCAAGTTATGAGGAGCTTAGAGTGCACAGTAGAGGATATAGTCTCCAGAATGGCGGTCTGAATAAAGGAGACACTAAGTGAGACTTCAAGTCCCAAGAGAACTTTGCCTGGGAAGAAAAGAGAGAATGGGAAAGCCATGCTGGGAGAAGGCAGTCTCATGCTCAGAGTAATATGGACAGATGTCTGACCTCCATATAGTACCTCAAAAATCCCAAGTAGGGTTTTGATTTTTGGGTGCCTAAAAGAAAGGGATGATGGTATTCTCCTATCTTGGGACAATTATCCCAAGTTTGTGGTCTCAGAAACATGAATGTCTTCCCACAAGTCCCCATCAGAGGGTTTGTAATAACACATTTGCCTAGGTGTCGGGGGGTATGTAGCCTTTGGGTCCTTTATCTCTCTCCAACTGAAGGTGTCTCTCTTTGGGAGAGCCCATCACCAAGTACTTGGCAGTAGACCAGCTTTTTGGCTGGTCCCTAGGGAGCAGGGTCACCCTGGCATCAGCCTAGATAGGCCATGGGTTAGTTCTTGCTTTAGGTGTGCAATTTTTTATGCAGCGTTTTTTTTCATAGGGGAGGGCATGTGACAACAGGGATCTAATAAGCAGACCTTGGTTTTTGAAGAATGATCCATTTAAAGAATTACCTTAGATTCAAGGCTTTTTTTCAGCGGGAACGTGGGGGAATGCAGTTCCGGAACCTCCAGTCTGAATGTATGCAATGGCAAAGGGGTGCTGGGGTCAGCGGGGTGAGCTGAAGGGCCTATTGATGCTGGCTGCTGGGGGATCTATTGTTGCTGGGGTAAATATATTGTTGCTGGAGGGCATTTAGTTGTGGGTGGGGCTATTGTTGCAGTGGAGGATTTATTGTTGCTGGGGGATCTATTGTTGCTCATTCGAGGGGATCTATTTTACTGCTTTTCTTGTTACCATTAACGAATTCCATACAAACTGCTCAGCACAACAAAATGATACTTGGTTCTGTATTCTCTAAATTAGGTGGTGCTGGGAGGTGGGTAGGGGGTGTAACCAAGGGATGGTGTTCAGAGGGGGATAGGGGGTGTAACCAACGGAGGTGCTGGGAGGTGGGTAGGGGCTGTAACCAAGGGATGGTGCTGGGAGGTGCGTAGGGGGTGGAACCAAGGGACGGTGCTCGGAGGTGGGTAGGAGGTGGAACCAAGGGACGGTGCTCGGAGTTGGGTAGGGGGTGGAACCAAGGGACGGTGCTCGGAGGTGGGTAGGAGGTGGAACCAAGGGATGGTGCTTGGAGGTGGGTAGGGGGTGGAACCAAGGGACGGTGCTTGGAGGTGGGTAGAGGTGGAACCTAGGGACGGTGCTCGGAGGTGGGTAGGGGCTGAAACCAAGGGTCGGTGCTCGGAGATGGGTAGGGGCGGAGATGAGGAGTGACTCAGAAGTGGGGAGTTCCAGCACCTATTCTCGGAGAAAAAAAGCCCTGCTTAGATTTATTAAACAACTTGTGTCTTACTTGGCACAGAGATTTCAAGTGACTATACTGTAGTGTAAGCAGGTAAATTGAGTTTTGTGGTCCAAGCTAATAGGAAGTGCATGGTGGTGGAGATCAACTGCTTAAAGTGGGGGGTGTGAAGCAGAAGCCTTGTGCAGGATCAAAGTGGAAAACCCCTTTAATGCATACAGACTCTTCAAGCCCATTCATCTGGCCACGTGCCAAGTTGTCCCTGTGTTGTAAAACTAAAGAATGATATATGTACAGATTATCGCTACCCGTGTGGGCTGCCTCCACACGACATTGTTATATGTAGAAAACGCCTGACAAGCTTTCCCTGACTTTCATAAAGGAAAGACATTTCTTCCTAAGGACTAGAGCCCATAACATGGATTTCATATGTCAAGACTTTCACATACACACAGCCTGAGAATTAAACACATCCCGGTATTATTTATATTTAATATATACATTTCATATATATACACAGTCTTGTTAATCCCTATCCCTAGGCTGGGACTACAAGGTGAATGCAGTGTCAGGCCCTTTTAGGAAAGTCTGTTCTACATCATTTAAATGCAGTATATACAAGTGTGCAATCAGATGTATTCTAGTAGAAGGTTTTCCACATATAGTTCAAATCATTTTATAATTTAGGAAAGTCATAACTCCCTCCTTTGGAATGGTGTAGTGTTACTCTAGCTGAAACGGGAATAGTGTTACTCTAGTTGAAATTCAAGCAATGTGAACCTTCTCTAAAAAAAAAAAATAAAAAAACCCCAACAATCTTTATATTATATAAAATTAACTAAATCAGTAATGCTACAAAGATGGAAAAATAACAGTATCTGGGCGTAGCGTATTTGTCTTCTTCCTCTTCTCATTTGGTCTATGCCTTGGCATAGGTCAAATGACCATCAAAGTACTTATGATGTGAACAGCTCTCTTCTATACCTAAGACGTTACCAAGTCGTATTTGGTCCTAACCTTTGCTCCTATGGACTATGCCTTGGCAAAAGTAAAAAGCAAAGTTCTTTCGATTTCAACATCTCTGTTGTATACTTTAGTATTGTAGCACCCTACAGGTTGGTTCTAGGTAAATGTATAATGTGCCTTGTCTGCCTAACAGCAGGGCTGTGATTTATTTAGCTAGGGTGTCATGGCTTCCAGATGTGCCTGCTGAGGGGAGAAGTATCCCCACTGGCTCCGGTGAGAGGCTTCTCATAGGGTAGTGTGGGAAGCCCAATCAGGGGACACATCCCAGCTTGTAACTACCCCAGAAGGCAGATTATGCTGCAAAGGATTCTGGGAGTGGGTATAAGTTTGGGGGAAGTGCGTGGCACGGTGTCTTTGGCGGGAGCAGAGTCACAGGAGTGAGAGTACGGCTGACTCTCCTCCTGTGAGAGGAAGAGGATATCTTGGGGTGTCGTCTGAGTATCCAGAGAGTGCTGAGTTGAGCTGAGGGGATCCGGTGTGCTGAGAACCTGCAGAGAGCGAGAGGGGTCCAGTCCCAGGAAAGCCTACACAGGTCGTGAGTACTGAGGATTGCCCCTTGGTGTCTGCCTGAAGTTAGAGGGGACCACTCCGGAAGAGGTTCTAGGATCCAGTGTCAGCTAGCTGCAAAGGGGGTACCCAGTCTGTGGACCCTGAAGAGTTACAGTCAAGGGGGGCATTTGCATCTGGGCCTTGAATTGCATAGAGTGTGTCAGTTGCAAGTACAGATTTGCAGAGTTCTACTTCATACTACCTCAAGCTGGCCAAAGCGGGGGACAGTATTCAGTGAATTGTACAGCATAACAGTGTCAGGAGTTCTACATTTTCACAGTACTGGATCTTTTGGACTTTCAGTCGAAGATTCAGCACTTCTATCAAGTTACAGTGTGTACTCAGTGTTAGCGAGCGTTGGCTGGCGCCGGCTGGCGTCAAGGAAGCGCCAACGGGCATTTTCAGGATCAAAGCCCCAATTGTAATTAGTTAGAGCCTGAAGGAGTATCCCACTCATTCCCTTCTCCCATCCCCTTTAACGTATAATAAAAACCACAAACAAAGATGCCGGAGTTGTCATTGCTTCAGTTGTCACACCCAGGGACTCAGCTCACATGGGCTGGAGAGGATTCCGGTACTAATGGCAGACCCACATCAGGCCATAGGCCTGGAAACCTTGCTACAGTATCAATAGATGGAAAAAGAAAATGTAGATGTTATATTGGGTCAGTGTTATCAAATACACAGGTAAAATACTGTACATATATGGGATATCTTACCAAAGTTTATCAAATTTTGGCCAGCCATATTTCCACAATTATTCCAGAGAGCAAAGCTAGATGTGTGTGTGTGTGTGATAGACCTGGACCAATATAAGTGAGGCATGGTTCTGATGTATACTCAATGGAATGAGTGCTTTAAAATCAGCGAATACACAATAATGGTACAGTGTAGACCAGTGGTGGCTAGTGCATTGGGGGCGCCGCCCCCCCATCCATGCATCCTGCCCCCTAACCTACATGCGGGGCGCCGGACGCATAGAGTTCAATGGAGATTTTTGTGATTAGAGCCAGAGGCTCTAATAGGCTAAAAAAAAGGGTGGGCTCAGGGCGCAGAGAACTGAATGAATACGAATATTCGCTATTGTCACACGGATCCTCCTCCTGGCCAATCAGGAAGCGGGTCTGAGACCCGTTTTCCGATTGGCCGAAAGGAAAAGCCATGCCATTGGCCATGGAGGAGGAGGGAGGAGAGACGCAGAAGACAGGGGGAAGAAGTCGAAGCTGAAGCCGCCGTCGCCGTGTGCTGCTGCTGCCTGCCCTCCCTCCACATATCCAGGCAGGGTTAGTAAGGTATGGTGAGCAGCCAGGTGTGGTCCGGGGGGGGGGGGGTAGTATGGTGCGGTCCGTCTGCCGCCCCCCCAGCCCATGGAGCACCAACCGCCCAGTACAAAAGGTCTTTTTGAAATATTTATTGGTTAAAAGCATTACGTAAAGCAAACAGGTTTCAAGGAAAAGGCCTCCCCCTTACTCAAGGCTGGAGCAGCAGATGTAGTTAGAATTGCATTGAGATGCAAAAAAAGGGCTATATTAGGGCTTGATAAAGTCTGTCAAATTTTAACAGCATTACGATCTGCTGGCATGGTTTAGAGCAAAACTAATTGGTGACCCAATTTTTCTCTACTGCAGGTAAAAAAATACAATACTGGTCACCTCACATTGGATGACCAAAAGCCAGGACAAGAGTAAGAAAATCCTCATAATGGCTGCAACATTTAGATAAAGCAAGGAACTCAGGTGGAAAGATTAACCCAATATAGTCCAAGAAATACAGGAACCTACTGTGCGAATAAACCAACCTACATAGTCTTTAAGCTGCTAGACCAGCCTTCACAGCATCTTCTTCCCTATGCTCCAGCAGTCTAAGGTCCAGACGTCATCAAGACCATTAGGCATGAGGACTTCAAGGGACAATCCACTGCTTGAGCATGGAGCAGCACCATCTGCCAGGAGAGTGAAGGATTAGGTAAGTAATTGTGCTTTTTGCAGGCCCTAGACGAGGGATCCTCAAACTACGGCCCTCCAGCTGTTGGCAAACTACGTGTCCCATGAGGCATTGTAAAACTCTGACATTCACAGACATGACTAGTCATGATGGGAATTGTAGTTCCTGAACAACTGGAGGGCCATAGTTTGAAGACTCCTGCCCTAGACAAAACAAGCAGTAAAGCCTTGCAGTGCCGGAGCAGCCCCACTGTAGCAGAGAATTTTCAAGTTTCCTGGAATTGTGACTTTAAGTTTTAGGTTGCACTGTGTCAAAAGGTGTGTAGTACAAGGTCATCTAGAGGTACCCGTCCAACAACTCACTCCAAAACCAACAGTATTCATAAGAATTTGATCCTCTGTTTTCTGCTCTAACAAAATCTGCTCTTCAGAAAAGACTTTCTATTGACTGTTGGACCGTGATTGATTGAGTATGCTTCCATTCTGTCACAAGAGCACAGTGAGGTTGCCAACTGATGTTGGGCAGTCAATGCTTGTAGGCATTTCATTTCACAGATGGTCAGTTGGGTTAGGTTCAGGGCGCAGAAATTTTCTTTCCGTCTTATTTGTGCAATCATTTAGAGCAGTTCTATTAGGGCAACATTTTAAGTGGCTGGACATCCCAAGACGGCAGGGGCGTAACTACAGGGGTTGCAGGGGTTGCAATTGCTACCGGGCCCCATGCTCCAGGGGGCCCGGTAGCAAACCAGTGGGTGAACTTCCAGGATCTCAAAGGTCACACTTGCGACCGGGCCCTGGCATTGCACCACTGTGGGGAGGCCCCAAGATTGCAGGAAGGGTACCCACTGCAGAACTTGTGAAAGGGTCCCGCTGTGGGACCATGATAAAAGGCCATGCAACAAGAGTAAAGAGCCCCAGGATTAGTGGGAAGAGCCCCGGGCTTTTGAAGGGAAGGGCCTCGGCCAGGGGTCTGGGGGGCCCTTCATGGTTTCTTGCATCGGGGCCCTGAAGGTTCTAGTTACGCCTCTGCAAGACGGTACTAAAATAAGCCCATCAACATAATCTTTTCTACTGCCATAATGTTGCTGGAGATTTTAAAAACTTTGACCTCATTTTTCTCCCATGTCCTGAAACCTACGGTCATATGTACAAGAACTTCTTGGTGGCTGTTATTAGGACATTATGTAGTTGATACGTAAAGTTGGCCCCCATTCGCCTTCCCAATTTGTCTCCAGTGGTTTACTTGGGTATGGTGGACTCATAAGGCCACAAGATGAATTAGCCTTATATTACATTTTTTAAATACATATAAAAGTGAAAGATACAGCCTCATGAAGTTTCATCCAATGAAAATTTTCATAGGATCTGTAATATATGAGGTGTGTATTCATTATATATCGTGTTCTAAAATCACCCCTTTCCTCGTAAAGAGTGGACATCGATCCAAAAAATGTGTCAGGATCAAAAATGCCTTTTGGAGGACCTTTATATAAACATGATTATTTATATAGGACATTGTGGATTTACTCATATGTTGTAAGACTTTGCAGATGTTCAAATTGGAATATATGAAGGTATAGGCATTCAAACACAGTGATATAGTCAATGTGCTGTTTTATGAATAAGGATATTCTTTTAAAGAAGCAATAATAAAGATGCATTTTATATGATTTTATAAAAATATATGGTTGTGTACATGCCTAAAATTCCCACTCAAAGTGATTTTAGTGCCCATTTGACAGGAAACATGGTACATAGTTTTGAATAATAAAAATTAAATAGAGTATATACTCTTTTTTCCCCTTTCTTTCTGCATGCGTCTCACCTCTCAGGGTAGTTCAAGACATACCACCCTACCTGGGTTCTGGAAATTGTGATTGTTTTGTTATGTCTGTCATATGCTGATGTTCTCCCTGGGTTGTGGTTACAGATCAGTAATCTCATTTGTTGTAACTTTGTTAGTTTACCTGAAAAATCTCAATACATTTCTTATGGAACCCCAAAAAAAAATGTTAATACACATTTCTTTTATTTGTCACATTGCAGACTGCAAAATGTATATATACATTGTGGCTACAAGTGGTTTACTGGGGTTATGGCTGATGCTATCAGCCATAGCCCAGAATTTTTTTTTTTTTTAGCCGACGACTAGCTTTCTCACTTAAGCAGTCTGAGCAGCTAATTAGCTGCTGGATCGCTTTCAGAAGCGGCCCGAGAAACGATCCGATGGGTCGCGAGGCTGTCAATAGGTCGCGAGGTTACCAGATTGTCTCTGATAGTCTCTATGGCAGTGGTTCTTAACCTGGGTTCGATCGAACCCCAGAGGTTCGGTAAGTCAGTCTCGCGGGTTCAGCGGAGGTCAAGACACACACCCGACTCATATGATTCATGATGACACGCCCCCCTCATTGGCTGCAGGTGATCACGCAACATCGCTTGGCCTATCTGTGCTGCAGGGAATTTGGCGTGCCCAGTAGTCGATTTGTAACTGTTGTGATGGTACGTCGTGTGATTTCTTTCTTAATATTAATCCCTTCATGTCGAGCAAAAAAAAAGTGGTCGGACGAATATGTACAATATGGATTCACATGTATAACGGAACGTGATGGGAGTCAGCGTCCTAACTGCATGATTTGCATGGAGATGGAAAATACAAGAACACAACGCTCGTTGAATTCAAGGTGAGGAGAGCCAGATTTGATGAAAAGGCTAGTCTGCCTGTTCTCGGCTTTGTACCCATCAACAAACCGATCCTCGTAGCATCGTACAAAGTTGCTTACCTGATCGCAAAGCAGGGCAAGCCACACACCATTTTTGTGTGAAAATCATGTTTTAATGGTTTTGTTCTTTGTTCTTAATGGTTTTGTTCATTTTGTGCACCTATGTATAAATATATACCTATGTTTTGAATTTGAAAAAATCATATTTTATTTTTCCAATTAAGAAGTGTTCGGTGAATGCGCATATGAAACTGGTGGGGTTCAGTACCTCCAACAAGGTTAAGAACCACTGCTCTATGGTCTTGGAAGACCATAATGACTTCACTTCCGATCTAGGGCCCAAGAAAAAACTTTTTTTTTTTTTTTTTTAAAGCAAAAGACTAACAATTTTTCTTAATCTTTTGCTTTTAAAGGTAGAGGAAAGATTCAGTCTTTTTGATCCCAGATCTCTCAATAAAGAGGAACTGTCATCTCTTTATTACAAGGGATGTTTACATTCCTTGTAATAGGAATGTAAATATACATAAACTATATATATATATATATATATATATATATATATATATATATATATATATATATATATATATATATATATATATACATACACATACATACATACAGTATCTCATAAATGTGAGTACACCCCTCACATTTTTGTAAATGTTTTATTATAACTTTTCATGTGACAACACTGAAGAAATGACACTTTGCTACAATGTAAAGTAGTGAGTGTACAGCTTGTATAACAGTGTAAATTTGCTGTCCCCTCAAAATAACTCCACACACAGCCATTAATGTCTAAACTGCTGGCAACAAAAGTGAGTACACCCCTAAGTGAAAATGTCAAAATTGGGCCCAAAGTGTCAATATTTTGTGTGGCCACCATTATTTTCCAGCACTGCCTTAACCCTCTTTGGCATGGAATTAACCAGAGCTTCACAGGTTGCCACTGGAGTCCTCTTCCACTCCTCCATGATGACATCACAGAGTTGGTGGATGTTGGAGACCTTGCGCTTCTCCCACCTTCCATTTGAGGATGCCCCACAGATGCTCAATAGGGTTTAGGTCTGGAGACATGCTTGGCCAGTCCATCATCTTTACCCTCAGCTTCTTTAGCAAGGCAATGGTCGTCTTGGAGGTTTGTTTAGGGTTGTTATCATGTTAGAATACTGCCCAGCAGCCCAGTCTCCGAAGGAAGGGGATCATACTCTACTTCAGTATGTCACAGTACATGTTGGCATTCATGGTTCCCTCAATGAACTGTAGCTCCCCAGTGCCGGCAGCACTCATGCAGCCCCAGACCATGACACTCCCACCACCATGCTTGACTGTAGGCAACACACACTTGTCTTTGTACTCCTCACCTGGTTGCCGCCACACACGCTTGACACCATCTGAACCAAATAAGTTTATCTCGGTCTCATCAGACCACAGGACATGGTTCCAGTAATCCATGTCCTTAGTCTGCTTGTCTTCAGCAAACTGTTTGCGGACTTTCTTGTGCATCATCTTTAGAAGAGGCTTCCTTCTGGGACGACAGCCATGCAGATCAATTTGATGCAGTGTGCGGCGTATGGTCTGAGCACTGACAGGCTGACCCCCCACCCCTTCAACCTCTGCAGCAATGCTGGCAGCACTCATATATCTATTTCCCAAAGACAACCTCTTGGTTGTGCACATGCACTCAACTTCTTTAGTCGACCATGGCGAGGTCTGTTCTGAGTGGAACCTGTCCTGGTAAACTGCTGTATGGTCTTGGCCACCGTGCTGCAACTCAGTTTCAGGGTCTTGGCAATGTTCTTATAGCCTAGGCCATCATTATGTGGAGTAACAATTCTTTTTTTCCAATCCTCAGAGAATTCTTTGCCATGAGGTGCCATGTTGAACTTCCAGTGACCAGTATGACAGAGTGAGAGCGATAACACCAAATTTAACACACCTCCTCCCCATTCACACCTGAGACCTTGCAACATGACACATGACACAGGGGAGGGAATATGGATTATTGGGCCCAATTTGGACTTTTTTACTTAGGGGTGTACTCACTTTTGTTGCCAGCGGTTTAGACATTAATGGTTGTGTGTTGAGTTATTTTGAGGGGACACCAAATTTACACTGTTATACAAGCTGTACACTCACTACTTTACATTGTAGCAAAGTGTCATTTCTTCAGCGTTGTCACATGAAAAGATAGAATAAAATATTTACAAACATGTGAGGGGGGTGTACTCACGTTTTTGAGATACTGTATATATATATATATATATATATATATACATACACACACATTATATATATATATATATATATATATATACACACACACACATATATATATATATACATATACACACACACACATTATATGTATATATATATATATATATATATATACACATCTATCTATCTATCTATCTATCTATCTATCTATCTATCTATCTATCTATCTATCTATCTATCTATCTATCTATCTATCTATCTATCTATCTATCTATCTATCGAATGTTTGGGGGTTCTAAATAATTCTAAGTAACTCTAGCAAAAAATACTGATTGAAAATAGTGAACAAAAAGTGGCAAAAAAGGCTTGGTCAGCAAGTGGTTTAAGGGTGGGTAACAAATAACTTTTCTAATTTGCTCTCTTTTGGTCTGTTAAATTTAAAGTTCAAAGCATTTTGTTATATCTGTTTGATCCGTGCAAAAAATACCCGTTGACCCTGCCAAAAATGTTGTGAGCTGATAACTTCCTGTTCTCCCTGCTGACTTTTGTCAGTTCTCTATGGACAAAAAAAACCCAGTTTTGTGAAGAGGAGAGGATAGGGGAAGTGTTCTGTAGTCCTTTCTAAGAATGACCAAGCTGCTCCTTTATAGATCCAGTACTGCGAGGTAACGTGTCACCCTAGACAGCATCAGAGGGTGACAATAAGCCTGAAAAAAAGCTAATTCAGCCACCACATCTAAAAACTGGTAAGGTGCTAAAGATTACATTTTTAATGTATTATATTGCAGCTTACCATTTATTAGATGTGGGGGGGGGGTGCATCCGTTTTCTTTTCTTTGGCTTTTTACCGCTCTGTTTTCACCTGGTGATCTGGCCATTAATACACCTTCTGACACAGCTCTGGAGGAATGAGAGCAGGAGGCACAACAGACAGCACCCTTGTCAGTCCAGGGGGGGGGGGGGGGGGGGGAGGAGGATAATATATTAGCAGATTCACATACACTAACAAATTGAAGTCAAACTACAGCCCTCGCTTTATAATCAGTTACAGTTTTTTTTCTTTTTTGGGATAAAGGTTTTGCATTAATAAATAAAAACTGCTTATTGTAAGCACCCCTGCCAGTGTTAAGTGGTTTATCTCATCCATGAAAACTGATTTTGCTGGAGAGCTTGTGCTTTGGAAAAAAAAACAACAGACTTGCTGGCTGGATCACCAGAAGAAAAAAAGAAGAAAGCCCAACAAAAGAAAACGAATGCAGCCATCACAGGTAGGAATTGGTAAGCTGCAATATATTAAAATGTTTGCTTTTGGGTTTAATACTGCTTTATTGGTTTTGATACCTTTCAATTTAACGCTGAAACGTAACACCTAACCATATTCTAACCTACACACAAACAAAATAATATCCTGCATAGACACAGGTAAAAGAAGCTATATGGTAGCGGGGTTGTGTAATGTAAAAGGATCTATTGGGGGGGGGGGGTGGGGGTTGTGTAATATAAAGGGTTCCATGGGGGGGCGGAGGCTGTATAATGTAAAGGGTTCTATGGGGGGGCGGGGGCTGTGTATTGTAAAGGGTTCTATGGGGGGGGGGGCGGGGGCTGTGTAATGTAAAGGGTTCTATTGGGGGGGGCTGTATGATGTAAAAGGGTTCTGGGGGGGGCGGGGGCTGTGTAATGTAAAGGGTTCCATTAGGGGGGCGGGGCTGTGTAATGTAAAGGGTTCCATTAGGGAGGCAGGGCTGTGTAATGTAAAGGGTTCCATTAGGGGGGGCGGGGCTGTGTAATGTAAAGTGTTCCATTAGGGGGGGCGGGGCTGTGTAATGTAAAGGGTTCCATTAGGGGGGCGGGGCTGTGTAATGTAAAGGGTTCCATTAGGGGGGCGGGGCTGTGTAATGTAAAGGGTTCCATTAGGGGGGCGGGGCTGTGTAATGTAAAGGGTTCCATTAGGGGGGCAGGGCTGTGTAATGTAAAGGGTTCCATTAGGGGGGCGGGGCTGTGTAATGTAAAGGGTTCCATTAGGGGGGCAGGGCTGTGTAATGTAAAGGGTTCCATTAGGGGGGCGGGGCTGTGTAATGTAAAGGGTTCCATTAGGGGGGCGGGGCTGTGTAATGTAAAGGGTTCCATGGGGAGGGGGGGATACAGGAAAAAAAGCTATATGGTAGACAAAAATAATAGAGAAAGAGATACGCCAAAAAAACTGTGTACTTTAATGACAAAATAATTGTCAAATATATAGTGAAGATGCCCAGGCTGTGGCAAAAAACTATTGCTATGATAAAAATGAGGCGACACACTGGTGCACAAAAAACAAAAACAAGACAAAAACAAAACGAATAAAATAGCATGTCCGGACGCCAGGAACTCCTTGCACTCGGATGGAATTCCAGCAGAATACCCGCTTTGACCTTTAACCAACAATGGTATAATTTGGGGAATTCCTCCAGTGGCAAACCCCTGGGAGCTCGAGCTGCATAGGGCCAGGAGGGACAGGGGAGAAGGGGAGTGGATAGAAGGGAATAAGTGGAAAAGGAGGAAAAGATATCTCGTGGATGAAGAACCGTGGCTCCGATACAGTGATACTGGCCAAGATCCTGTTAGGAGTCATGTCTGATATTGATTGATGAGTTGACCAAGTCCATCTAATTTATACAGAGGAGGACCTCCCCTGGATAGTGCTCGACAGTGCTGTATTTTGGCCTAGGCCAACAAGGCCCAGGCCTAGGGCGGAACTTTGCAGGGGGGCAGCAAAAAAGCCACCCCCCTCCACCTGAGACTCTATTGGCCACTGGTTGCTAGAGCCACCTCTCTCACCCCCCTCTCTCTCTCTAACCCACCCCATCCCTCTCTCTTCCCCTCTCTACCTCTCTCTTTCGCTCTCATCCCCCCTCTCTCTCATACCCTTCTCTCTCTCTCTCATCCCCCCTCTCTCACATCTCTCTTTCCCTCTCACCCCCCTGTCTCATCACCCCCTCTCTCCATCCCCTCTCACCCCCCTCTCTCTCACCCCCCTCTCGTCCCCCTCTCTTTCACCCCCCCCCTCTCTCTCTCTCCCTCTCATCCCCCTCTCTCTCTCTCCCTCTCATCCCCCTCTCTCTCTTTCATCCCCCCTCTCTCTCTCACCCTCACCGTCCCCCTCACACCCCCCTCGCGAGATCTCAGGGGTTCATGCTGGGACTTTTAGTCCTTCAATTTTGGAGGGAGTCACATCCGTTAAAAAAGAAGTGGGGCAAATTTACATGGGGGGGGGGGGGGGGGCACCCAATTTTAGTCTTGCCTAGGGCAGCACAAAACCAAAATACACCACTGGTGCTCGGAAGATAAGTATTTTGGCGCAAAATAAGAACTGTAATAGCAGCATTCCTATGTACTGCCAGTCATCTCCTAGTTATTCCATCAATGACACTGGCTCTGTTACTTACTTGGAGAGCAAGTGAAACTGGAAATACTCATAAAGATTTCGTCAGTTACACAAGTACATCAACATACAGAGGGGATTCAGACTTGATTGCTGCTATTACAGTTCTTATTCTGCAACAAAATACTTCTCTTCCCATCACTATCGAGGGGAGGTCCTCCTCTGTATAAATTAGATGGACTTGGTCAACTCATCAGTCAATATCAGACGTGACCCCTAACGGGATCTTGGCCAGTATCACTGTGTCGGAGCCATGGTTCTTCATCCACGAGATAGCTTTTCCTCCTTTTCCACTTATTCCCTTCCATCCACTCCCCTTCTCCCCTATCCCTCCCGGTCCTATGCAGCTCGAGCTCCCAGGGGTTTGCCACCAGAGGAATTCCCCAAATTTTACCATTGTTGGTTAAAGGTCAAAGCGGTTATTCTGCTGAAATTCCATCCAGTGCAAGGAGTTCCTGGCGTCCGGATGTGTTATTTTATTAGTTTTGTTTTGTTATACTATATTCTCTCTTCTAGCACCTACCTAGGAAGCAACAAATGAACCCCAGCAACAATAGATCCTCAAGCACACCTCAACACCCCTTGTCATTTCATGCATTCAGTGCTAGAGGTGCCGGAACTGCGTTCCCCCACGTTCCCGCTGAAAAAAAGCCCTGGCTAAATGTATGTTAATATTCCATTCCAAGAACTAATCTTTATATTCAATTTTTGGAAACACCCTTGTGAGGGTACACAAAGTTTCAGTGAACATGTAAGGTAATGGAGGAGATTACACATAACTAACCCCCCCCCCCGTCTACAATACAATCACAATGCTATTGTACCATAAATCATGGATGACACATGTGAAGCTAATAATTGGCTCTGAAGTTCATTTGTTTCGGGACATATCGTCTGTGTTTTCTCATACAATATAAGTAGAGCGGAGAGGATATCGTTATATAATGAATCCAATGAATTCCCTGATTAATGTTCTTTTAGAGCATCCAAAATAGGCGTTTTCTGCCTCTAATTGACATTGGTTGGATCATCGTGCATGTTTGCCAAAATACAATTATGTGGAATGGGTCTAGAGGGAGAATTTCACTTCCAGTGATGACAGAGAGGCAGAATTTTAGTACTGAGCGATGTTTTGTAGCACCGATCTTGCGAAGCTGCATGGAGGGCTGGACTACCAACAAGGCCAAATGGCAGGGCACCATAAGAGCAATGATAGACCCTTAGGCCATTCCAAGTGTAAAGTGTTTGTAAGGGCAAGAGAAAAAACATCATACAATGCTCATCTTTGTAATAAATATACATTTCCCCATGTTTTATCCCTTTAAAGTCCCTGCAAGTACAGAAAAATACTGGTTGATCTGCCAGAAATATACTTAGATCCTAGTTTTCCTCTGTGGAATGACAGCACGTACCTTTTTGTGGACTGTAAGGGCAAGAATTGGTGTCAGTCCTGCTCAGGTGTCCTTTGGTAAATGATTAAATCCCTCCCATTCTCCTCCTACACTTTATTATGGTCATAATAGCTTTTCCGCATCACACTCCAGTCTCATCCAGGCAACTAAGGCTGGTCTCAGAACTTTAGGGCCACATGCATACAAGGTGTTTGCCCGTCTCTCCAAAATGCCTTTCCTCCTGGTAGCAGCTTTTTGGTAGAAAAAAAACTAGGGATCGACCGATTATCGGCAAAGCCGATATACCGAGGGCCGATCTACACTTTCCCACGATATATCGGAATCGGCCCCGGAGGTTACCGATATTGCCAATATTTCGGGAAAGTGCTGTACCGGAGTGATGCCTGCAGCTAGAGGCATCACCCTGGTACTGGCATCCATAGCCGACGGTTGGCTGTCTTGTAATGACAACCGTTGCGGCTGAGAAGCCGCTCGGTTGTCATTACAAGGAGCGGGAGGGGACGTCCCCCCTCTCCCGCCGCCTACTGCGGCTCGCCCAGGTCTCCCGTCCCACCGGTAGACCCGGGCATCCTACCTGCACGGCCGCCGAAGACCCGATCAAAGCCGCATTCGGCTCTGATTGGGTCTCCATGTAAAAACCCGGAAGTGATGTCATGACATCACTTCCGGGTACTCGCAAAAAAATGACAGCATTCATAACAGCCTAACTTGGCATTTTGAATGCTTTTAAGTGCAGAGGAGGGGTTTGGGGGTCTTTTAGACCCCCAGATCCCTACACAAGAGTACCTGTAAAAAATAAAAAAAAATATATATATATATATATTGACCGATACCAATATGCGATGACCAATATATCGGTATATATCGCTTGACGCATGTAATTGGGTTTAGGCGTGCCAATTGCTTGGGCATTAATTCATTTCATTGGACAGAAAAACAATTTATTCTGGCCATGGAAATTAATTAGCGATCAAGTGCTTTACACGCCTAGCGTTAACGGGTGTTGAGATGCGTTTACCTGCATCGATCGTTTTTTCTGCCAAAACGCTGCTGCTCCCAGATTTTTTTCTGCTTCTAAATACCTATACGTGCATGAACACATTGACTAACATGCTGGGGCATTTAGAGGCAGAAGAAAAAATGGATTTTTGTAAGAACTTACCGTAAAATCCTTTTCTCTTAAGCTCATTGACAGACATAGTCTTCTTGATTCTCAAGAGCTGGGTTATGTTGTCTCCGCAGGAGTAGGACTAGGCAGAATGACAAAAACGTTCTGGCTCCACCCTAGGGGCAGTCCCTGAGGGTATATCCTCCCTCTCTCTGCTACAGGGAATCAGTTCTGTTTAAAGCAGTACAGAGAATTTAACCCAACCCAACTCAATGATAGAGGGGCGGGTACTACGTCTGTCAATGAGCTTAAGAGAAAAGGATTTTACGGTAAGTTCTTACAAAAATCCATTTTTCTCTATCGCTCATTGACAGACGTAGTCTTCTTGATTCTCAAGAGCTGGGACATCCAGAAGCAGTGCCACAAATGAGGGGTGGGATTGACAAAATCAAATCCAATCTAGAAGGCCCAACCGGTGCCAAACTAGAAGTTTTAAAGGCTCATTATAAACAAAGAATGAGGCTAAAGAAAAAATTTTTCCAACGGAAAAAAACCCTCGAGGTAGACCACTGGTCTCCTCAAATTGCGGCCTGCAAAACCTTGCGGCCAAATGAGGCATCAGACAATGCCATTACATCAACTTTATAATGTTTAGAGAAGGTATGCACCGACGACCAGGTAGCCGCCTTGCACACCTGGACCACTGACGCCTGATGGCGAAAGGCCCATGACGCACTAAGTGCCCGAGTGGAGTGCGCCTTAACAGGGAACGGGGGCTCCCGACCCTTAATAGAATAAGCCTGTACCACCGTCTGTCTGATCCATCTGGAAATGGTCGCGGCAGATGCAGGCAACCCCTTTTTTGGGTCCATCTGGGATCACAAAAAGTGAATCCGTCTTGCGAAACGAGACTGTCGTTTTCAAGTATACCCTGATCGCCCGGACCACATCCAAGGAGTGCAAAGCAAATTCCCGAGGATGACTGGGCTTAGGACACAGGGAAGGTAATACAATTTCTTCATTCAGATGAAATTCTGAAACCACTTTTGGTAGGAAGGATGGATTCGGACGAAGAACCACCTTATCTCTATGAACCACCAGATATGGTGAACGACAAGATAATGCGGCCAGTTCTGACACCCTGCGTGCAGAAGTAATAGCCACCAAGAAGGCCACCTTCTGGGACAACGTGGGTAGAGGAATCTCCCTAATATCTTCAAAGGGAGGTTTCTGAAGAACCGACAACACTAGATTAAGATCCCAGGGGGGTAACGGCGCGTGCACTGGCGGAGCCAGATGTCGCACCCCCTGGATGAAATTCCGCACCAAGGAATGAGTAGCCAAAGGCTTCTGAAAGAAGATGGCTAATGCTGAGACCTGACCCTTGATAGTACTCAAGGCCAGTTTCTGCTCAACCCCTTGTTGCAGAAAAGCCAATATTCGACTAATCGAATAAGACCGAGGACGGAACCCCAAAGGTTCACACCATGCAATGTAGGACTTCCATGTGCGATGATAAATCTTTCTGGAAGTCACTTTCCTTGCTTCAACTAGAGTAGGAATAACTGAAGCTGACAAACCTTTGTCCTTCAGCACCTGGGTCTCAATAGCCAGGCCGTTAAAGCCAGCGATCGTAAAGCAGGATGGAAGATCGGTCCCTGAGACAGTAGATCCTCCCTGAGAGGAAGTCTCCATGGGACGTCCGCCACCAGTCTGACCATGTCGGCGTACCAAGCTCGACGAGGCCAGTCCGGAGCTACCAGGATTACTGGGATTCCTTCCTCCTCTACCCTGCGAAGAAGTCTTGGCAGTAACGCGAGAGGAGGGAAGGCATATATTAGCTGGTATTGCCCCCACGGGGCGATCAGTGCGTCTGCGGTTTCTGCTAGAGGATCGCGGGAGCGAGCCACGAATCTCTGAACTTTCCTGTTGAATCGTGATGCCAACAGATCCACATCCGGGGTGCCCCACCGTAGGCACAACTGGTGGAAAACGTCTGGATGGAGGGACCATTCCCCCTGATCCAGGGTCTGACGGCTGAGATAATCTGCCTGCCAATTCTCCACCCCCGGAATGAACACCGCAGAGATTGTTGGAACAAATCGTTCCGCCCAGCGAAGAATGCAAGCCACTTCTTTGGCCGCTCGGACACTCTTGGTGCCCCCCTGATGATTGACATAAGCCACGGCCGTGGCATTGTCCGACTGGATCCGAACCGGGCTGCCCTGGAGCTGCTCGGTCCAGTGAATCAGACAAAGTCTGATCGCTCTCAGTTCCAATACATTTATCGGTAACCTGGATTCTTCCGGGGACCAAAGTCCCTGGACAGATAACTGACCAATCCCTCCCCATCCGGATAGACTGGCATCCGTGGTCACTATCGTCCAATATATTGGCAGAAATAACTTTCCCTGGCTGAGCATTGGAGACCGAAGCCACCAAACCAGAGACTCTCTGGTCTGTTTGCTCAATCGTATCTGATTGTCCAGGGATTCCGGATTCCGATTCCATCTGAGAAGAATCTCTTGCTGAAGAATTCGGGTATGGGACTGGGCAAATGGGACTGCTTCGAATGAAGCCACCATCAACCCCAGAACCCTCATGCACGTCCGAAGGGAAGACCAGCTGTTGGACAGTAACAACTGGACTGCTGATTGAATCTTTCGAAGTTTCCCTACCAGAAGGAAAACTCTCGTCCTGACTGTCTCTAGAATTAGACCCAGATATTCGAGCCTCTGGGTGGGAACCAGAAATGACTTTTGCTGGTTCACCAGCCACCCGAATTCCTGTAAAGAAATCATAGTAATTTCTATGTTTTGTAGCAAGGTCTGAGGAGACTCTGCATGAAGCAGAAGATCGTCTAGGTAACCTAGAATCGATATACCTCTTTGGCGCAGAAGTGCCAACATTGGGGCCAACACCTTTGTGAAGACCCGCGGAGCCGTGGCGAGACCGAAAGGTAACGCCACAAACTGATAGTGGTTCTCCTCTACGGAAAAGCGTAGAAAACGCTGATGTCCTGCGAAAATGGGAATGTGAAGATAGGCGTCCTTGATGTCTATGGATGCTAGGACATCCCCTGGATGCAGGAAGGCTGCTACCGTGCGAATGGACTCCATTCTGAATCTTCTTATGTTGACGAAAGAATTGAGTGCTCTTAAGTCCAGAATTGGACGCACTTTGCCCTCTTTCCTGGGTATTGTAAACAGGTTTGAATAAAACCCTTGAAACCGTTCTGTCCAAGGAACGTGGACTACCACTCCTTGTTGTAGTAAATCTGTGACTGCTCTCCTCAGATCTTCTAAACGATCTGCGGATAGACGGATATTGGAAGGGAAGAATCGCGCCGGTGGGAGAGATCGAAACTCGATCTTGTACCCTGACCTTATGACTTCGCAAACCCAATTGTCCGGGATTCTGGAAAGCCATGGATCCGGGAACCGGCGAAGACGTCCCCCCACCCCAGTTATGGGTGGGGGCGCACCTTCAGGCTTTGGATGGTTTATCTTCAGGTCTGGAGGGGGCGGGCTTTTGCTTGCCCGACCAACGACCCCTGACGCCTCCTGTAGGAGCTTTGGAGGACTTAGTTTTTTCACCCGCTGGACGAAAAAACCTCTTGTGAGCAGAAAAAGAAGGCCCTCGTCTTTGACGAGTTCCTCTACCTTTAAAATTTTGCGGTAAAAAGGTGCTTTTTCCACCGGCGAGATCCTTAATGATCTCATCTAAGTTGGCTCCAAATAGACGCTCTCCTGAAAAGGGGATATTAGCCAATGCTTTTTTGGAACCTTGGTCGGCTAACCAACCTTTTAGCCACAGTGTACGCCTGAGAACCACTGCTGAGACTGATGCTCGCGCCATTAATGGAGTGGCTTCTAACGCCGCATCACATACAAACTGTAACCCCTGTATCATTTGTTCCAACAAATCTGATACCGCCTGAGGGACTTCTTCTAAGTCCCGGCATAACCACTTGGTCCATTCAGTTACAGCCTGCGAAACCAGACCAATAGCAATTATTGGTCTGAAAGCTGATCCAATCAAGGAAAACATGGTGCGAGACATAGCTTCTATCTTGCGATCCACTGGATCTTTAAAAGACGGAGCGTCTTCTAAAGGAATAACCGTGGCTTTATTCAATCTAGCAATAGGTGAATCCACCACAGGTGGTTCTGTCCATTTCTTAATAAGGGTTTCCTCAAACGGATAACGCCTGTCAATGCGTTTAGAAATATTAAAAGTGCGTTTTGGCAGACGCCATTCTTCTTCGATTGGATTGCCAAAACATTTGGGCAATGGAAAAACCTTCGCCACTTTGATGCGCTTTTTAGTCCCAAAAGGCTCAGTTTCAGCTATTTCCGATGGAGTACCCTGTAACCTTAAAGTCTCTTGAACAGATACAATGAGTGCGTTTACCAACGCTTCCTCTCGGGCTATGGCGGATGCCGAAACATCCTCCTCACTGTCTGAAGAGACAGGACCCGAGACACCAATACCAGATGAAGTACCTGCAACTGCAGAAATAGGCTCAGAGTCTGAATCCGAAGTTTCAGATAATAAGGGGTTAGGCGGGGGTCGCTTTCTTGCGCCCTGTCCCTGACAAGCCACTTCCACCCGGGACACAAAAGTTTCCATAATAGCTGACAAAGATTCAATTGTCAATGGGGTGCTGGAGGATCCCGCAGACCCCTCGAGGGGATCCGGAGGAGATACATGAGTGGCAGGGTCCATGTTAATACAGGACACCTTTGCCAGCAAAAACAAAAAAACTTTTTCTTTTTTTTTTTTTTTTTTTTGTGTGTCTCCCCCTAGCGCAATAGCGCCCCTCAGAGTACCTGCTTCTCAAACCCAGAGAGAGAGAGAGGGACCCCCAAGGCTCACCAACCGATGCAGTGCAGTTTCCAACAAACTGCAGTCAGCGTCTGTCTTATAAAGACTGGAAGGAGCTGTTTGCTTTTTTCCCGGGCAGAAGGCGTGGCTCCGCCCCCTGTGTATGCCTTCCGGCGTTCCCAGCCCTCCACGAGGTAGCTGGGCTCACAAAACATGGCCGCCCCCATAGAAGAGACATAAGACTCCAAAAACATGGCGGCCGGCGTGACCTGAGGACATACATGCATTCGGTCTACGGCAAAATGGCGGCGGACCGCCGATATCGTCTTCCCAGCACATCCACCTGCACTCTGCTAAGAGGTGACATATGGATCTACAGAGATACACTGCACATAAGGTAGGATTATACCTCCTATGTCTGCTGTAATTTACAGTCTGCTGGGTAGAGTGTTAGCTCTTGAACCAAGTCCACTTCCCACAAACACATGCTGTATTACAAGGGGGACTTGTAAGTATCAGATATATACTGACCATATATGGAGGGGCCCATAATATATACTGCCTCATAATGAGGAAAAAAGGGAACATTTACTCACCATACCGAACCGACAGGCACCCTCTCTTCACCATACCCTCTCCACCGGGGTGGGGGTTTGTGGACGCCTCGACTCTCTGGTACCTGGCGTCCAAGCGAGCTTTTAACTCGCAAAGTCAGTCCCTTTGCTGGGACTCCGTCGCGGCCGACTCAGCGCACTGGTCTGCACGCGCTCTTAGGCAGAAACCGGGGTGACCACTGGATCTCAACATCCAGCCCGTCGCCCGGCCCCGCATACTTACTTGAATATGTCGCGGCCGACCAAGCGCAATGCCATGGTCTGCGCGCGCTCGTAGGCTGGCTGGGGTGACCACAAGTGTCGCCCAGTCCGGCATTTTTGCTTGAAGATCTCACAGGAAAAAAACACTGGAGAAAACTACCTAAAAAAATGTCTTTTTCTTAAAGAAAAAAAGTCTTGCCAGGACCAAAAGATCCCAGCAAGGAACTTAGGTCCTTACTCCTGACTAGACAGAAAAAAACTGATTCCCTGTAGCAGAGAGAGGGAGGATATACCCTCAGGGACTGCCCCTAGGGTGGAGCCAGAACGTTTTTGTCATTCTGCCTAGTCCTACTCCTGCGGAGACAACATAACCCAGCTCTTGAGAATCAAGAAGACTACGTCTGTCAATGAGCGATAGAGAAAAACGTCAGACCTTCCTAACAGCAACATTAAAAACATCCAGTGTGCATGAGGCCTAAAGGCGAAGTTCACCTCCTAGGTGGGTGCTAGGAAAAGCATGTGTGTGGCCCTGTCTGCTTATCAGGGGGGCCTGATCAGTCAGTTAGGCTGTCATGTGTTCCCAGGTGTGGTCTGTTGAGTCTGGGGAGTTTCCCCACTATCCTATGGGGGGGCTCTTGTTGGACAGTGAAGGAAACCTGGCCAATGGCACACCAGGGCTTATATCTGTCTCAGTGGGTGGAGTTTGCCGCAATGCACCCTGGGACTGGGTATAAGCCTGAGGGGAACACGTGACAGAGGGTCTTTGGCGGGAAGCAGAGTCCCGGGAGGAGGCTGACAGCTGTCTCTCCTCTTGTCAGAGCAAGTGAAGGTGTCCTGGGCGGTCGGCCTAGAGGACCGGAGGCTGAGCTGGGCTACAGGAAGGATCCAGAGTGCTGTGGACCGAGTTGAGCTGCTGGGCAGAAGTTTCCTAAAAAACCAGTGTTGAGAGTACTCGAAACTGCCCAGGGGTCTGCTTGAGAGAGGGGGCCACTCCAGAAGGTCAAAGGGATCCGGTAACCAGCTAGCCAGTAGTGTTGGCTTAGAAAGGGGGTGATAGAGTCTAAGCCCTGAAGATTAGAGAGAAAGAGGGTGCCGGTGCAGGCCCTGAAGTGATCAGTAATGTATTCAAGTAGCTACCTCAGCAGGAGTGCTTAGGGGAGCTTGAAGAGGACTCTTTTAGTCAGAAAAGCAGTCCCAAGTCAATTCAGCGTTAACAGGCATCCGGCCAGCGTTAACCAGCGTCAAGTCAGCGTTGATGGGCATTCAGCCAGCGTCAAGTCAGCGCCAAACTGCAATGTTCAAGTGTCCCTGCCAAACGAGCCTTGTTTAGTTCCAGGAGTATCCCACTCATCCCTTCTCCTATCCAAGTTACCAAACAAATACAAAAACCCAAAAGATACTGGACTGGTCATTGTCTCAGTGCTCACACTTGGAGAACATGCTTAAATATGCTGTTGTTGCTAGCGGTAACCCAGGAGGACCCATATCCAGCAAAACGGCTGGGAATTGTGCTACACCAGTAAATAGCCTGTGCTCAAGGAGCCCCAGTAGATATTAAAAAAAATTGGCAAGCTTCTAGGAGACCCCAAATGGCCTTCAGACACTGGGGCTCCTTGACTGCACATACACACATACATACATACATATAGATACATACATACATATACACATATATATATACACACATATTCGGGAGACACGCTCCCTTCCTCAGAGCTCTGAGGAAGGGAGCGTGTCTCCCAAAACGCGTCAGTGTTCAAACAACAGGGATGAATACCTCCACATGTGGTGGACTCATTCAATGTGATCTACAGTATGCTCTTCATGTCTGTGAGTATGTTTTGGGCTTTTCAATAAAATCTTTAAAAGGTGTCCAAGGGTAATGCAACAGGTTTTTGTACCTCCTTTCTTTCTTATGCACATTAGATGGCACTAGGTCACATGATCTGTAACAGCAGCATTATTGTGGATTGGTTCCATTGCATAGACTTCCATACAAAAGAGAACTTAAAGGGAACCACTCACAACTAGGCTTATGGAGTGGAATGTTTCTAAGCAGGACATGGGGGAGATGGGAACTGTGGCTATAGTGTAACTTCTCTGACTAGGACATGTAGAACCCTGTCACAGCTCATGGGTCAGGGGTGTAACTTACTTGGTTCCTTATAGCAGTCCCTACTTCCCTTTCAGTTAAGAGGTATAAGTAGCAAAGAGGGGTGGAGTCGGGGTGAAACAGAGAAGTTAGCAGAGTGAGAAGTGTGTCCTGGGCCTTAGTGAGAGAATTGGGGCATCAGCAAGAATATGTGAACTTTAGTGCAATGAACTTCCACTTGGGGTTTTTCCATTTGTACCTTCCCTAGTGGGTCCTGCCAGGAAAGCGGAGGAACTCTACTAAGAGAGTACCGTTTTAGTGGGCAAGAGTCCTAGGGTTGACTGGCGATGAGGAAATGAACTATGATGAAAATGGACTGTTTTGTTGCAAACCCTTCCATCAGTAAATTGGAGTTCAAGTGGGACGTGGACCGAGTTTCTTTACTCCTGTGGATCGTAGAGTGGCCTATACCTGGGAAGTAGTGTAATACACTAGCTCGGTTAGAAAACTGGTGGTGGCCAGGAGAAGGGTCGATCAGCCTGCTGGTGGGGGTGAGTTCACCACATGGACCATGGGCCTTAAAGCCTGTGACCCTTATATTATATTGGCTGTTTGGTGTGGCCCCCTAGGGACCTGGTCTGCAACTGCAGATTCTGGAGGCCCTGTATGTTGTGACAAGTTAGCTGAAGTTTCCTGATAAGGCAGTAGACTAAGAAGAGTGAGCCAGAACAATGGGTGAGGTACCAACATTCCTTGCTGCATATTCTACTATAGGCTCCAGCACAGGGATTGAGTAAACAACCTGCCACTAGGGGATGCTACAGGAATGTCGGTTATTCTATCAACTGTTACCATAAACACTTTCTCTTATTCTATAACTGACTTTATCCAAGCAATTGTTTAGTGGGAATGTCAATTGTACTGGCATGCTATACAGATGGTGTTTAAAAGTCACTGGTTTTGGACTTGCAGTAAGCCTGGACCACCTGATGGAAACCAACATGGACAGAAATATAATATAAAAGAGCAGATTGTCCATATCTAATTTGGGTTTCTCTTCTGAAACTGCAGCTTAAGCCAAAGAATAAGTAGCACAAATACAGAACTTTCTTGGCTCTGTCCAAAACTTTCCAAGATGGATGACCATAAGCAACCATTTTCATTAGCAGCAGAGTTGTCTGTGATCGTATTGCATAATGTTTTGGCTCTTATCAGAACTTATCATGCATCTGATGATGTGTGAAAGCCATCTGTGTATCTTCAGCCTGCATTATAATAAAAAGGATTGACCATATGACTTATTCAATGGTGCTGTTACTAAAACCAACTAAGATGTATTAAGAATCTGAATAAAAGAGATTATGTATGGTCACCAAACGTTTCAGGGAAACATAAAACCTAATTTAAAAGCATTTTGCAAACAGAATTGTATGCGGTAAGCCACTCAACCAATGAGTACGTACGTCAGATTGAGTAGACTTCACTAGACTGGATCATGCAATATGATTGGTGGTTGTGCGTTATTGTTCACTCTTGACCAGTTTCACGTTGAACAGATTTTGTACAAGCTGGTGTGTATGCCTATTTCAATACACTATTTTTCTACGGTGGAGTGAGATTTTGCCATCAGAATTTTATGACTGGTATTTTTTGTATCACCCTCCTAGGTAGGTGCTAGAGAGAGAGTATTGTTTTGGATCTCTTCTGCTTATTAGAAAGATTTCCAGGTCAATCTATATTGCTCTCTGCCTACCAGAGAGCAGGATCTGCTAATGAGTTCTGCTTATGGTACTCCGGTGCAGCTCAGTTTGTCTGAAGTGTTTCACACTGGTCCAATAGGGAGGCATATTGGACAGTGGGAGGAAACCTGACAAATGAATGCACAGGCATTTAGTGCAGCCCTGGTGATTGGCAGAGGAAAGTGCTTTGGTGCATGCTGAGATACTGTATAAATGCCAAGGGCACATGTGCTTGAGGTCTTTCAGCTGGGGAGCGGGGTCTCTCTGTAGAAGTTGCCATGTCCGTGTCATAGGGCCTGTCCTGAGAGGGCAATTCCTTCAGCTGGAAGAGTCAGTGGATGGGTGTCAGACAAGGGAATGCTAGAGAGTATCCTGAAGATAATGTAGTTGCCTCAAGTCTGCTGCTGGAGAGAGCACTTCCATACAAGTGGCAGTATGGTTACAGCGGTGTGACTGCTTCTACAAGTAACCTGGTTAGGCCAAGTTAGAGTTGTCCTTATCTACTGTAAATAGTTCAAGTTGGAGTATCCCACTATTCCCTTCTCCCATCCAAGTTTCACAATAAATAAAAAAAGCAAAAAAAAACCCTGTACTGTTTATTGAGCAACGAGCCATTTGGAGTAAGGATGGATGTGTGAACTGCAGCCCTTTCTTGGAGAGGCCAGCAGTTCAGGGGCTGCTGGGCAGTCGGCTGCCCATAAAAAGGATTCTGTTGGCAGTTTAATGAGGGGTCATGCCGTTTTGGCCCAACCTGTCGTTTCCGCCATGAGTGCTCTGGGATTTGGAGGCTCCCACAGTTATGCCAAATGTTTTAGGAGAGGGAAGTCCCAGCCCGGTGAGTCTGCTTCAAAAAGTGAGGACACCGGTAAGCTTTCCCGTGATGGTGCCGTATCTAGGTAGATATCCGCGGAGGGAGGCGGCTATTTTCTTGGCTGATGGTTTTGCCTATGGCTTTCGCATTCCTTGTTCTTTGCCAGGTGCTCAATCTTCGCTGCGTATGAATTTAAAACCGAAGCTTCAATTCCCTCAGGTTATTTCTGCCAAATTGGCTGAGGTGGAACTTGCAAGAATGGCTGGACCATTTGACCATCCTCCCATTCCATTGCTGCATGTGTCTTCGTTGGGGGTGGTCCCCAAAAAGGAACCCAACAAATTTACGCTGATACACCATTTGTCGTATCTGAAGGGAGCTTCGGTGAATGATGCCATTTCACCTGACCTGACCTTGTGTCTTATATCTCTTTTGATGCAGCGGTTGGTTGGATGCAGCGTTATGGCCGGAGATCGTTGTTGGCAAAGACGAATATTGAATCTGCCTTTGGTTTGCTTCCGATCAATCTGGAGAGCCAACATTTGCTGGGTTGTTTTTGGGGGAGGCAGTTTTTTCTTGATCAATATCTCCCGATGGGATGTTTCATTTCCTGCACGTATTTGGAGCACCTTTGAAGAATGGGTGGTGCGGGAGGAAACACAGTTCCAATCGGTACTTCATTATTTAGATGATTTTCTTTGTATTGGCCCCCCAGATTCCTCAGTTTGTTCTGTGTTGTTACACACTTTGGAATCTATTGCAAAATGGTTTGGGATCCCTCTGGCGCCTGACAAAACAGAAGGTCCTGTTATGATCATACAATTCTTGGGTATTATGATTGACACGCAAATGATGGAATGTCGCTTGCCGCTTGACAAATTGGAGAATTTGCGTTAAGATGGTTGGGCAAGCCAGGTTGATGAAAATTGTTAGGCTTAAACAATTGCAGTTTTTATTGGGTAAGCTTAATTGTGGCTGCCGCATTATGTCTATGGGGCGTATCTTCTGTCGTTGTCATAGCGCCGATACTTCAGGGGCACCACTGCCGCATCACTACATCAAGCTCTCCCGTGAGCACAAGGCTGATCTGGGGGTTTGGGATGAGTTTCTTGCCTCCTTTAGTGGCAGATCTTTGTAAATCTCTTTCGATGTCGCCCTTTACACTGATGCTGCAGGCAGTTCCGGGTTTGGGGCTGTCAACGGGCATGGTGCACAGCTGCATGGCAAGGCAGCAGGGCTCTTATGGAACTTGGTGTTCCTGGAGTGGTTTCTAATTTTGGTAGCCATTCTAATCTGGGACTCCAAGTTTTGTGATCGTCTGATTTAGTTTCATTACGATAACCTGGGGGTAGTGGAAGTTGTGTCCAACCTATCTGCCTCTTCGCCACCAGTTGTGTGCCTAATGCGTCACCTTGTTTTGCGTTAAGTTTGAATTGATTTGTGCAAGCTGTTCATGTCCCAGGTGTGTTGAATTTCATCGCCGATTCTTTGTCTCGTTTTCAGTGGGAAAGGTTCCAAAGGCTGGCACCGGATGTGGAACAGCGCGGGGTTCCTTGTCCCGAACAGCTGTGGAGACTGGCGTTGGAGTAGCTGGAGAGCTATTACGTCGCTCTGTGTATGCTGTTGGTGGCATGTACTCCTTTCAAACTTAATCTACACGCAGTCACTATTCTTTAGCACTGGGGTCATTCTACTCACATGGATCATCGGTTGCCTCCTGCCATTATCCACCAGGCTCTTCCTAGAGAGGGAAATGCAGACTCACACAACCATAGGAGAGCTTGACTCTTTCCCTCCAACTTCCTCTTGGGTGTCTCCAGTGAGCTTATTCAGACCCGACTTGATCCCGGATTTGCAAATAGGCCCCCAGCTAAGCCTAGCTGGGACCTCAGCGTCTTCCTGAAGACTTCCTCTAGGATCCTGCACCAGGGGCAGAGTGTCTGCACAAGGGTCTCCTTCTGCAGGACTGGACCCAGCAACCATGCACCTTTTGGCCCAGGCCTCATTCTATTTAGGGGCTCTCCACATCTCCCCAGGGATTGGGTAGAGATTGGATAGAGTTCAATAAATAATCTTCCTCCCGCTATGATTCTGGAATCCTCTAGAGGACAGAGGAAGTAGTAGAGCAGCAGCCTGTGAAACCCTGAGCAGCCTTAAATAATGAACCCCTGTTCCACTGATTACAAGGGAGCCAAACTAAATTTCCTTAGCAGTTTGCTCTACACTAAGTGGTGCAACACAGGGAAACCATAGTAAGCATGTAAAAGCAGGTGTGCAGATGTCAGTCACATCCTCCATGTTTCCCTCCTTGTTGGGCGCCAAGCGAGAGTCGCATGAGATGTCTAGCATGGGGTGCCTTCTTCTGGACTACGTTAGGCACTTCATGACAGGGTCACTTTACACACACACGTGGGGTACCTTTACTTTGTGTCATTTTTCTCGATACCTTGTGACAAGACTGAGGCGAACATGGGGGAATACTCAACCTTAAGGCGGGCCTCTACTCTTTGTGATGAACGTACACTGCAGTGCAACCTTTCTCCAGTTAACTCTTGGTTTCTCGTGTTAATGCAATGCAAAACTTCCACAGTAACTTGCATTTTGGAGGGACAAGATGAGCCAATGTCCACAACCACCTGTCCAACATTTTCCACAACAGCTCCTCAGTAATGAAGTGGGCCCTGCCATGCACTTTATGTGGGCTCCATGTATGTACTCAACTTAACTTCTGTACAGGATGGGGAACCTTTACAATGCAATCGGCTCCTATTGCCATGGGAGACAGACCACTGGCCCAAGGAGTGTTGACAATATCTCCATCCCTGCCAAAAGTCATCCCACCTATAACAGGTACACGCTTTTGACAGGCTGCTTGTTACATCTCTATTACTCTTGGCAACTACTTATGACTTTGAGTTACTTCATTCTACGTTGATGTCTTCATACCACAACATGTTAAGACCCACTGGTTAACTGTGTGTGTGCCAGTTACTTATGATACACTTTTAATACCTTCAGACCAGGCAAGGACAACAGTTCAATACTTTACTTGGCAAACGTGCAGAAATAGACACAAACAGTCCAACAGGCAAAACATGATATTCCTACATCCCTACTACTAACTATAGGCTTGTGTGTTGCCCCGGCATACCTGCTAAGATATGGTCCATCAATTACAGTCCTTCAGAGGCATTTCTCAAGCACTGGTGTCTTCAGGGTAAAACCCAAGTTAAAAGTCTCTGTTGCAGGCCATGACTAGTGACATTTTCCTACTCTCACGGGTCTCTTTGTCTGTCTCTGTCTCTTACAGGTAGCACAACCCACAGTTGTGCTAGAGCTACATGACTTCTCTCCTGGTCCTCTCCTACAGGGCTAATGACGGCAGCTCTTGGCAGCAGCAGCTGCAGTATCTCTGTGTAGTGGCTGGAGACTACACGCTGGATCTTGTCTGCACTTGTCACAGCACAAGCTGATCAGCAGGTGCCAGCCAACGAATGATCGCCGGCACCCACTGATCGGCTCCATCACTTCAATGAAGGGAGTTCTGTGATGCAAACCACAACGAGCTCTGAACACTGACAGGCGATCTTGCTGTTTTTTTTATTCCTTGCAAAGCAGGGGGGAAAAAAAACCCAGCAAGATCACTTAGTAAAAGTACTACATAATACACACATTGCACATAGTTAGGCACACATTTAACCCCTTGATGTTAACCTCTTCCCAGTCATTAGTACAGTGACAGTGTATAGTATTAGCACTGATTACTGTATTAGTGTCACTATTGATGTCAGTTAGTTAGTGTACCCCCCCAGGCAGCATGAGCTAGTGTCAGATTGCCCACCACACTATTGCAGTCTCAGGAAGTCGCTGATCACCCTCATTATATCCTCCTGTATTGAATTGTACTGTAACCGTATTGTCTTCCCCCACACTGTAAAGTGCTGCGAAAACTGTTCGCGCTATATAAATCCTGTATAATAATAATAATAATTACTAGTATAAAAAAAAAATCCATTAGCTATACCAGACACTATAAATTTCACGCAAACCAAATAATATACACTTATTGGGATTTTATTTTAGACATGTAGCAGAATACATTTTGGCTTAAATTCACGAAGAAAGTTAATTTTAATTTTTTTTATTGAATAGGTTTTAAAGCAGAAATAAAAAAAAAAAGTTAATTCTTTTTTGTTTATATTGCAAAAAGGTAAAAATTAAAAACAAAAAGGTGTTCAAATACCACCAAAAGAAAGCTCTATTTGCGTGAAAAAAATGATACACATTTCGTGTGGGTACAGTTACGCCCCTAACGACATCAACCTTGTGACGAAACGCATTGGGTAGGACCAGACGTGGCGTCACCACACTACTCCGGCCAGTCTTTTTTTGTCTATGTACTGTACACTGCAGCTTGATGTTACATCCGGATCTCTGATATATACGATACATGCTTTCTTATCCTCGATGTTTGTAAGTGCAATTCTTTTTAATAAATTGATTTGGTTTTCCTGTTTTACACTATGATTCTTACTCTATCCACATCCATTGGAACCCTCATGCTTTCTGGAGGTTTGGTCGAATGAATAAGTGCTGATGTCTCTACATGCCTGGGATATCCATTTAGCGCTTTTGGCTTTTCCATTAAGTTGGGGGCCATCTGACTCTGGTAAGCTGCCATCCTCTTCAGTGTTTGGTATAGTGTTTTTTCACATAGCGGAGTTGCTTTTGGAGATTATCCTTCACGCATGATGGGACTGGTGGTGGTGCTTTCTACACACATTTTTTATAACTTCAATATTTTTTACTATTGAGCTTTGCTGGATCTTTTATTGTCACATGCAAATGGACTTTTCATGATTTATTATTGCTATTATTGTACTTTTGTAGGATTGTTTTTATCACTTTATATATATTTTTTATTATATTATATATATATATATATATATATATATATAGGATCTTTTCACTGTATCACATGTATATGGATTTTTCATAATTTATTATTGCTATCTTTGTATTTTTGTAGGATTATTTGGACTACGTCGCACATTCATATTCAATTTATTATTTTTTCATATATGATTCAATTTTTATATATGAATTTATTGTCTATATACGATTCTATATACATTTTTCACAATATTTAATCAATTTTTTGTGAGCGCTGTACTTTTCCTTTATTATTTTTGTGGGTACAGTTGCATTATGTAGCTCAGTGCAGAATACAAAAAAAAATGGCCTGGTCATGAAGAGGGGGAAAATCTCCCGGAGCTGAAGTGGTTATCTTTAATTTCTTATTTCGTGTAATTTTATTAGAAATCTTTGTGTTTAGCACAACTAGGAAAAATAGTCCCTTGCCACAAAGTAAAATCACTGGCAGAATGACTTGACATCTTTGCTTCTGATCCAATGCACCCCTACAGCCTGCTTTGACCGAATTCCTCCAAAGAGGGGAAAATGAAACAGCTCTGCTATTTCTCCCTCTGCCATCAATGCGGCGAGCAAGCCAACCATTTCCTAATGTGATCAGCTCAGCGGACGACGAGTGCCAGGTTTAAAAATCAGACTTTCCAGAGCCGAGTCCGATGCAAGGAGCAGCCAGGGCCTAAAGCCCAGAAGGGGATGTCAGAATCCTGGCGAGTAACGGCGTGCCTCTGCGTGGATTTACTGTATGGATGTCAATGTTGGGGAGCGGCTACAGCGGCTTGGCTCCTGCTGACTTGACTCTGATTTCCCTGGGGGTTCGTTCTCTGTAATTAAGACTTTTTCAGCTGGCACCTGTCTCTGCTTCACAGACTATTATCACCCCTTGCTTCGGAACACTGCATGTAATATACGGACAATATAGCTATTCTGCTGGATGGCCCACTAAGCTAGGTCAGACACCAAGAGTAACCATTTATGTACTCTGCTGCTACGGGAAACTGACCTGTTAAAGCTGAACTCCAGGCACAAAAACTTTCATTTAAATATTATTTTCCTAAATAGCCACAAAAAGGATATAAATCCAGTTGTGTGTGCACCAAATACCTTTACAAACCCAGATATTACCTATGGTACCATGGATATGGTACCATCGTGTTGTAGTTAGCCCCAGCTATATCCAAACTATGGCCCTCCAGCTGTTCAGAAGCTTCAATTCCCATCATGCCTAGTTATGTCTGTGAATGTCAGAGATTTACAATGCCTCATGGGAACTGTAGTTTCAGAACAGCTGGAGGGCCGTAGTTTGAACACCCCTGGGCCCTAAACAGAAAGCAGAGCTGTGGGAGGGACCAAACAGGCTCCACGCACTACCGGCTGCCTGCAGAAAACTAGAGGAGGAGGGCGGGGACAAGACCAGTCACTCTGCACAAGGAGAGAGAGTAGCAGTGATCGGTCTTTATCCAGAGATGTATAGTAACTAAGTAGAACTACTTCACTACTGTACTTAAGTACCGAAAGGCGGTATCTGTACTTTCCTAGAGTAGAATTTTTTTCTCCTACTTCCACTTTTACTTCACTACATTTTTTCAATGTTTTTAATACTTCTACTCCGATATTTTTTTTTTTTGTGCTTTATAGTTACTCGTTACTATTATAAAAATGACCACTGCCAGAACAGTAGATGGCAGGTTTCATGAAGCTCAAAACATGTGTATTATCAGCGCATACGAAAATAAAGGCTACTGTATGTATAAATAAAAGCTGCATTTGAAATAATAAAAAACAATATGATGTTCAACCTTTTGATTTCTTTCTTTAATAACTACATAACACAGTACTTGTACTTTTACTTTCAGTACTTGAGTAGCTTTTTTTTTTTTTCAAAACTACTGGGACTTTTACTTTCAGTACTTGAGTAGCAAAATTTAAAAAAAAAATACTACAAGTACAAAAAATGTTGAATACTTTAGTACTTCTACTCAAGTCACTTTTTGATTGAGCACTTCCACTTCTACTCAAGTCACTTTTTGATCGAGCACTTCTACTTTTACTGAAGTATGGGTTTCGAGTACTTTATACAACTCTGTCTTTATCACAGGAAGTTCCTGCAAAGCATTATAACAATTCTTTGTGGCTTTCAATTACTATAAATTCTTTGATCTTTTTTGCATACAATATATTATTTGCTTTCACAAAACAACGCCCAAGGAACTTTTTGAGACACACATTAAATATAAAAACTGAATCGATATGCACTAAATAATGTAGGACGCGGCGCTTGTGGTAGGGGGAGCACACTATTGATTAGATGTATATATACTTACAGATATTGGAGGGATTTCTTACAAGTTCTGTCTGGGAACTGCAACCTTTATAGAGGCAGCCTTACCTTGCTGAATGGTTTCCAAGGGGATATATCCTCCTCGATTTTGGATATGTTGATAGTGGAGATGTCCCGTTCATGAGTGTGTAAACCGGATACTGGATGATTTCATCTTTTAAAGGCTGGTGTTGTAAGAATTATGGGACCATTCCCAGCTCTCAACTAATTTTTTCTCCTTTTTTTTTACTAATGCATATAATCCTGAATCCTGAGGAAGCCCCTTAATAGGGTGAAACGCATCGATCCTTAGGCATTTATATGCTGTCTTTCAGATCTCACCAATATTGAGTTCATTATATGTTCATTGGATCACAATATTGTTGTACTGTCTATATGAAATGTTTTTTAACCTTTTTTTTAAATTTTCTATATATTAACCACTATATATATATATATATATATATATATATATATATATATATATATATATATATATATTAGCCGCCGGAGGCTCGCTCCCGCTGTTTTCATTCACAGCGGGAGTCGGGCCAGGGGAGGAGCAGCGGCGATTGCCGCTGCTCTTACCCGATCGTCGGGGATCGAGTCTGGAGATCCGCCAGCTGTGTGTAAACACAGCGGGCGGATCTCCATAGTGACAGGGAGTGACAGATCGGACTGTTCAGCATAGCTGGACATCCGATCTGTCCATGACTCACTCAGTCACCTCCCCCCCTCCACGTCAGTAAGCACCAGGCATACATTAACCCCTCCCTCTCCAATAAAATTAACCCCTTCCCTGCCAGTGTCATTTTTACAGTAACAGTGCATATATATAGCACTGATTACTGCAGTAATGTCACTGGTACCCCCAAAAGTGTCAAAAATGTCAGTCAAGGGTCCGATCTGTCCGCCGCAATGTCGCAGTCCCGCAAAAAAAATCGCAGATCGCCGCCATTACGCGTTAAAAAAAAAAACACCAAAAATGACAGAAATCTTTCCCTTTGTTAGTAAACGCAATAACTTTTGCGCAAACCAATCAAAATACGCTTATTGCGATTTTTTTTACCAAACATAGGTAGCAGAAAACAAATTTGCCAAAATTTTTTTAAAAAATTGGTTTTTACATCTTTTTTGGGGGGAATTTCATATAAAAAAATGTTAAAAATATTGTTATTTTTTCAAAATAAACGCTATTTTTTTGTTTATAGCGCAAAAAGTAAAAATCGCACAGGTGATCAAATACCACCAAAAGAAAGCTCTGTTTGTGGGATAAAAAGGACGTAAATTTCGTTTGGGTACGGCGTCGCACGACCGCGCAATTGTCAGTTGAAGTCGCACAGCGCCGAATCGCAAAAAGTGGCCTGGACGGAAGACAGCAAAATCCTCCGGTGGTAAAGTGGTTAATAAAGTGTTTTAAACTTTTTATATTTTCATTTTGTATAAATTGCTGCGTATATCATCACTAGGCACCTTAAAATCCCTATTTTGTCCCTGTCGTTTTCTCCCTTCTGGAGAACGGACGGGAAACCCTACTATTACACAATAATGTACATAGGATAGAAATGGTTACATAGGTTTTCAGCAATGCACATAAGTCCTAATAAATACGTTCTTGCACAAATCTCTTGACACGTTTCGTGAGGCAGCGCTCACTTCCTTAGGGGATTGTGAGAACTCGTATACCTATATATAAATTCACTGAAGTATCAAAAAGAGAATTAACTGGATACGGATCCAAGCAGTTAAAAATGATGTAACAAAATAAAATTAAAAAAAAAAAACACAAAAATGTATATGCCAACTGGTCCACACTGTCCTGGCCGGGACTTGTAAGCAGGACCAGACCGACCATGGAAGATCACATAGACCTCGTAGGAGAAGGTGGCAGAATTGCCAATGCTTCAACCATGTGGGAAGCATGAGATGGCACTTCTCCCCAGCAGGACAAACAGCAATGGTTGAAACGTTGGTGACTTTTTTGCCTTCTCCCATGAGGTCTTTGCGATCTTTCATTGTCGGTCTAGTCCTGCTCACAACTTCCGGCCAGGATGGCTTAGACCAGTTTATATATTTTTGTGCTTTTTATGAATACATCATTTTAACTGCTTGGATCAGTATCCAGGGAATGCTCTTTTTTGATACTTCAGTGAATTTATATATATGAGCTCTCACATCGCTTGAGAAAGTGAGCACTTCCTAGCGAAATGCGTCGAGAGTTTTGTGCAAGAACTTGTTTATTATGAATTATGTACAAAAACCAATGTAACCATTTCTATCCTATATACATTATGGCGTAGTGCATACCTATTCAGTTTTTAGATTTGATGTGAGCTTTTTTAGATGTGTATTTTCAATAAATAGTAAAACTTTTAAGCATTTTCATTGTGTTTCAAAAGGTCCTTTGGGCATTGTTGTCTTGTGTATTTATGTACTGTTTGGGGCTGAGACACATTATGCCCACACACACCAGCTATCCAGTTTGATTTTTTATTTGCTTAAAACAAGCATGTGAAAGTCAGGGAGCTACTGGTGCTTTCCAGTCAATGCTGCACTTGTGCTAAAATAGGAACATTTCCTCAATGCCTTCTGAAATTTGTAGGTACTCTGATGCAGCTAGGATCCAGACAGCACCTCTAAGGTTACTGGGAGGTGTACGGTGTTTTTCTGAGAAGGTTTCCTCAATTAAATATTATTATCGGGATTAAAAAATAAAAATTAAACCTTTTTTTCAAAGTATGTTAAATATACTGAGAACAAACAATTCATACATACTCATGCCATATAGAAAGTGGTAAATATTTGGTTGGTACTTAAGGTTCTTAAGGTAGCTCATGACTACAAGCTCAGTAGGAGTATCTGATTTAAAAACACACATTTTAACAAGCCACCTGAATGACTCAGAGGAGAGATACTCCCCCAACCATTTTCTCCAAGCAGAGGTGCAACCATCTAGACCAGTGGTTCTCAAATCCGGTCCTCGGGACCCACCAACAGGCCAGGTTTGCAAGATAACTAAATTACATCACAGGTGATCTCATTTGCTTCTCAGTGATTGCAGTATTCTAGTCTGCATCCCCCAAGGTAATACTTAAAATCTGGCCTGTTAGTGGGTCCCGAGGACCGGATTTGAGAACCACTGATCTAGACCTTCTGCAGGACCAGTCTACAACTGCAGAGCTAGTGCTAAGCGTTCTTAATATTCAACCCAACATGCACGTATGCACCTTTTAGTGATGGTTTTGCCCTTGTCACTGCTGTAGGAGTAAATTGTCACCCGGGTTGCTCAGACTGGGGAGAAGTGAGGAGGAACTCATCTTGGGAGGGACAGAGATAGGTAGAACAAAGCAAAAATGTAAGTTATGAAAGTGGGATTACCCTTGGCTTGGGGTCAGGGGATGAAGAGTGGAGGTTTACCCCCAAAGTATGAAGTGAAATGAAACAAAAAGAATCAGTGTGGGCACTAGTGCTCTCTTGGAAATAACGGTTTCTTGTTTGAAGTAGGATGTATATCCCTGTTGGAACCCTAACTACAGTGAAGGCTTGGTCATTGAGCAAAGGCAAACGGGTGTGACTCTTCGTTATGGGGGGGGGTTCAAAGAAGAGCTGAGAACCTAAAACTGTTCTGGCTAAAGATCGGTTCATGTCTCCTGGATCAAGGACTCGGAATGGTACTCCTTGGGTCGGTTTTTAGCACTTCCCAGTTTGTTGGTGCTGGTTTAAATACTCATGTAAATCCCTGTTGGAGCCTTCATTATAGTAAAGTTTTGGTTATTAAGCAGGGGCAACCGGATGTAACTCTACCTTACTGAGGGGGCTCAAAGAAGGGCTGAGTACCAAACATTACTCTGGCTATAGATTGGCAGCATGTCTCCTGGAACAAAGACTGGGAATGATACTCGTTGAGTTGGCCTCAAGCACTTCCTTCTGTTGGGTGGATACCAGTGCTGTATTTTGGCCTAGGCCAACAAGGCCCAGGCCTAGGGCGGCACTTTGCAGGGGGGCAGCAAAAAAGCCGCCCCCCCCCTCCACCTGAGACTTTATTGGCCACTGGTTCCAAGAGCCGCCTCTCTCACCCCACCTCTCTCTCTCTCACCTCCTTCTCTCACCCTCTCCTTTACCTCCTTCTCTCACCCCCCCCTCTCTCTCTCTCACCCCCTCTCTCTCTCATTCCCGCTCTCTCTCATTCCCTCTCTCTCTCATTCCCTCTCTCCCTCATTCCCTCTCTCTCATCCCCCCTCTCTCTCTCATTCCCCCTCTCTCTCTTACCCCCCTCTGTCTATCACCCCCCCCTCTCTCATTCTCTATCTCACTCTTTGATCCCCTTCTCGCTCTCATCCACCCCTCTCTTTCATCCCCCCCTCTCTTTCATCCTTCCTCTCTCTCTCCCTCACCCCCCCCCCCCTCTTGTGAGATCTCAGGGGTTCATGCTGGGATTTGAAGTCCTTCAATTTTGGAGGGAGTCACATCCGTTAAAAATGGAGTGGGGCAGATTTACATGGGGGGGGGGGGGGGGGGCGCCAAATTCTAGTCTTGCCTAGGGCAGCACAAAACCAAAATACGCCACTGGTGGATACAGTATGTGAGTGCTGGTTTACACATTCACGAAGCTTGAAGGATGTTGGAACCATAACTACAAAAAAGTTTTGATCATTAGGCAAGGGCAACTGTGGGGGGGCCTGAAGAAGGGCTGAGAACCTAACATTATTCTGGCTATAGATTGGCAGTATGTCTACTGGAATAAAGACTGAGAATGATATTTGTTGGGTCGGCTTCAAGCACTTCCTGTTGTTGGGTAGATGCAGTCTGTGGTTGCTGATTTACACTCTCACAAAGGATGTACACCCCTGCTAGAACCCTAATTACAGTAATGTTTTCCTTGTTAAGCAAGGTAAACTGGAGCAACTCTACGTTCTTGAGAAGCCTGAAAAAACAATGAAATCATAACCCTGTTCTGACTATAGATTGGCAGCATGCATCTTGGAACAAGGATCTGGAATGTTATTTGTTCGGTTTACTTTTAGCTCTTCCTGGTGTTAGGTAGATACAGTTTGCGGGTGCTGGTTCACACACTCACGAAGGATGGACATCTCTGTTCGACCCCAATAATTACAGTAAAGTTTTCATTGTTAAAGTAGAAGTTGAGCCTAACACTAAAATCTCTAAATCTACAGGCATCAACGATATAAAAAAACGTACCTATCTAGACCTGGAAAGAAGAAACCGTTATACAGTAATCCCCCGCTCCATCGCGGTTCAGTTTTTGCGGTCCCGGTATATTGCGTTTTTTTCTGTAATGTTATTTTACGATATAAATCATTGAGAATTAAATATTTTTGTGTTTTCCATAGCTCTTGCGCTGTCTCTCAGTATCTTTTATGTGTTTAAATTAGTTTCTATTGTTTTAAAAGTGTGTTTAAAGTCCTTAAAATGCTTCTACACGTACAGTGACAGTAAAAAAAACATGCCTACAATGCATTTTAATAGGGTTTTTCCATTTCGCGGATTTTCACTTTTCGCGGGTGGGTCCGGAATTTAACCCCAGCGATGGAAGGGGGTTTACTGTACTTACCCTTTTTGAAACCGCTTCTGTTCAGTCTCCAGCGGCGGAAGCTCTGCAGAGGAAACAGCCAACAATGGCTGGCAAATGAATGGGAAGTGAAGTCACCCAAAGCCTTACTATGGATCTTCCGTTGTCGGCTGCCTCCTCTGCACCCGCCTCCACAAGGAAGCTGCCGCTGACAGCTCAGCGTGGGAATGGACCGAAGTGGCTTAAAAAAAAGGTATGTATACCATTATTTTTCTTTACAGGGCTAGATAGGCTGGTAGATTGTGGATGTCTGTAGATTTACTTATTTTAGTGTTAACCACTTAAGCCCCGGAGGATTTGGCTGCTAAACGACCAGGGGGTATTTTGCGATTCGGCACTGCGTGATTTTAACGGACAATTGCGCGGTCGTGCGACGCTGTACCTAAACAAATTTGCCGTCCTTTTTTTCCCACAAACAGAGCTTTCTTTTGGTGGTATTTGATCACCTGTGCGATTTTTTGATCATGCGCTATAAACAAAAAAAGAGCGTAAATTTTGCAAAAATAACAATATTTTTCACTTTTTTTTATATGAAATTCCCCCCCAAAAAAATGTAAAAATCAAAATTTTTTAACATTTTCAGCCAATTTGTTTTATGCTACCTATGTTTGGTAAAAAAAAAAAAATCGCAAAAAGCGTATTTTGATTGGTTTGCGCAAAAGTTATTGCGTTTACTAACTACGGGAAAGATTTATGTCATTTTTGTTGTTTTTTTTTTAACGCGTAATGGCGGCGATCTGCGATTTTTTTTGCGGTACTGCGACATTGCGACGGACAGATCGGACCCTTGACTGACATTTTTGACACTTTTGGGGTTACCAGTGACATTTCTACAGTAATCAGTGCTATATATACACTGGTAGTGAAGGGGTTAACTTTATTTGAGAGGGAGGGGCTGTGTGTGTCCCTAGGGGCGTGATTCTTACTGTGATTGGCTGTGGCTTCAGCTGTATGCAGAGTGATCAACGGATCTACATAGTAGATCCATATGATCATCTCTCATACAGAGGGGAGAATGACAGGCAGCTTGTTTACACAAGCTGCCTGACTTTCTCCCTCTCCCCCGCCGATCGCAGAGTGGCCGGCGGACATCGGGTCCGCCGGTCACACGCGCGGGGGGGGGTCCGTGACCACGCGGGAGCGCGCCTCTGGCGGCGCGTGCTCGCTCCCTAGACCCTCACAAGCTAGTGACGTAGCCCTACGTCACTTTGCCTGTGTGGGGCTGACCGCCGACGTAGATAGTCGTGCGGCGGTCGGCAAGTGGTTAAGGTGAGCTTCTTTTTTTTAAACCCGTGGTGTGTGAACACACTCGAACTAACACCCGGTGCATAAATAAGTGCACACACGTAAACGTTAGAAACACAAAGTGCACAGGGTGTGCGGATGGTCCACCTCCGAAGATGACGGACCCTTACCTTGATCCCCCAGGGTGCAAGACTCCTGACAGGGGCTGAGGTACTCACTGGTCTGCCAGGCAGAAACCAGGCAAACCCCGTTCTCTGGGAGGACTGCCGAAACAGCCCACCCCAAGTACTAGGTGGGGCTCCCCCAAAGGGAGACCCCATGAGAGAGGGCGAACTAAGCCAGAAGGCCATATCCACCCCCTCCCAAGACTTTCAAGGTAGGCCGAGGACCCACACCCTACTAATCTAGTTAAAGCAAAGACAACCAAGTGTGGCTCTACCTCAGTGGAGAGCCTGAAGAACGGCTGAAATACAGTTTGGGAGTGCTGGTTCACCAACTTACTGAAAGGTTGTGTGTGACTTGGGACAAACAGTCCCTTTATCTAAAGTATTGACCTGGAAAGGTGAAACCCACTGTATCAATCCGAGAGCTGAAGTTAAGGAAAGAGAGCAGCATGTATTAGCCAACAAAAAATGGGCAGCCAAGGTTGGCCAGGGGAGGCTTTGACTTCCCGGGTCATATAGAGCAGCTGCTGGGCCCTGAGAACCATGCAAAATTCAGACTCCATGGTATTTGAATAAAATGAGAGAAGTCGCCAGTTGTACTGTTCAAAAGCTGTAGGGGGGTCCCCCTTAACATGAATTCTGCATATTCCACACAAATTGGATAGAAGTTCTATGCCCTATATGCCCACATCCTGAATAAAATATATAGAGCTTAAAAAAAGGAATGAAGCAATGGAATTGTTGGGGCATATAGTAAATGGCACAAGAAAGTTTTTTTATTCTTATAAAATCATCATGTTTATCATATACTGTATATATTAAAAAAAAAATATATAGCACCACTTACAGTATTTTCAACTAGAGTTCAGGGATCTTTTTTAACTTAAAATATCCACGTGTCATTTCAATGCGTTTACAATGTTGGAACATCTTCTTCAGGAGCACATGTGAACAGTATCTGCATAAATAGAACCCGCTATCATTAAATCACAGGGTTCGATGGGAAATGCTGGAGGGACCCGCCACATGTACTTTTTTGGCTGCTGATTTTTTGAGCTACGCACTTTATGTTTTAGTCAAAACACCTGAAATAGTTGGTATACCCTTCTTTAAGTGATTAGACTTACCCTGAGATAAAAAGGAATATACATTTTTTATTATATGAATATACCATTGCCTATCTGTGGCATCTTTGGTTGCAGGTGAGATAATTTACAGGAATATTTTTGATATGGAAGTACCCGGACTATATCATTTTGCTGTCCTTTGGAGGCTATAACGCTCCTGCGTTTTTATATGGTGTGGATTTTCAGCTGCAGAAATAGTTCCACGTCAGTAGTCATGTAAGAGATATGCTGAGATACCATTCCCAACCTCAATGACTCATCATGTGTGGAAGGTCTTATTTCAGCCAGTAAATACACACAATTAGCAAGCTGGTTCTTAGAGTGACTTTATGCATGTGGTAACACAATGATGAAGGTTGAGGGATAGGTTGAGTGGAGGTGGTAGGTGATAGACACTTGAAGGTGACACAGTAGCAGATGGATGCAGGAAGGTTTAGCAATGTTGTATGATAGCAGATGATAGAATAGCAGGTGGACATACAAAAGAGATCAACCCAGTGCAGAAAAGTAGCAGTAGTCTCAAGAGCTAGTAATCTAGTTTATGCAGATGTGATAAACAGTCTCTACTATGCAGAGCTAGATAGTGTAAGCTTAGTATAAGTTTAAAGAGAATTCCCCTGCGGGGTACTTAGCACTATTAGCGATACAGCCGAAGGGTGGTTCAGGAGAGGCGGATGATCCAGTAGCGGGATACAGGGATCAGCGCAGCGAGGTTCCGTCAGTGAAGTAAGCTTGCAAGCATGGAAGCTTCAAGCAAGGTTAGCATCCAGATAAGGGTGTTTGAACGAACACATGTGAGTGAGAACCGACGCCTTAAATAGCCATCTAGTCCGGCGAGTGATGACAGCTCCAGTCTTAAAGGTGTATGCGCACCTTTCCAAAAGTAAATGGTAGGGCGCATACACTTGTGGAAAGTGTAATTTAGGGTACCAAAGGTACCGGAACATTACAGAGGCCTCTTTCTGGAATGGATACTCTTTATTTCAGCAAACCATAAAAAAATCTTGTGATTTTATATCAGGTTCTATTTATACAGATACTGTTTACATGTTCAACATTTGAAACGCGTTGAGATGACACGTGGATGTTACAATGAAAAAAGACCTCTGAACCTTAGTTGGAAATACTGGATGTGGTGCTATATATGTATAATAAATTATATATTATATATATATATAATATAAATATATAATTATTAATATATATATATATATATATATATATATATATATATATATATATATATATAAAAATAAAAATGCCATTCACTATATGCCCATAAAAGTCCATTGCTACATTCTTTTTTAAAGCCCTATATGTATTGTTATGCATTGTTCAGGATGTGGGCAGGAAGTTCTGCATTAAATGTTTAACTGTAAAATATTGATTTCATGCAAATAGTATTCATATCATAAAGTAGCTGTTTATAATTTTCTAACATTTAAAAAAAAGACGTTAAATAAAAAAAAAAAAAAAAAAAAAAAAGCTATACTTTCCCTTTATCTTCAATGAGACGGGAAAGCATATTAAAAGAATCATATGTTAAAGCCTTCTGGAGTCAGTGACACATGGAATTCAAAGCGTTTTGTAGGCTTAGTATGGATATACACATACCTTATACCGCCTAGACACGGATATTTGTCATTCTTTTATGGATTTCTCACTCTTCCTTGTTTTTTCCTATGGAGCAAAGAACATTAAAAATAAACCACATGTAATTTACTTTTGACAGATTTGTTGGCATTTTATGGTTAGTTAGATCCAAAACCAATATTTATCTATGGGTACATTTCCGTGGGTTAAAGCTGAACTCCGGACAGATACAAAATTAATACGGTTTCTTTTTCCATTAAATAGTTTAAATGTATTTTTAAATACAAGTAGTAAAAGTACCTAAATCCGTCTTATTCTTAGCCTCCTATCATCCATTGCACAACAGACTGGAAGAGAGAGGGGCGGTAATAGAAGCCAAGCGTTGGATGTGCCCGTAGGTAGCATGTTGATAGAAGAAATGTGCAAAGTGTTGACCGTCCTCCTGAAAAGTGATCTGCAGTGGATCACTTTTCAGAGACAGCTGTGTAGAGGTTTACAGGCATTCAGGAGGTAACACTGCCACCTCTTTAACATCTTTTTTTTTTTTTTTTTTAACAGCTGAAGTGGGATTTTGCATGGGAATGCCACACCACAAACCAAATATTTAGCTTGTTGTTGAAAGAGTCCCGGAGAAAAGGAGAGAAGAGACATGGACGGAGGGCCGGCATGACAGGGGTTAAAGGGGTTTGGGACAAGGAAGGGTTTTCAGCCCAGTACAATAGAAAATATAAGTGGTGGGACTTTTAATTGGTGTTTTGGCCAGGAAGGGGTGGAGCTACATGGAGAGGTCAAGCTAGGGGCCTCAGGAAGTCTTCAGTCAGAGGAAAGCTGCATTGGAGAATATTTCCCAACCTCCCTCCCATTTTTTTGTATTTTCTTGTTTTTTTCTGACTTTTGGTTGTGCGGTCCACCGCCCTTGTTTTTGATTTTTGTTTTAACAGAGGCTTTCTTCTTTTGAGGTGGTTCTTTGTCATGGCAGCAAGCGGGGTACAAGGTCCTGGTAGCTTAGTATGGTGCAAACTTATACTTGGTAGGGACCCGTCTGAGGTACGGGTCCCAGATGGTGCAAACTTATACTTGGTAGGGACCCGTCTGAGGTACGGCTCCCTGATGGTGCAAACATATGCTTGGTAGGGACCCATCTGAGATACGACTCCCGGATGGTGCAAACTTATACTTGGTAGGGACCCGTCTGAGGTACGACTCCCTGATGGTGCAAACTTATACTTGGTAGGGACCCGTCTGAGGTACGGCTCCCTGATGGTGCAAACTTATGCTTGGTAGGGACCCATCTGAGATACGACTCCCGGATGGTGCAAACTTATACTTGGTAGGGACCCGTCTGAGGTACGACTCCCTGATGGTGCAAACTTATACTTGATAGGGACCCATCTGAGGTACGACTCCCGGATGGTGCAAACTTATACTTGGTAGGGACCTGTCTGAGGTACGGCTCCCTGATGGTGCAAACTTATACTTGGTAGGGACCCGTCTGAGGTACGGCTCCCTGATGGTGCAAACTTATACTTGGTAGGGATCCGTCTGAGGTACGGCTCCCTGATGGTGCAAACTTATGCTTGGTAGGGACCCATCTGAGGTACGACTCCCGGATGGTGCAAACTTATACTTGGTAGGGACCCGTCTGAGGTACGACTCCCTGATGGTGCAAACTTATACTTGGTAGGGACCCGTCTGAGGTACGACTCCCTGATGGTGCAAACTTATACTTGGTAGGGACCCGTCTGAGGTACGACTCCCTGATGGTGCAAACTTATACTTGGTAGGGACCCGTCTGAGGTACGACTCCCTGATGGTGCAAACTTATACTTGGTAGGGACCCGTCTGAGGTACGGCTCCCTGATGGTGCAAACTTATACTTGGTAGGGACCCGTCTGAGGTACGACTCCCTGATGGTGCAAACTTATACTTGGTAGGGACCCGTCTGAGGTACGACTCCCTGATGGTGCAAACTTATACTTGGTAGGGACCCGTCTGAGGTACGGCTCCCTGATGGTTCAAACCTATACTTGGTAGGGACCCGTCTGAGGTACGGCTCCCTGATGGTGCAAACTTATACTTGGTAGGGACCCGTCTGAGGTACGGCTCCCAGTAGTTGGTATGTTGGTACCTGCGACTGGTTGTGTCCGAGCCGGTGCTGTGGCGGCTGGAAGCCTAATTAAATCAGACACAGGTACCTCCTTCTTTGATGCCTACCGGAACCTAAGAAACTGGGTTTAACGTGTCATTTACCTGTTATGTATACAGTTTGTTAATAAAAGGCTGCTATGGCCATTTAACTCCAACCTGTGGTCATGTGGTTATTTATAATGGAGGAGGTGAGTGATGGTCAGAGCAGAATGGAGACAAATCCTCTTTAATCCCCTAGTCATGATGCAGACCCATTGACTTCAATTGGCAAGTTTGACAGGCACCAATGAGCAAGATATTGCAACAGCTGTTAAGCACAATATTGCAGCTGTGGCATGTGTATGAACCCCTCCAGCTGCCAGGTTAGGTTTTAGGTGGGTGGTCGGGGAGTAAAAACGCAGGTCAACCACCTGTTTTACTGCCCCTTTGCCGCCTATAAGAAAGAGGCCTCAATGATTTTGTTCATTGCTTCCTCGTTGTAGGAAGGTGACACTACTGCATTCTTCAACCCTAACAGAGAAAGTGGTGTCACCCTTCTGGCTATGCTGTCCGGCAGAGGTGCAGGTGAATTAAGGCATCCCGACAGATAAGGAAGTTTACAAATATGTTTTTTAACTGTGTAATTTAGACATTTTTCTTGTCCAGCTTTAAAATACCCAAGTGGTTCTTTTTGACCAACTCTCTAAATGCTCTGAATAAAGTTACCGCATATACTCGAGTATAAGCCGGCCCGAATATAAGCCGAGGCACCTAATTTTACCACAAAAAACTGGGAAGACGTATTGACTCGAGTATAAGCCTAGGGTGGGAAATGCAGCAGCTATTGGACCCAACTGGACCACCACCACAGGGGCTGCGGGCATGGTGCAGGAGCTGCGGGCATGGTGCAGGAGCTGTGGGCATGGTACAGGAGATGGTACAGGAGATGGTACAGGAGATAATACAGGCATGGTACAGGAGATGGTCCAGGCAGGGTACAGGAGATGGTCCAGGCATGGTACAGGAGATGGTACAGGAGATAATACAGGCATGGTACAGGAGATGGTCCAGGCATGGTACAGGAGATGGTACAGGAGATAATACAGGCATGGTACAGGAGATGGTCCAGGCATGGTACCGGAGATGGTCCAGGAGATAATACAGGCATGGTACAGGAGATGGTCCAGGCATGGTACAGGAGATGGTACAGGAGATAATACAGGCATGGTACAGGAGATGGTCCAGGCATGGTACAGGAGATGTAGGGCTGCGGGCATAGTACAGGAGATGCAGTGCTGCGGGCATGGTAGAGGAGAATCTCCTGTATCATGCCGGCAGCACTGCATCTCCTGGGGAGATGCAAGGGCTGCGGGAGTCTCAATTACCTTTCGGTGAGGCGCCTTACATTTAAAAATGGGGCCACCCGGCGCCAACACGTCACCGCGCATGCGCCGTCTGCCCAGTAATAGCCGAACGTGTACGGGCTTTTCTGAGCGGCAACAGCGCATGTGCACTGCACCGGAGAACAGGTAAGTGGGAACCTGACTCGACTATAAGCCGAGGGGGGCTTTTTCAGCATAAAAAAATGTGCTGAAAAAGTCGGCTTTTACTCGAGTATATTTGGTAAGTGAAAAGGGTTCAACTTTAAGGACCGTATTTACAAAAAAAAAAAAAAGAAAAAAAAAAAAGCCATTCCTCCTGCGAAACTGCATCATGTATGTTTGCTCTGTGCAAATGCCTGGGAAGTCAAATGTTGCGAGGTTGCAGGTCACATTCTTCTTCACTAAGAACAGCGCGAATCCCCCATATTATGGCCATAGAGAGAGCTGATGATCACATGAATCATAGCGCCATCTAGGGGCCATAATGCTGTATTTTCCTGATTCATTCTATTTTTTAATAAATGAAGAACATCTGACTTAGACAAAAAATGGTCTAGAAACATTTTATGGCAAACTGTCAAAAATTATGTTGAAATACATACTGTATATGTAAACTGAACAGCCAAAGTGATTACTCTGTTCCGTTATGCAAACCTCAAATTTAAAAAAAAAATTGGTTTTCACTTTGGCAATATGCGAATGTACCTACCAAGTACTTTACGCTAGGAGTAGATAGTTGTTTTACTAGGCCAGTAAAATATGAGCTAGGATGTTGAAACTGCTGTTTATGTTATACATCCAATTAACCAAGTTTTTATATGTGCAGCTGTCTCTATGTGAAAGTTGTGTGACCTCAGGGGGTAATAGGTCATTAAGGGAGGTTAGGATTTTTTTTTTGAAGACTCTTTTCAGAGAGAAGGATTTTGACCTTACATAAATCACCATTTTCACTTAACCACTTTACCACCGGAGGATTTTGCCGTCTTGCGTCCAGGCCACTTTTTGCGATTCGGCGCTGTGCGAATTTAACTGACAATTGCGCGGTCATGCAATGCCGTACCCAAACAGAATTTACGTCCTTTTTTTCCCACAAACAGAGCTTTCTTTTGGTGGTATTTGATCACCTGTGCGATTTTTACTTTTTGCTCTATAAACAAAATAAAAGAGCGATATTTGAAAAAAGAACAGTATTTTTCAAATTTTTTTATATAAAATTCCCCCCACCCCCCCCAAAAAAAAAATGTAAAAAAAATCAAAATTTTTTATCATTTTAGGCCAATTTGTTTTCTGCTACATATTTTTGGTAAAAAAAAAAAAAAAAAAAATAAAAAAAAATCGCAATAAGCGTATTTTGATTGGTTTGCGCAAAAGTTATTGCGTTTACTAACTACGGGAAAGATTTCTGTCATTTTTGGTGTTTTTTTTTTTAACCAGTAATGGCGGCGATCTGCGATTTTATTTGCGGGACTGCGACATTGCGGCGGACAGATCGGACCCTTGACTGACATTTTTGACACTTTTGGGGGTAACAGTGACATTACTACAGTAATCAGTGCTATAAATATGCACTGTTACTGTAAAAATGACACTGGCAGGGAAGGGGTTAATTTTATTGGAGAGGGAGGGGTTAATGTATGCCTGGTGCTTACTGACGTGTGGGGGGGGGGGGGGTGACTGAGTGACACAAGGACAGATCGCAGGTTCAGCCATGCTGAACCCTGCAATCTGACCCTGCCTGTCACTTAGGAGATCCGCCCGCTTTGTTTACACAAGCGGGCGGATCTCCACACTCGATTCCCCGACGATCGGGGAAGATCACCGCCGCTCCTCCCCTGGCCCGACTCCCGCTATGACTGAAAACAGCGGGAGTGAGCCTCGGGCGGCGCACGCGCGCCGCCCACAAGGGGAGGAGTCCAGCGACGTAGGTCTACGTCGCTGGACGATAACGAGCCACATTGCCGCAGTAGCAGCAATGTGAGCGGGGCTAAAGTGGTTAATCTCTTAAAGCATTACATGTACAAAAAACGTAGGCTAAGCAAAACTCCATTTATATTGGTTCAAGCTGGACCATTGTAGCTGTGCAATAAAACCCATATTTAGCTTTAGGCTCGGTTCACATTGGTGCAATCTGTATGGCTGAATTTGCATCGCACAGAGATCGCACATGATTTGCATAGCAGTGCGGTGCGAATCACATGCCATGTCTGACATCGCTACAGTGTGAACCGGCCCTTAACCACTTGCCGACCGCCGCAAGTACATATACTGCGGCGGTCAGCCCCTCACAGGCAGAGTGACGTATCGGTACGTCACTAGCCTGTGAGGCTCTGGGGAGCGGGCGCGCTCCTGTGCGGTCACGGACCCCCCCGCGCGTGTGACTGGCGGACCCAATGTCTGCCGGTCACTCTGCGATCGTCGGGGGAGAGGGAGAAAGGCAGGCGGCTAGTGTAAACAAGCCGCCTGTCATTCTCCCCTGTGTAGAAACCAGTGTTGGGGGTAACTAGTTACAAAGTAACTGATTACAGTAACTGCATTACTTTTTTTGGTAACTAAGTAAAGTAACTAGTTACAATACTAATATTGGTAACTACACTACTTTACTAGGCTGTAGGAACGCGCTTTCCTGCATTACCCAAGCCGTGCGATACAATCGTTATTTCGAAGAATAGAGAGGGATGAAGTTTATGACTTTTTGTTGCACTTTATGTTTTATTCTGTTTTTTTCAGGTTTTGTTCTCATGTTTCCCAAAGCCTGTGTTTATAAAAAATAAACTCTATGCAGAAAGAGTGTCATGTATCTTCTTCTACACGGTCAATTAAGAAAGAGGAAAGTAAAGTAATAAGTAGTGAAGTTACTTTTCAAATGCAGTAACTAGTAAAGTAATCTGATTACAATTTACAGAAGTAACTAGTTACATTTTTTGAGTAACTACCCCAACACTGGTAGAAACAATGATCATACGGTTCTACTATGTAGGACCGTTGATCACTGTTCCTACACCTCAAGCCACAGCCAATCACAGTTAGAATCACGCCGCTAGGGACACACACAGCTCCTCCCTCTCAAATAAAGTTAACCCCTTCCCTGCCAGTGTAATTTTACAGTAACAGTGCATATGTATAGCACTGATTACTGTAGAAATGTCACTGGTAACCCCAAAAGTGTCAAAAATGTCAGTCAAGGGTCCGATCTGTCCGCCGCAATGTCGAAGTACCGCAAAATAAAAAAAAAAATCGCAGATCGCCGCCATTACGCGTTAAAAAAAAAAACGACAAAAATCTTTCCCTTAGTTAGTAAACGCGATAACTTTTGCGCAAACCAATCAAAATACGCTTTTTGCGATTTTCTTTACCAAACATATGTAGCATAAAACAAATTGGCCGAAAATGTTAAAAAAATTAGATTTTTAAATTTTTTTTGGGGGGAATTTCATATAAAAAAAAAATGTGAAAAATATTGTTATTTTTGCAAAATTTACGCTCTTTTTTTTGTTTATAGCGCATGATCAAAAAAATCGCACAGGTGATTAAATACCACCAAAAGAAAGCTCTGTTTGTGGGGAAAAAAAGGACATCAAATTCGTTTAGGTACAGTGTTGCACGACTACGCAATTGTCCGTTAAAGTCACGCAGTGCCGAATCGCAAAATAGGCCCTGGTCTTGAAGGGGGTAAAATCTCCGGGGCTTAAGTGGTTAATGCACAATTAGAAGGATCCCTATGGAGGGACATGGAGGAAATGATCTCTTCTCATTGTGGCCGACCTGTGCCAGACTCCACCTCTTAGCCTTGGACATTCACTTACCTGGATCTCAGAGAATGTTGTTTAATGTTAAAAGCTGGATTTTTTTGTAAAATAATCCTGTTGCTGTATACATTGACATGCCAGGAAATGTACAGTATTTAATAAGAAGTATAACATTACCGATAGCTCCACTTTAATTTGGCAGTTAACATTTCACATCTGTCAGCTAACACAAAGAGAATAGGACTACTCATACATAGTGCATCATCAAAGTTCATTCTGAATTTATCATTGACCTGTAGTCATTCAACTGAGGTTAGAAAGCCCAGTTCTGCCAACCTAGGTTTGTGAGTTTTAATTAAATCCAGGGCTTTTTTTCAGCGGGAACGCGGGGGAACGCAGTTCCGGCACCTCCAGAACTGAATGTATGTAATGGCAAGGGGTGCTGGGGTGTGCTGGAGGGTCTATTGACGCTGCCTAATAGGGAATCTATTGCTGCTATTTTTGCAGAGGATGGGGGTCTATTGTTGCTAAGGAGGTCTTGTGTTGCTCATGGGGATTTATTGTTGCTGGGGTGGGTCTTTTGTTGCTGGGAGGGATTTATTGTTGAGGGAGGGATCTTTGTTGCTGGCTGCTGGAGGGTCTATTGACGCTGGCTAATAGGGAATCTATTGCTGCTATTTTTGCAGAGGATGGGGGTCTATTGTTGCTGGGGAGGTCTTCTGTTGCTCATGGGGATTTATTGTTGCTGGGGTGGGTCTTTTGTTGCTGGGAGGGATTTATTGTTGAGGGAGGGATCTTTGTTGCTGGCTGCTGGAGGGTCTATTGATGCTGGCTACTGGGGAATCTAGAGTTACTGGAGGGGATCTATTTGCTGCTGGAGGGGATCTATTTGCGCAGATGGTCTATTGTTGCTGGGGAAGTCTGTTGTTGCTGGTGGGGTATAATTTTGCAGGGAATCCATCATTGCTGGGAGGGAACTACTGTTGAGGGAGGGGTCTAATGATGCTGGCTGCCACGAGAGTCTATTGATGCTTGATGTTGGAAGTCCATTGTTGCAGGGGTGGATCTATTGTTGCTGGGGTGTCCATTGTTTCTAGATCTTTTATGTTGCCTTTCTTATTATCGTTAATTCTCTAAAAGGGGTGGTACTGAGAGGTGGGTAGGAGGTGAAACTAAGGAACGGTGCTCGGGGGTGGGTAGGGGACGGAGTCAAGGGGGGACTCAGAAGGGAGGAGTTCCGGGAACCTATTCTCTGAGAAAAAAAGCCCTGATTAAATCTCTACGTGATTGACAAGCATGCAAGGTGACATCACAAGCACTTATAAGGTCACGCACGTGTGTGATGACAGAAGCTATGGATTCGGATGAAAGTTGGATTAAATACGTAGAGTGTGCTTGTTGGATGCAGGTGGGGCTGCAAATATTACCAAAGAATCTTCATCCTAGCAGTTTCCACCACTTTATGGCTTTATGAAAACTTTTGAAAACTTTATGAATAGATCTGAAATTTCCAGCTTTCGTGTTGTCACATTAGCACACAATGAAGTCTGATTTCTGAGTGTGCAGGATTGGTGCATCTTTTGCTAGGCAGCATAATTCTCTGTGGTTTGACCCTGCCCGTCCTTTGGACGACATCTGGACTCCTTGCTTGGCAAACGCTACTCCTTGGCTGAGGATCCTTGGCAGCAGACCTTCAAGACCATGTGTTAATCCATCCCGTGATAGAAAAAAAACACACACCCACACAACATCTTTGCATTCCAGCATAGCAACTGCACTGGAGTGCACTGTTTGTGTTTTTGAGTCTAGGAACAGAGGCACACTGCCTGATCCTATAGAGACAAATATTCCAGAAGTCAAAGTTATGAAAGTTACAGTAAATGTGAACCTGATGCCGACAAGAACCAATTTAAACATTTTCTTGATTTTGGAGGCTAAAGCCTAATTGATTGATGCGGGTTATATCTCAATTTGTGATCACTAGGTTGACAACAGCCGGAGAAACCATTTACAAGCTCACGTTCTTCCAGAGTAGAAGCAGTAAAGTTTGCCATACAAGGGTAGAAATGTGTTAGAAAAAGTTTATTTCTGAAATTTTGTTCAATGTTCTATGCTAATAGGGTTAAATCAATGATCGTTTTTGGATTGTAATGACTTCAGATTAGCTGATTTTGAATCCAAACTTGGTCCAAACCCAGAATGTCTAAAGCCCCGTACACACGCACAGATTGTTGGCCGTAAATTGTTGGCCAACGTCCAATCTGCCGATTGTAGGCTTGTTAGTATGATGCTTCCGACAACCAACTGCGAATTTTCGGCCGAAAAAAATCTGGTGTGCATGCTATAAAATTTTTGTTGGCCGTCAACAGAACGGCCGATTGTTCCTCAGTCAGTACAGATTTCGGCCGACAAAAATCAGATAAGCAAGACTGGGCATGCTCAGAGAAGAAAAAACACACGGAAAGTCAACCAGCACATGACATCACTTCTGAAGTTGGTTTTTGTTGGCCAACAAAAGTCCAGTGCAAGTCTAGAGCACATTTCAACCAACAAACAACACTGGACAAAAGACGGCTGATCGGTTGGCCAACAATCTGTGCGTGTGTACGGGGCTTAAACCTGCAGGAAAATTTGACATGATCAGGGGCGGGCTGGGCCGGGGGGCAGGGTGGCAATTTCCCTCCGGGCCGATCTGATCCCCCCCAGAAAAGGCCGGTCAGACTCAGTATGGTGCTGCGTATGCATTTCATTGTACATCTCTCTCAGTGAGGACGGAGTGACTCACACTGGCTGGCCGGCGACTGCTCCAGAGACCGGGTTGCTAGATCACCAGCCGCCTGGCGTCTAGCAACCAGTGACGTCACGGTCTCTCTCTCTCTCCACTCCAGAGGATGTAAGCGAGGATGAGTGGAGATGGAGAAGACCTATGCGAGGCGGAGGAGGATCTTCCTTGTCCTCCGCGCCGCCGCCGATTACTGGCCCCGCCCCCACCCACCTCCGAACCGGCTCCTTCCTCCATCCATCTTCTACTGTGGGGCCGCCGGCCGCTGCACAACTTTGTCCTCCGCCGCGCCGCCGCCGATTACTGGCCCCACCCACCTCCGGACTGGCTCCTTCCTCCATCCATCTTCTAATGTGGGGCCCGGGCCGCTGCACAAGAGAAGAGGAACTGCCTGGTATTGCCAGAATTGAGGACCAGCAGGTGCAGCAGAAGAGCAGATCCACGGCTCCACCATCCAAAGCAGTGCACCTCTCAAGCTGCTGCGGTGAGGAAGTGGTCGGGACTCGGGAGAAGAGAGCAGTGAGTAAAAAAAAAATAAATAAAAGTCATGTGTGTATGGAGCATAATTTTCCTGTACTCTGCTACCCCTGCCACTATATACATATGGATGCAGGGCCAGCCCTACCATGGGTCCCGGTGGGACTATGGGACCAAGGCGGCACTTAGAGAGGGGCCGCCACTTCTCTTCTTCGGCTTTTGCGCAAAAAAAAAAAGGTCCGCGGCCGGTCTGACATGCACACTGCGCATTTGCCACCGCCGCAGCTCGGGAAAGCCGTAAACGTTCGGCTATTTCCGGGAATAGCCAAACATGTACGGGCTTTCCCTAGCAGCGGCGGCACATGCGCATTGTGCTTGTCAGGCTGGCCGCGGACGTGTTGGCGCCGGGCGGCGCCATTTTTAAGTCACCTCAGGGAGCCCCACGCACGCCATTGCAGGTTGGGCATCAGGTCCAAAAGTAAAATTTTTCCACACCTAAAGGTCACCTAGATTTTTTTTTTTTTTACATTTTATATGGCAAGTAGCAAAAGTGTATTTGTTCCAGAATTATAAAGGTTGGGGTAGTGAAAGTATCAGTGTGTGTGGTTGGGAAGGGTGGTGGGGGGGGGGGGGAATTTGCAGGAACAGTTGTGAGAGCAGGCGGAAGGTAATGTTGCAGGGCATTGTGTCTCAAAGGGGGGCAAAAGTTGGGGGACATGGAGATATAGAGTGAGAGCAGAGGAAAGCATGTACAGTCTTGGTGAGAGAAGGGGAACAGAAATGGTGGCAAAGGGGTGGCCCAGCTGTGGTGGTAAGGTAAAGAAAAAAAAAAAGAGCGGTGATATGTGCAGTGCAGCTTTGAGGGGAGCTGCAGACTTGGTGGGCGCTAAGGGAAGAAGGGCGCAGACATGGTAGATGGTGAGGGAAGGTGCAGGCTTGGTGGGTGGTAAGTAAAGGGGGCTGCAGGCATGGTAGGTGGTGAGGGAAGGTGGGACTAGGAATGGTCTATAGTGTGGGATGAGGAGTCCAGGCATGGTGGGTGGTGATGGAAGAAGGCTGCAGCTGCCATTATGCGGGGCTGCAGGCATACTACAGAAGATGCAGTGCTGGGGGCATGGTATATGCCCACAGCACTGCATCTCCTGTAGTATGCCCGCATCCCCACCACATTCTCTTGTACTATGCCCGCAGCACAGCATTCTCCTGTACCATGCCCGCAGCCCCGCATTCTCCTGTACCATGCCCGCAGCCCCGCATTCTCCTGTACCATGCCCGCAGCCTTGCATCCTCCTGTACCATGCCCGCAGCCCTGCATTCTCCTGTACCATGCCCGCAGCCCTGCATTCTCCTGTTCTATGCCCACAGCCCCGCATTCTCCTGTACCATGCCCGCAGCCCTGCATTCTCCTGTACCATGCCCACAGCCCTGCATTCTCCTGTACCATGCCCGCAGCCCTGCATTCTCCTGTACCATGCCCGCAGCCCCACATTCTTCTGTACCATGCCCGCAGCCCTGCATTCTCCTGTACCATGCCCACAGCCCTGCATTCTCCTGTACCATGCCCAAAGCCCCGCATTCTTCTGTACCATGCCCGCAGCCCTGCATTCTCTTGTACCATGCCCACAGCCCTGCATTCTCTTGTACCATGCCCACAGCCCCGTATTCTTCTGTACCATACCCGCAGCCCCACATTCTTCTGTACCATGCCCGCAGCCCTGCATTCTCCAGTACCATGCCCGCAGCACTGCATTCTCCTGTACCATGCCAGCAGCCCTGCAGGGCACTGTGGCACTATAGACAGTAGAAAGCCTGGTGCATGTCTTTTCTTACCCTAGTTGTCCCTCATTTTCAAGTCCCAAAGTTGGGATGTATGCCCTTGTACAACCTTGTTTAGCTAATTTGAATGTTTACATTCTTTACCAACTTCGAGGCATCTGTCCCAGACATCCCAAGTCTCCTGCGATTTGCGGGAGTCTCCCGCCTTTGGCCGGCGGCTCATGGACACCTGCAAGTGCCGTGCAATCTCCCGGCTGCTGTGGGAGACTTAGAAGGACAGTGACAGAGCCGCTGCTTCCTGTATAGTACTGGCTCTGTCACAGACAGCGTGATAAGAAATGCACTTCGCCTGTGACAGGAGCCACACAGGAAGCATCGTCTCTGCTCTCCACTGCAGCCGCTGCTTCCTCCAGCAGTACCTGCATGACCAGCATTACCCGCCAGCAGTGCCAGCACTACCCACCAGCACTACCCACCAGCATTACCCACCAGCATTACCCGCCAGATGTACCCGCCAGCATTACCCATCAACACTACCCGCCAGCAGTAACAACAAGCATTACCCACCAGCATTACCCGCTAACACTACCCGCCAGCAGTAACTACAAGCATTACCAACCCACATTACCAGCCAGCAGTAACTGCCAGGATTACCCACCAACACTGCCCGCCAGCAGTAACTGTCATCATTACCCACCAACACTACCCGCCAGCAGTATCCAAACAACAGCATTACCCACCAGCAGTAATCGCCAGCATTACACGGAGTGCCACCTCCCTGAAATTAGTTTTTTGAGGTTGGGATGCCTGCTGTCCTTGTTGCTATTAAAATTTAATTATGATACCACATTGTATCAAATTTGTCTTGCTATATAACATGAATATCCCTTTTAAAACCAGGTGGGCATGGATGGTGAGTTGATTCGGTGGTTCAATAGGCCACTTGACTGGACTTGCCCCCCAGGCCTAAGGCTGCCAGCCCTCCCCTGGACATGATTGTATCCTAATTGGCCCAGCTGAGAAAGGAGATCCCTTAATCCCTTACCCTGCATGTTACATGTACAGTGCTTTGAACAAGAATGTGCCCCCTTCCTCATTTTTTGCATATTTGTCACGCTTAAATGATTCAGATCATCAAACAAATGTTAATATTGCACAAAGAGAAATTGATTAAATACAAAATGCAGTTTTAAAATTATGATTTAATTTATTAGGGAAAAAAGCTATACAAACTTGCGTAGCCCTATGTAAAAAATTTATCCCCCCCCCCCCCTGCTAAATCATGAAAACTGCGACGGACTACATTTTTTGCAAAGCCGAGTTAAATCTCACTTGCCACACCCAGGCCTGATTACTGCCAGACCTGTTGAATCAAGAAATCACTTAAGGGCCAGTTCACACTGGCCCGATATGTGCATCAAAGTCGCATTACATGTCAAAATCAATGGTTCCCTATGAGAACCATCTTAACTGGTCAGGCTTGTGTCAGTTCTACTTTGAAAATGTTTCCTGCACTACTTTGGTCCGACTTGGGCATAATTTCAGCCCATTGATTTGAATGGAAGTCGAGATCATCATCTTAACTGATCCGACTTGTGGCATGCGACTTGTGTTCCGAATATCTTGAGGGGAAACCCCATGCCAAAAATCAAACAAGAAAAATGGCATGGGGGGTCCCACGGCAGGCCAGGGAAGGGGGGGACAAGCTCTGGGCAACCCATCCCAAAGCACCTTGTCCCCATGTTGATGGGGATAATGGCCTCTTCCTGACTACCCTGGTTGTCAGGGTCTACAGGAAGGGGGGTTATCAGAATCTGGAAGCCCCCTTTAACAAGGGGGGCCCCAGATCCTGCCCTCCCCATGTGAATGAGTATGGGGTACATTGTACCCCTACCTATTCACCCAAAAAAAGTGTAGTGCTACAAAAACAATGAGAAAACGTTTTTGACTAGTCCGTAATTAATTGAAGAATGTCTCTTGTTGTAACTCCAAGGTGTCTTCTTCCTCTGGTGATATCTTCTTCCCCCAGTCTCCTCCCTCCACTGTCTTCTTCCTCCGGTCTTCTTCCCCCACTGTCTTCTCTCTTCCGTGATATCTTCCCTCTTCGTCGATTTCTTCTTATTATTTTTCTTTTTCTTCCTCCGCTGCCACCAACACGCTTAAAATGTAAAAAAAAAAAAATCTGCTCCAACGCTGGCTTCCGTGTCTGCCAGTTCTTTTATAGCTATGGGGGCATTGCCATCTGACTCGCTTCCCCCCCTTTTTCCTGGCCTGTCAGGCTGCATGCTTGGATAAGGCTCTGGTATGAATATTGGGGGGCCCCATGCCATTTATTTATTTTTTGTCTTTTTTGGCATGGATTTCCCCCTCAAAACCCATACCAGACCGAAGGGTCTGGTATGGTCTTGGGGGGGGGGGGGGCATGCCGTTGTTTTTTTTTTTTTATACATGCGGCATGAGATTTCCCCCATCCCAAGCATGAATTGTTTTGATTGGTCAAAGGACAAGTCGCAATCATCTCAAAATTGGATCAAAGTTGGATCCTGTTAATTGAAGTCAAAACGGAAGTCGGACATGAAGTTGCAGGGCAAAGCAGTATCGGAAGTCCTACAACTTTCGTATCAGATCAGTGTGAACATAGGCTTCAATAGAAGCTGTCTGACAAAGTGAAGCACACTAAAGGATCTCAAAAAAGCAACACATCATGCTACAATCTAAAGAAATTAAAAAACAGATAAAAAACAGTCTGAAAAACTTTACAAAGCCATTTGTAAGGCTTTGGGACTCCAGCAAACCATGATGAGAGCCATTATCCACAAATAGAGAAAACTTGAAAGAGTGGTGAACCTTTCCAGGAGTGGCTGGCCTACCAAAAGTACTCCAAGAGCACGACAACGACTAATCCAGGACGTCATAAAAGAACCTAAAACAATATCTAAAGAACTTTACGCCTCACTTGCCTCAGTTAAGGTCAGTGTTCATGATGCAACAATAAGAAAAAGACTGGGCAAAAATGGCATCCATGGGAGAGTTGCAAGGTAAAAGCCACTACTGAACAAAAAGAACACAAAGGCTTGTCTTACACTTGCCAAAAACCATCTTGATTATCCCCAAGACTTTTGGGCTAATATTCTGTGGTCTGATGAGTCAAAAGTTTAACTTTTTGGAATGTGTTTATCTGGCGTAAACACCATTATTAGCAAAATAAGGTGCATACAATATATAAGCAAAATAAGGTGCATACAATATATAAAGTGCTTTAAAATGTGCAATATCCCATATATAATAATTAATTAGATATGAATAAAATTATCATAAAGTGCATTAGCAGTAAACACCATTAAAGTGCAAAAAGTGCTGAATGCGTGCAATCAGTTGTATGTTAAATACACGTTACTAATAAAAGCACACTCAAAAAAATGTTCATAGAAATAATCAAAAGTTCATAATGACTTCTTCACATCCAAACAGTGCAAAAACGTAGTAATAAAGTGCTCTGGTGCTCGGGATTCCTCCACCATGCACTAAATAGTGAGTGAATAAAAATTCAATCAAAAGTGTCCACGTGCAAAAAAACTTCATGTGCTCCAAATGCCTGAGAAAGTGACTCTTGTGACTCTTCTGATTGCTAGCAGCAAAGGAAACGTGCCACCAAACGTGAGCTAATCCAAAAATGAGTGCAATGGCCGCTCACCTCCAATACACTCAAAATTAGCGTTTTATTAAATAGAACACCGGGCTTGGCTTGGGGTCTTTCTTCCACTTCAGGGGCTTTGGTAGGGGGCCACTGGTAGGTTCTCCTCTCCTTTGAATGCACCAGCCTCTGGGGGATAATACCTCTCTAGTGGTAATGGCCAGGGTAATCCGGGGTTATATGCTCAGATCAGGGATATATAAAGAAGGAGCTTCATAGTGTAGTAGGTTAATCATATATTTTATTAATAAAAATAGTAAACTCACACAGTAAACAGCGGTATGTCAGCGATGGAACAAAGTACCCACACTCAGCGGTACACTCCAATACTTTCCGGTCTCAAGTGTAGACCGGAAGTGACATCAACCGGCTTCTCCAGACCCGTTGCGTCACTACACGTGACTTTTCCCAAGGTATTCTTATTGTCCTGTTAAACTTGCTTTATGGTCTTGGCCACCGTGCTGCAGTTCAGTTTCAGGGTCCTGGCAATCTTCTTATAGTCTAGGCCATCTTTATGAAGAGCAACAATTTTTTTTTCAGATCCACAGAGAGTTCTTTGCCACGAGGTGCCATGTTGAACTTCCAGTGACCAGTATGAGAGAGTGAGAGCGATAACACCAAATTTAACACACCTGCTCCCCATTCACACCTGAGACCTTGTAACACCCACGAGTCACATGACACCGGGGAGGGAAAATGGCCAATTTGGACATTTTCACTTAGGGGTGTACTCACTTTTGTTGCCAGCTGTTTAGACATTAATGGCTGTGTGTTGAGTTATTTTGAGGGGACAGAAAATTACACTGTTATACAAGCTGTACACTCCCTACTTTACATTGTAGAAAAGTGTCATTTCTTCAGTGTTGTCACATGAAAAGATATAATAGAATATTTACAAAAATTTGAGTGTGTACTCACTTTTGTAAAATTCTGTGTGTATGTATATATATATATATATATATATATATATACACACATACATACATATACACACACACATACACATACATATACTAGGTCAGTGAGCCTTCTTTTCTTTTTCTATTCTCACAGCACTATCAGGACAACCCCAGTTCTAAAGAGCAGCAAGGCATCTATGACATTATCCACAATTTGACCAGGCACCTGTGACACTACACAGTCAGCTGACTCTAGCGCAGGAGTGTGTTGTTATTTTCTGTACCCAATACATACTGTATACCACAGTTATCCCAAACCTAGACTGCTCCTATACCCCATTATACCGAACTTATATCACATCTGAATCTAACTTCACTTGTGCCAAGAATATACCATACCTCCACTGTACCTATACTGCATTCAGGATAACTGGGACAGTCGTAAAGTGCACTAAAGCTCTTAAAGGGCCCCAACGATAGCCGGCGAAAGAACATCTCAACAGGACTGCCCTTTCAATAATAATGATTCTTCAAGCCCCCTTTGTTCCCCTGCCCCCTCTGCAACCCCCCTTTTTTTCTTTTGAACAGTGCATACCCATTCTGTCTAGGACTAGCATTGCAGCTATAATTTCTGCCAGTATAGTTCAAGCACTCAGTAGAATAAACTTTACTACTGCTCACTGCTGCACTTGAGGTGGCTTTGCTACTGTTTATCCTGATTTGGATGCCAAAATGTCATCTTATGCCTATTCCTTGCTGTTAATCCCTTTTTATGCTAAATTGTGTTTATACCACATGCACATGAACTTTAATGGCATCTTAGTCTTAGTCCGTAGGGTTCAATATTGAGTTGGCACACCCTTGCAGCTATAACAGCTTCACAAGACTGTCCACAAGGTTTAGGAGTGTGTCCGTGGGAATGTTTGACTATTCTTCCAGAAGCATATTCTTGAGGTCAGGCACTGATGTTGGACAAGAAGGCCTGGCTCGCAGTCTCCACTCCAATTCACCCAAACGGTGTTATCCTGGATTGAGGTCAGGACTCTGTGTAGGCCAGTCAAGTTCCTCCATCCCAAACTCGCTCATCCATGTCTTTGTGGAACTTGCTTTGTGCACTGGTGTGCAATCATGTTGGAACAGGAAGGGACCATCCCCAAACTGTTCCCACTGATCATCAGTGGACTGATTACAGTAAAGTAAAAATAAAAAGCGCCCATCGTGCCCAGAATCAGTGCCCATAGTGCTGCCAGTCAGTGCCCATCAGTGCCTGCTCATCTGTGCTGCCCATGAGTGTCGTCTGTCAGTACCCATCAGTGCCACTCAGTGGGGCATATTAGTACCTCCTCTCAGTGCCACCTCATCAGTGCCCATAAGTGCCACCTCATCAGTGCAGCCTATCAGTGCCCATCAGTGCAGCCTCATCAGCGCACATCAGTGAAGGAGAAAAATGACTTATTTTCAAAACTTCCTGACAGAAAATAAGAAAAACTTTTTTTTTTTTTTCAAAAATTTTCTGTCTTTTACTTTTAATTTTAGTAAGAAATAAAAAGCCCAGCGATTATTAAATACCACCAAAAGAAAGCTCTATTTGTGGAGCATGACCGCGCAATTGTCATTCAAAGTGCGACAGCGCTGAAAGCTGAAAATTGGCCTGGGCAGGAAGGGGGTGAAAGGACCCTGTATTGAAGTGGTTAACCACCTTCCCTCCTCAGATGGAGGTAAAATTAATGACATAAGAGGGAAATGTTTTTGCATTTTCCACCAGCCAAGGTTTGTTATGGGGAGAAAGAAACGTTTTGTCCTGTAAGCTTATTTATACATTGCCATATTATTCGAAGCCTGGTTAGGACCACTGGCGGTCCTGGTAGAGGGTGTAGCTAATGGCGCTTTTCCACTGCATGGAACCGAATGGTTCGGCTCGCTTTTGTGCTTTTCCAATGCTGGTACCGCATGGTATGGTGTAGGAACGGTTCGGTACGGTACGGTGGCGCTTTTCCACTACATGGAACCGAACGGTACGGCTCTCAAAAACAGTACCTACTCGATTGTGGTTCCAAGAGGTACCATACCCGGTACCATATCCCACAATCCTTTGCATGCAGTCACTATTAGCCACTGATTGGTCAGAGAATCCCACCCACCCCGTTGTTATCCCACCCACTTAACTTTAGTACTACTTTAGTGGAAAAGCAAACCATACCGTACCGTACCGAACCGTTCCGACACTATACCATGCGGTACCAGCAGTGGAAAAGCAAACCGGGCCAAGCAGGGCCGAGTAGAGCAGAGCCGGTACTTGCAGTGGAAAAGCAAACCGGGCCAAGCAGGGCCGAGTAGAGCCGAGTCGGTACTTGCAGTGGAAAAGTGCCATAAGAGTACCAATGGTAAAGGCTCCAGTGGTGGAAATTCAGGCCTAACAATATCTCAAGTGTAATGACGACACAATTGAGGGAAGGAGGGTTATTCAGATATGGCAGAAGACCATTAATGCTTTCATCCCCGACTGATTTCAGAGTCCTGAAACGTGATAAAATGTTGTCCTCAATTTTGACCTCAGTCCACCACTTTTACCATCCATTCAAAATTATTAGTATATGGTGGAGGGTTTCTTTAAGTGGATCAGTAAGGCTCTCAAATACATTTTCTACACATACAAATATATACTTTAGGAGTTCATTGAGTGACTGACCTCGCATAATTGCACTTGTGTATACAAGAAAAAGCAATCAGCGGTGATTTAACAAGGTCATCAGTGATTAAGATTGGAACCTCTTCAATCCATTTTGCTCTAAATAAAAGGGTTTGGAATGTCTTTCAAATACTTCACCTTCAAAAACAAACTTGCAAGAAATTCTCTGAAGTGCAATTATTCATGACGCTCGGGGCTAGAGAATTCACGGTGATACTTTGGCTTCCAATAACTTTTATTGGTAAAATTTCAGGTAAAGCATATCAAACAAATACAAAAGTCTAATAGAGAAAATTATTATCCATCAAGCTCAACCAATGAGACCATTCAAAACAGAAAGGCCTGAGAATAGGCCTTTGCTACTACCCCTTAACCACCTAAGCCCGGGAAGATTTTACCCCCTTCCCGACCAGGCCCTATTTTGCGATTCGGCACTGCGTGAATTTAACAGGCAATTGCGCGGTCGTGCGACGCTGTACCTAAACGAATTTGACGTCCTTTTTTTCCCACAAACAGAGCTTTCTTTTGGTGGTATTTGATTACCTGTGCGATTTTTACTTTTTGCGCTATAAACAAAAAAAAGAGCGTAAATTTTGCAAAAATAACAATATTTTTCAAATTTTTTATATGAATTCCCCCCCCCCCCCAAAAAAAAATGTAAAAATCAAATTTTTTTAACATTTTAAGCCAATTTGTTTTCTGCTACATATTTTTGGTAAAAAAAATTTGATTGGTTTGCGCCAAAGTTATTGCGTTTACTAACTAAGGGAAAGATTTTTGTCATTTTTATTGTTTTTTTTTTAACAAGTATTGGCGGCGATCTGCGATTTTTTTTGTGGGACTGCGACATTGTGGCGGACAGATCGGACCCTTGACTGACATTTTTGACACTTTTGGGGGTACCAGTGACATTACTACAGTAATCAGTGCTATATATATGCACTGTTACTGTAAAAATGACACTGGCAGGGAAGGGGTTAACTTTATTGGAGATGCAGGGGTTAAATGTGTCCCTAGGGGCGTGCTTCTAACTGTTATGGGATGTGGCTGTTTGTGTAACTACAGAGATATACGATCCTACATAGCAGGACCGTGTGATCTCTGCACTTACACAAGGGAGAATGACAGGCGGCTTTGTTTACATTAGCCTTTCTCCCTCTGCACTGGACGATTACGAGTGGCCGGCGGACCCAATGTCACACGCGTGGGGATCACAGTGAACGAGCGGGGGTGGGAGCGCGCCTCCGGCGGCGCTCGCTCGCCCCCTATTGACTCGCAGGCAAGTGACGTACCCATACGTTACTTTGCCTGCACGGGGCTGACCGCCGCAGTATATGTACTTGCGGCGGTCGGCAAGCGGTTAAATACGTTGTGATACTTTCACAAACTGAAAATGTAACAACATACACCGTAAGCATGTAACATTAAGGAAGCTATGTAGAATCCCTTTATAGGCTGCTTGCACAGTTTTAACCAGTTGCCAACTGCGCACAGTATATTTACTGCGGCAGTCAGCCCTGGCCAGGCAGAGTGACGAAGATCTACGTTGCTAGCCTGTCACCGGGTTTTGAGCCAATAGCGGGCGAGCGCGCACCCGCTGAGGCGCGCGCCCGCCTCGGCTCGTTCACAGAGGAGTCCGGGCGTGTGACCGGCGGACCCGATGTCCGCCGGTCACACTACGATCGTCGGTAGCGCGGGAGAAAGGCGGACGGCTTATGTAAACAAGCCGCCTGTCATTCTCCCCTGTGTAAAAATGGAGATCAGACGGTTCTACTATGTAGAACCGTTGATCTCTGTTTTTACAATAGTAGACCTGTCCCACTACAGTTAGAAACACGCCCCTAGGACACACTTAACCCCTCCCTGTCCAATACAGTTAACCCCTTCCCTGCCAGTGTCATTTTTACAGTAGCATATGTATAGCACTGATTACTGTAGTAATGTCACTGGTAAAGCCAAAGTGTCAAAAATGTCAGTCAAGGGTCCAAACTGTCCGCCGCAATGTCGCAGTACCGCAAAAAAAAAAAAAAAAAAAATTGCAGATCTCCGCCATTACTCGTTAAAAAAAAAAAAACACCAAAAATGACAAAAATCTTTCCCTTTGTTAGTAAACGCGATAACGTTTGCGCAAACCAATCAAAATACGCTTTTTGCGATTTTTTTTACCAAACATATGTAGCAGAAAACAAATTGGCCGAAAATGTTAAAAAATTTAGATTTTTACATTTTTTTGGGGGGGAATTTTAAATAAATATTGTTATTTTTGCAAAATTTACGCTCTTTTTTTTTGTTTATAGCGCATGATCAAAAAATCACACAGGTGATCAAATACCACCAAAAGAAAGCTCTGTTTGTGGGAAAAAAAGGACGTGAAATTTGTTTAGGTACAGCGTTGCACGACCGCGCAATTGTCCGTTAAAGTCACGCAGTAAAAAAAAAAATAAAAATAAAAATCGCAAAAAAACTACTGGTCAGGAAGGGGGTAAAATCTTCCAGGGCTTAAGTGGTTAATAGAAATTTGCCTTCAAGGTTTAGTTCACCTTTACTGAAAAAAATGCCCGAAAAAAATGCCCCTACAGGTAAGGGGCACCAGTAGATAAAAACAAACAGTGCAGCTTTGACCAATGTTGAATTATGCCCTTGGTAAGCCCCCGTTCACACTGGGGCGACCTGTGAGGCGACCTGGTCGCCTCACAGGTCGCCGCAGGTTGCCTCCCATAGGGAAGCTGCGGACCCGTTCTGATAGGAGCGACACAAGTCGCTCCGACTCAGAAAAAGGGTCCGGAGCTTCTTTGGGGCGACCAGGAGGCGACCGCCATAGACTTCAATGTTATGAAGTCCGTGGCGGCCGCTCCGAGGTCGCGGCACGCTGCTCGCACCGCGATCTCGGAGGTCGCGGTGCGAAGTAGCGTCGCCCCAGTGTGAACGGGGGCTTAAGGTGTAGACCATTTATGTAATTCCTGAAACCTGTCAGAAAAACACTCAGAAATGGCACCCCCTGTCCTCCTTTGCGATGCTGCTAAGATAACCCTTGAAAGGTATAGATCTACCTGAACAACATAAAAGAGATCAGAGATCACTGGGTTAAGCTCCCTTTTTTTGTAATAACCTAGCAAGACCTAACTAAATAGTGAGGAAAACTTAGTAAAAAATATAAACTTAGCCTACCTTAAAAGTGGAAAGTGTCAGTCAGTAGAGCAGTGGACACTCTGTGGACATACACTATATCACCAAAAGTATTGGGGCACCTGCCTTAACATGCACACGAAATTCAATGGCATCCCAGTCTTAGTCCGTAGGGTTCCATATTGAGTTGGCCGACCCTTTGCAGTTATAACAGCTTCAACTCTTCTGGGAAGGCCGACCACAAGGTTTAGGAGTGTGTCTATGGGAGCGTTTGACCATTCTTCCAGAAGCGCATTTGTGAGGTCAGGCACTGATGTTGGAAAGAAGGCCTGGGTTGAGGTCGGGACTCTGTGCAGGCCAGTCAAGTTCTTCTACCCCAAACTCGCTCATCCATGTCTTAATTAACCTTGCTTTGTGCACTGGTGCGCAGTCATGTTGGAACTGGAAGGGGCTATACCTAAACTGTTCCCGTAAAGTTAGGAGCATGAAATTGTCCAAAATGTCTTGGCATGCTGTCACCTTAAGAGTTCTCTTCACTGGAACTAAGGGGCCAAGCCCAACCTCTGAAAAACAACCCCACACCATAATCCCCCCTCCACCAAATGATTTGGACCACTGCACAAAGCAAGGTCATAAAGACATGGATGAGCGAGTTTGGGGTGGAGGAACTTGACTGGCCTGCACAAAGTCCTTACTTCAACCTGATAAAACACCTTGGAGCACAGGCTGCGAGCAAGGCCTTCTCTCCAACATCAGTGCCTTAACTCACAAATGCACTTCTGGAAGAATGGTCAAACATTCCCATAGACACACTCCTAAACCTTTTGGACAGCCTTTCCAGAAGAGTTGAAGCGGTTATTGCTGCAAAGGGTGGGCCAACTCAATATTGAACCATACGGACTAAAAATGGGATGCCATTAAAGTTCATGTAAATGCAGGCGTCCCAATATTTTTTGTAATATGGTCTATCAGTAGAGCAGTGGACGGTGTCAGTAGAGCAGTGGACAAGCCATTAGGGCAGTGGATGGAGTCAGTCAGTAGAGCAGTGGACGGTGTCAGTAGGAGAGAGGACGATGTCAGTAGGGCAGAGATTAGTGTCAGGGGCGTAACTACAGGGGTTGCAATTGCAACCGGGCCCCATGCTCCAGGGGGCCCGTGCAGCTCCCCTGTACACCTGGATAGGAGGGGTGGCGGGGGCAGCATGTAGAGAAATCACTGTCCTCTTTTTTTCCCCCTGTAGCTGCAGGAGGAAAATTAAGGAGATTGGTTCCTCTGTATGCTGCCCCGCCACTCCTCCTATCCAGTTCACTTGTGTTCTGCTGTCTCTGGGCCCCTGTGTGCTCCCCTGGTTCCCCCCCCCCACCCCACTGTGCTCCCTCCCCTCTCCTGCCAGCTGCTGTAGGGGATGTGTCACAATAGAGAACCAGGAAGGGGTCGGCAAATATGTAATTTACCAGCTCCTTACCTTTCTGAATGGACAGAGTCATAGTCAGTGACATTGTAAAAAAAAAAAATAAAATAATAAAAAAATAATACAATTAAAATACCAAAAATAAAAACTACTGACACCAGTGGGTGACCTTCCAGGATCGCAAAGGTCACACTTCTGACCAGGTCTTGGCATTCCACCACCTTGGGGAGGCCCCAAGATGGCAGGAAGGGGGCCCACTGCAGAACTTATGAAAGGGTCCCGCTGCGGGACTGTAATAAAGGGTCCCACAACAAGAGTAAAGGGCCCCAGGATCAGTGGGAAGAGCCCCAGGCTTGAAGGGAAGGGCCCCTGGCCAGGGTTCTGGGGGGCCCTTCATGGTTTCTTGCACCGGGGCCCCGAAGGTTCTAGTTACGCCTTTGATTAGTGTCAGTAAGGCAGTGGATGGTGTCATTATTTTGACATGGTCATCAATCTCCAACTTTGCAGCCTTAGCTGAACAAAGTGAATGAACAGGAAGATCTCTACACAGTCTCCCTGTTCATCACGAACTGCAGCATAGTAAACAGGTGTGCTTATTTATTTAATGATTTACTTTATTTATTCATTTTTTGTGCCAAAAGGTGGAATTGGCCTTTAATAGACACCAGCTGAAGTACTATTAACTGCTGGTTACTCATTGCTTTCATAGATGTCATCCTTGAGGTGCTAGGAGGAGGTCTATTTCAAAAAGAACACTGAGTTCACAACCCAACCACACAGTTGCTCTTACAGTCCACCTTGATCTTACAGTCCACCTTGAGGGGGGGATCCCCCAGGCAACCCGAGCAGGTACACCGCCCCTTTGCCCCTCTGCAATGTCCCACCCTTAGGACCTGTTCAAATATGTGAATTGTACATGTTGTCTCAATGCAAGGTTAATGCACCCTTACGTCTGTTGGTGCATAGCAGTACTATTCAACAACTCTACAATGCAAAGACATTTTGTTGTGCATTGAGGTGCTTTGGGACCCATTCATCAGATACCCACAGCAGGGGCACAGAAAGCAATAAAAACCTGAAAGGGTATTTAATTTTACTCTTTCATAATATTTGAAAAAAGTTTTAGCTTAGATACAGTAAAGGAAAAAAGTATTTGATCCCCTGCTGATTTTGTACATTTGCCCACTGACAAAGAAATGATCAGTCTATATTTTTGAATGGTAGGTTTATTTTACCAGTGAGAGACAGAATAACAACAAAACAATGAAGACAAACGCATTTCAAAAAAGTTATAAATTGATTTGCAATTTAATGAGTGAAATAAGTATTTGATCCTCGATCAGACAGCAACATTTCTGGCTCCCAGGTGTCTTCTATACAAGTAACAAGCTGAGATTAGGAGCACTCTCTTAAAAAGGAGTGCTCCTAATCTCAGCTTGTTACCTGTATAAAACACACCTGTCCACAGAAGCAAGCAATCAAATTCCAATCTCTCCACCATGGTCAAGACCAAAAAGCTGTCCAAGGATGTCCGGGACAAGATTGTAGACCTACACAAGGCTGAAATGGGCTACAAGACCATCGCCAAGCAGCTTGGTGAGGTGGGTGACAAGAGTTGGTGCGATAATTTCCAAAACGGAAGAAACACAAAATAACTGTCAATATCCCTCGGTCTGGGGCTCCATGCAATTTCTCACCTCGTGGAGTTTCAATGATCATAAGAACGGTGTGGAATCAGCCTAGAACTACACGGGAGAATCTTGTCAATGATCTCAAGGCAGCTGGGACCATAGTCACCAAGAAAACAATCGGTAACTACGCCATGAAGGACTGAAATCCTGCAGCACCTGCAAGGTCCCCCTGCTCAAGAAGGCGCATGTACAGGCCCATCTGCTAATGAACAGCTATATAATTCAGAGGAGAACTGGGTGAAAGTGTTGTGGTCAGATGAGACCAAAATTGAGCTCTTTGGCATCAACTCAACTTGGCGTGTTCGGAGGAAAATACATTTTGCCTATGAAACCAAGAACACCATCCCCACCGTCTAACATGGAGGTGGAAACATTATGCTTTGGGGGTGTTTTTCTGCTAAGGGGACAGGACAACTTCACCGCATCAAAGGGATGATGAACAGGACCGTCAAATCTCAGGTCAGAACCTCCTTCCCTTAGCCAGGGCATTGAAAATGGGTCGTAGATGGGTATTCCAGCATGACAATAACCCAAAACACAAGGCCAAGGCAACAAAGGAGTGGTTCAAGAAAAAGCACATTAAGGTCCTGGAGTAGCCTAGTGAGTCTCCAGACCTTAATCCCATAGAAAATATGTGGGGGGAGCTGAAGGTTCGAGTTACCAAATGTCAGCCTCGACACCTAAAGGGTAACTCCACTTTCAGAGGGGAAAAAAATAGCAAAAAAAGAAAAAACAATATAACGTATACAATTGAAACACAAATCATATTGTAATTGAATGTTACTAAAAATTACCTTTCCTTTTCAATCTGCAGCCACTGTAATTTTCTGAAAATGCAATGCAATATGGCTACCTGGAGCTGTTCTGTAACACAGAATGTATACTGACCACACCCCCAGAAACATCATTTCCTGCTTGTGTGATTGGCTCACCAATTTTCCCAGAATTCTGCATTAGGTACAAGTCAGATTTCTGGCATCCCCTGCAGCAAAAATGTCATTTTTGGTGAGATACTCCCTATAGCAGTGATGGCGAACCTTGGCACCCCAGCTGTTTTGGAACTACATTTCCTATGATGCTCAACTACACTGCAGAGTGCATGAGCATCATGGGAAATGTAGTTCCAAAACATCTGGGGTGCCAAGGTTCGCCATCACTGCCCTATAGGAACACAGCTAAAGGGATGCAGGCCCAGCAGCTTCCCTCATTAGAGCCCTGCAGCTGCCACAGCCGACAGATAATTATGAAACCACTCCCATTTGACCCACTCAGCACAGAGGCACAAACAATGATTTCTTCAGAATAACAAAAAGGTAGGAATCTGCAACAAAGATTGTTAAAATCCATACAATGTACAGAGATCACCCAGAGGGGAATGTTTTCTTCTTAACAAAAGTGGAATTACGCTTTAATGACTTGGAGAGGATCTGTAAAGAGGAGTTGGACAAAATCCCTCCTGAGATGTGTGCAAACCTGGTGGCCAACTACAAGAAACGTCTGACCTCTGTGATTGCCAATAGGAGTTTTGCCACCAAATACTAAGTCATGTTTTGCGAAGGGGTCAAATACTTATTTCACTCATTAAAATCCAAATCAATTGATAACTTTTCTGAAAAGAGTTTTCCTGGATTTTTTTGTTGCTATTCTGTCTCTCGCTGTTAAAATAAAACTACAATTCGAATTATAGACTGATCATTTCTTTGACAGTAGGCAAACGTACTTTTTTCCCCTCCCTTTATACTTGATGTACTTTAAAGCCTAACTTCACGTTAATGGGGTAAAAAAAAAAAAAAAAAAAAAAAAATTATAATATAGCATATACAATTACGACTCAAGTCATATTGTAATTGAATGTTATTAAAAATTTGAAAATTTCCTTTTCAATCTGCAGCTCTGTAATTTTCTGTAAAATGCAATACAATACGGCTACCTAGAGGTGTTCTGTCAGGGCTGTATTTACCGCAGGGCAAAATGGGCAGCTGCCCAGAGCCCAATAAAGAGACATCCCTGAGTTGGAAACTCCTGGCTATTGCTGCTTGATTGAGCTGGATGGCCTCAGATATCCCGTCTGCCTGGAAGAGGGTAGTGTAACAGTGAGCGAACCAGGAGGAGCCAAGTCTGTGTCCGGAGGTGAACTTGTCTAGCAGCACTTCATGGTTTAGCTGGCAGTCACCTCTATGCTAAGTCTGCTGAGTTACTGCAACTTAGCATAGAAGTGCCCTCTGTTAGCACTGAAATTAGGCTCATTAATGATTGTCACTGCCTCCAGATTTTCACTTCCCCTGGTGTGCTTCCTAACAAACCTGTACTCCTGACAGTCCTGGTGTGTGCCCTCTCAGCCCCCGTACTGTGTCCTCCTGGTGTGTGCCCTCCTAACCCCCTAGTGTGTGCCCTCCTAGCCCCTGTACTCTGCACCCTAGGTGTGTGCCCTCCTGACTTCCCTAGTGTGTGCCCTTCTGGCCCCCGCACTAAGCTCCCCTGGTGTGTGCACTCCAGACCCCCCCCACCCCCACACTGTGCTCCCCTGGTTTTTGCCCTCGACACCCCCTGGTGTGTACATGCCCGACCCACTAGTGTGTACCCTCCCAGGCCCCGTACTGCGCCCCCATGGTGTGTGCCCTCCAGTCCCCCATACTGTGCCCTCCTGTCTCCCCTAGTGTGTGCCCTACCGACCCCCGTACTGTGCCCTCTGACAACCCAGTACTTTGCCCTCACTTCCTGCACTGTGCCCTGCACTCGCCCTACCCCTTTTACTGTACCATGCTGACCCCCCTGTACCGTGCCCTCTTGGTCCTATGTTGGGGCCTAAGAAAATATTTGCCCAGGGTCCAATCAATATTAAAGATGGCCCTAAATTTGTACAGAATGCCCCCCCCCCCAGAAATATTTCTTGCTTGTGTGATTGGTGTACTAATTTTCCCAGAAGTCTACACTAAGATACCAATCAGATATCAGGCATCCCCTGCAACAAAAATGTCATTTTTGGTGAGATACTCCCAATAGGAAATCACGTCTAAAGGAATGCAGACCTTGCAATTTTCCTCATTAGAGTCCTGCAAGTGCAGCAGCTGGTTGATAATTATGAAACTACTCCCCTTAACAACTTGCCGACTGCCGCACGACTATTTACGTCGGCAGTCAGCCCCTCACAGGCAGAGTGACGTAGATCTACGTCGCTAGCCTGTGAGGGTCTAGGGAGCGAGCGCGCGCCCCCGGAGGCGCTCTCCCGCGTGGTCACGGACCCCCCTGCCGGTCACTCGGCGATCGTCACTGCAGAGGGAGAAAGGCAGGCGGCTAGTGTAAACAAGCCGCCTGCCATATTCTCCCCTGTGTAGAAACAGTGATCATACGGTTCTACTATGTAGGACCGTTGATCACTGTTTCTACAGCTCAAGCCACAGCCAATCACAGTTAGAATCACGCCCCTAGGGACACACATAACCCCTCCCTCTCAAAAAAAGTTAACCCCATTCACTGCCAGTGTAATTTTGCAGTAACAGTGCATATGTATAGCACTGATTACTGTAGAAATGTCACTGGTAACCCCAAAAGTGTCAAAAATGTCAGTCAAGGGTCCGATCTGTCCGCCGCAATGTCGCAGTACCGAAAAAAAAAAAAAAAAAAAAAAAAAAAAAAAATCGCAGATCGCCGCCATTACGCGTTAAAAAAAAAAAACAACAAAAACCTTTCCCTTTGTTAGTAAACGCGATAACTTTTGCGCAAACCAATCAAAATACGCTTTTTGCGATTTTTTTTTTTACCAAACATATGTAGCATAAAACAAATTGGCCAAAAATGTTAAAAAATTTCGATTTTTATTTTTTTTGGGAATTTCATATAAAAAAATGTGAAAAATATTGCTATTTTTGCAAAATTGACGCTCTTTTTTTGTTTATAGCGCATGATAAAAAAAAAAAAATCGCACAGGTGATCAAATACCACCAAAAGAAAGCTCTGTTTGTGGGGAAAAAAAGAACATACATTTAACTTGGGTACAGCATCGCACGACCGCGCAATTGTCCATTAAAGTAACGCAGTGCCGAATAGCAAAATATGGCCTGGTCAGGAATGGGGTAAAATCTTCCGGTCTTAAAGCGGTTAAAAATACGCTCATTGAGAATTTTTTTGTAAAAGACATGTAGCTAAATACATTTTGGCCTAAATATATGACAAAAATTGAATATATTGGATATTTTTTAACTGTCAAAGTAGAAAAATATTGTTATTTTTTCTAAATTGTCGCTTTTTTTTATTAATATCGCAAGAAATGAAAAGCGCAGAGGTGATCAAATACCAGCAAAAGAAAGCTCGGTTTGTGCGAAAAAAAGGACGTAAATTTTGTTTGGGTACGGCGTTGCATGACCGCGCAAATGTCAGTTAAAATCGCACAGTGCCGAATCGCAAAAAGTGGCCTGGACGTAAAGCAGGAAAATCCTCTGGTGGTAAAGTGGTTAAATATGCATATGTAAGCAAAGTTGGCATCCTCCTCCGCACAGATATGATACACTATACATGCTGATGAATTATTTATATTAATCTGGCCATGTTCAAATGTAAAATATGTCAAAAAGACTATGGTCCCCTTAACTGTCATTGACTATGTGCACACATGACAGTTAGTGAATCAATTGCAGATTTAAAGATTTTAAACAACGCAGAAAATATATCAAGAGCTCAATGCATAGGCGTGCATTAATACATTCCTCATTCTCTACCTAATAAAATAGAATGTGACTGAATCATGTCATACTATCTAAAAAGAATTCTTAGGAGTACCTTTCCAGCACCTTAGGAATCCGTCTGACCAATAAATCACATGCTGAGCAGATGACACCAATAATCCACTCGCCTTAGTCGCAAGTTGGCGTAAATATGCATTTAAACAGGTGGCGGGAGCCAACGCTTACTAAAAGACTCATTTTCCCAAGCAGAGGTGCAGGAATGATGAGAAAAGCATGTGTGTCTTTCTTCATAGCATTCCACATGTGTATTGTTATAAGGAACAGTAAAATGAATGCATGAAAAAAAAAAATAGATTTATGTATCAGCTGTTTTCATAGTAAATATGAATGGTGCTCCCTCCTCTGGGTCATTATCTGATGGGATATTTCGTGCCTCAGCAAAAAAAAAACAGCTGAGTAGGTGAATATTGTTTTATTTAGAAGAGATTCTAAAGTTTTTTCTTTCATTTTATAGATCAAAAATTCCCCTCCAAGTTACCTTTTTTTTAGAGAACACTACTCTCTTGGCAGTTGTGACAGCTAATGAAAGTTCACCCAACCTATTCCAAACTGCATTTACCACACAATCCATCTTTTTTGATTAGCAGTTAATAAACAAATCACAAAATCTACTCCTAGTGGCAAGTGTAAAAAAAAAAAAAAGTAAAAAAGTATATTATATATATATATATATATATATATATATATATACACAGTGCTGTATCTTGGCCTAGGCCAACAAGGCCCAGGCCTAGGGCGGCACTTTGCAGGAGGGGCTGCACCCTGCACAAAAAAAAAAAAAACAGCCTCCTCCCGGCATTAAAAGGGTCCCCGCCGGCTTGCGCTACACTTTTTGTATAGTGCCAGTCTTATGTGGTGAATTGGGCCGGAGGGCAGGGTCCAGGAGGCAAATCAGTCTGGTACCCCCATAAAGCGGTCATGCTGCTACCTACCAGTATGATAATACCGTCAGGACATTCGGACAGACCGCAGGCCGCTGACCACACTTAATACAACTGGCCCGACGGCCGCCAATGCTAATAAGTGTGGCACTGCAGCCAAATGCTCCGCCTACTCTCCTCTGCCCCCAGGCACTAATAGCCACTGATGAGGCGGCAATCGTGGGAACTGATAAACTGCACTGATGGGCACTAATGAGGCTGCACTGATATGTTGCACTGATGGGCACTGATGAGGCTGCACTGATAGACTGTGGTTGTGGTTTACAGATGACAGGGCAGGTCATAAACAGGAAGGGGTGTGGCCTTTGCAGGAAGGGGTGGGTCACATTTAAATTAGGGCGTGCACAAGTTTAGTCAGGCCTAGGGCAGCACGAAACCTAAATACGCCACTGTGTATATATATATATATATATATATATATATACATACTGTATGTATATATATATATATATATATATATATATATATATATATATATATATATTTAAGTTGTGCATAGCGTTCCAAGTGGTAGCTGATAAAACATCATATGACTGGCCCCAAGTGGAAACACATGAAAGATCATATGGGCCATCCCAACTGGAATATGAGAGGTCATATAACCAATTTCAAGTGCAGTAGAGGAGAGATTATGAGGATTTATACTAGACTTTCTCAGCCAGGGTTTTGTGGAACCCTAGGGTTCCTCCAGAGGTTGCTAGGGGTTCCTTGAGCAATAATCACATTATGCTTCTGATAATTTACCACTGACACTAATAATCTTTATAGCTATCTGTGAGGGGTTAGGGACATTCTTCCCACTGACCGCCAATTGAAGGAGCATAATTCCCAATGACCTCCAGTGTAATGGGACCCTTCTCCACCAAACATCAATCTAAGGTATCTTTCTCCAGTAACAACCAATGTAAAAAGAGCACTTTGCTGACCACCAGTGCTACTGGAGCCTTGGCCGCCCACCGCTGCCAATGGAGCCTTGGCCGCCCACCGCTGCCAATGGAGCCTTGGCCGCCCACCGCTGCCAATGGAGCCTTGGCCGCCCACCGCTGCCAATTGAGCCTTGGCCGCCCACCGCTGCCAATTGAGCCTTGGCCGTCCACCGCTGCCAATGGAGCCTTGGCCGTCCACCGGTGCCAATTGAGCCTTGGCCGTCCACCGGTGCCAATTGAGCCTTTGCCACCCACCAGTTCACCGGTGCTAATGGAGCCTTCGCCATCCACTGGTGCTAATGGAGCCTTCACCATCCACCGGCGCTAATGGAGCCTTCACCATCCACCGGCGCCAATGGAGCCTTCACCATCCACCGGTGCCAATGGTGCCTTCACCATCCACCGGTGCCAATGGAGCCTTCACCATCCACCGGTGCCAATGGAGCCTTCACCATCCACCGGTGCCAATGGAGCCTTCCTGGTCACCAATGTTAATGGGGCCTTTACTGGCCACCAATGTTAATGGGGCCTTTACTGGCCACAAACGTTAATGGGGCCTTTACTGGCCACAAACGTTAATGGGGCCTTTACTGGCCACAAACGTTAATGGGGCCTTTACTGGCCACAAACGTTAATGGGGCCTTTACTGGCCACAAACCTTAATGGGGCCTTTACTAGACACAAACCTTAATGGGGCCTTTACTGGACACAAACGTTAATGGCGCCTTTACTGGACACAAACGTTAATGGGGCCTTTACTGGACACAAACGTTAATGGCGCCTTTACTGGACACAAACGTTAATGGCGCCTTTACTGGACACAACCGTTAATGGCGCCTTTACTGGCCACAAACTTTAATGGGGCTTTTACTGGCCACAAACTTTAATGGGGCCTTTACTTGCCACAAATGTTAATGGGGTCTTTACTGGACACAAACCTTAATGGGGCCTTTACTGGCCACCAACGTTAATGGGGCCTTTACTGGCCACAAACGTTAATGGGGCCTTTACTGGCCACAAACGTTAATGGGGCCTTTACTGGCCACAAACGTTAATGGGGCCTTTACTGGCCACAAACTTTAATGGGGCTTTTACTGGCCACAAACTTTAATGGGGCCTTTACTGGCCACAAACTTTAATGGGGCCTTTACTGGCCACAAACTTTAATGGGGCCTTTACTGGCTACAAACGTTAATGGGGCCTTTACTGGACACAAACGTTAATGGGGCCTTTACTGGACACAGAGGTTAATGGCGCCTTTACTGGACACAAACGTTAATGGCGCCTTTACTGGACACAAACGTTAATGGCGCCTTTACTGGCCACAAACGTTAATGGGGCCTTTACTGGCCACAAACGTTAATGGGGCCTTTACTGGCCACAAACGTTAATGGGGCCTTTACTGGCCACAAACGTTAATGGGGCCTTTACTGGCCACAAACCTTAATGGGGCCTTTACTAGACACAAACGTTAATGGGGCCTTTACTGGACACAAACGTTAATGGCGCCTTTACTGGACACAAACGTTAATGGGGCCTTTACTGGACACAAACGTTAATGGCGCCTTTACTGGACACAAACGTTAATGGCGCCTTTACTGGACACAACCGTTAATGGCGCCTTTACTGGCCACAAACTTTAATGGGGCTTTTACTGGCCACAAACTTTAATGGGGCCTTTACTTGCCACAAACGTTAATGGGGTCTTTACTGGACACAAACCTTAATGGGGCCTTTACTGGCCACCAACGTTAATGGGGCCTTTACTGGCCACAAACGTTAATGGGGCCTTTACTGGCCACAAACGTTAATGGGGCCTTTACTGGCCACAAACTTTAATGGGGCTTTTACTGGCCACAAACTTTAATGGGGCCTTTACTGGCCACAAACTTTAATGGGGCCTTTACTGGCCACAAACTTTAATGGGGCCTTTACTGGACACAAACGTTAATGGGGCCTTTACTGGACACAGAGGTTAATGGCGCCTTTACTGGACACAAACGTTAATGGCGCCTTTACTGGACACAAACGTTAATGGCGCCTTTACTGGACACAAACGTTAATGAGGCCTTTACTGGCCACAAACTTTAATGGGGCCTTTACTGGCCACAAACTTTAATGGGCCTTTACTGGCCACAAACTTTAATGGGGCCTTTACTGGCCACAAACTTTAATGGGGCCTTTACTGGCCACAAACCTTAATGGGGCCTTTACTGGACACAAACGTTAATGGGGCCTTTACTGGACACAAACGTTAATGGGGCCTTTACTGGACACAAACGTTAATGTGGCCTTTACTGGACACAAACGTTAATGGGGCCTTTACTGGACACAAACGTTAATGGGGCCTTTACTGGACACAAACGTTAATGGCGCCTTTACTGGACACAAACGTTAATGGCGCCTTTACTGGACACAAACGTTAATGGCGCCTTTACTGGACACAAACGTTAATGGCGCCTTTACTGGACACAAACGTTAATGGCGCCTTTACTGGACACAAACGTTAATGGCGCCTTTACTGGCCACAAACGTTAATGGCGCCTTTACTGGCCACAAACTTTAATGGGGCCTTTACTGGCCACAGACGTTAATGGGGCCTTTACTTGCCACAAACCTTAATGGGGCCTTTACTGGACACAAACCTTAATGGGGCCTTTACTGGCCACCAATGTTAATGGGGCCTTTACTGGCCACAAACGTTAATGGGGCCTTTACTGGCCACAAACGTTAATGGGGCCTTTACTGGCCACAAACGTTAATGGGGCCTTTACTGGCCACAAACGTTAATGGGGCCTTTACTGGCCACAAACGTTAATGGGGCCTTTACTGGCCACAAACTTTAATGGGGCTTTTACTGGCCACCAACGTTAATGGGGCCTTTACTGGCCACAAACTTTAATGGGGCCTTTACTGGCCACAAACTTTAATGGGGCCTTTACTGGCCACAAACCTTAATGGGGCCTTTACTGGACACAAACGTTAATGGGGCCTTTACTGGACACAAACGTTAATGGGGCCTTTACTGGACACAAACGTTAATGGGGCCTTTACTGGACACAAACGTTAATGGGGCCTTTACTGGACACAAACGTTAATGGGGCCTTTACTGGACACAAACGTTAATGGGGCCTTTACTGGACACAAACGTTAATGGGGCCTTTACTGGACACAAACGTTAATGGGGCCTTTACTGGACACAAACGTTAATGGGGCCTTTACTGGACACAAACGTTATTGGAGCCTTCACTGGCCATCAGTGTCAACAGGTAAGTGAGGGCAGGTTGCTTGATGAGCAAAGCACAAGTTCAGTTTAGTTCAGCTCTGTAGATATCTGGGTTAAACATTATTCTGAAAAACGAGCAAAGCTACAGCTCTGTGCAAAGCTAGATATTTTGAAGTTAATCAGTTAGCAACTTTTGAACAGACAGGTCCCAAAGTTTTCATTCTTCCTTGTATTTAGAGATTATGTTTTTTATTCTTGGACAGGGTTGAAGAAAGATTTATGTGGGTTTGCTGCTGTGTGGATATCAGCGGGCTCCTAGACTTCTGCTTAGGATAAGGGGTCTTACTAGGCTTTGGTGCATGATGTTTTACAGAAGATAATAGCAACATGTGAGATTATACACTGCCTGTTATGTCTACAAGTTGAACACGACTTTGTCCCATCTCACTTACTTGTAACCTGGCGTCATGCCTTAGTCAATGCATTCAGAGGCTACACTGTAATGTCTGGTAGAAACAAAGTTCCATTTGCAAAATTCATCTTTAGTGACCATTACTCAATTTAAATTTTTTAAAGGATAAGCTAGAAAAATTGCACTTATTTTTTGTTTTGGAAGCCTGTACAGCATTGCACCAGCGATTAGCAGATCACTGATGGCATGCAGGTTTCTTAGTGTATCCGCTTCCACGTACCTCATACGAGCAAGCCGATAGAGTTTGACAGCAAGTTTTCAATGAACTACATTGAAAACTACAGTCTGACAGCTGCAAATTATGCTGGACCTTGTAGTTTTCCATTCACAGAGCATTGTGAATGAGTGACAAGGCCGGGCAGGGCTGTGTTTTTTTTTTTTTTTTAAATTTTGACAGCTAGGAGGTGAGGGATGTTCACGAACCCTGAATATGGGTGCAACATGTTTTGAAAGGTGAGCGGAGTTCCGGCCTCAAAAAATGTTTTTGAAGGAAATGAGTGGGATACTCCTTTGGCTCAACTATGTATAACTTGGCGGAGACACTTGAAAAATGCTGATTGGCGCTGACTTGACGATGGCAGGATAACGGTCAACGCCGGTTAGCGCTGGCCTGATGCCTGATAACTCTGAACTGACTTGTGACTGCTTTTTCACTAAAGAAGTCCTCTTTAAGCTCCTTTAACCGCTTGCCGACCGCTGCACGTCTACTTACTGCGGCGGTCAGCCCCTCACAGGCAGAGCGATGTAGTACTACGTCGCTAGCCTGTGAGGTTCTAGGGAGCGAGCGCGCGCCCCCGGAGGCGCGCTCCCGCAGGTCACGGACCCCACATCGGGTCCGCCGGTCACTCGGCGATCGTCGGTGCAGAGGGAGAAAGGCAGGCAGCTGATGTGAACAAGCCGCCTGTCATTCTCCCCTTTGTAGGAATAGTGATTATACGGTTCTACTATGTAGGACCGTTGATCACTGTTCCTACACCTCAAGCCACAGCCAATCACAGTTAGAAGCACGCCCCTAGGGACACACATAACCCCTCCCTCGCAGGGGTCACGGACCCCACATCGAGTCCGCCGGTCACTCGGCGATCGTCGGTGCAGAGGGAGAAAGGCAGGCGGCTGATGTAAACAAGCCGCCTGCCTTTCTTTTGGTGAGACCGCTCTGGATGGGGAGAGGCAAAAGACTCAAAGGCCTGCCTTCAACCACGGACAAGCCTGGTAAACCAGGCCGGATTCAACCAGAGGGGAAAAGAAATACTCCCATCATTCCCACCTTATTACATTAGGAAAATAGTAACCAGCACCGCTAGCCCCCCTCTCCCGGTCAATGAACACCAGCTTTCTTCTTCCCAAAAACTGATAAAAGCAGATATTACACTTGATTTTAGCCGAAAGGTAAAGAAGCTATTCAAAATAAGATAACTACCTAGAGGTAGCCATATTTGTCTGCTACCTGTGCAGAGCTGCTTCTTGCTGCACAGTGTTAGGCTATATTAATTCTCTAATGCAACTATTTGGGCCCATTTACATCAGCAGTCCATTGGTTTCCCCATTGGACAGCCCATTCATGAGGGCTGCTAAACACACCACAGTGGACTGAAATTGTGCGTGCAGCATTTTTATCATTGCACCACAACACGTTAGTGCATTGCAGGTCATTGTGCTGCAATACAATGGCACTTTTCCACTGCAAGTACCGGCTCGGCTCTACTTGGCCCGGTTTGCTTTTCCACTGCTGGTACCGCATGGTACGGTGTTGGAACGGTACGGTACGGTATGGTTTGCTTTTCCACTAAAGTAGTACTAAATTTAAGTGGGTGGCATAACAACGGGGTGGGTGGGATTCTCTGACCAATCAGTGGCTAGTAGTGACTGCATGCAAAGGATTGTGGGATATGGTACCGGAATGGTACCTCTTGGAACCACAATCGAGGTGGTACTGTTTTTGAGAGCCGTACCGTTCAGTTCAATGCAGAGTAAAAGCGCCGCCGTACCGTACCGAACCGTTCCTACACCGTACCATGCGGTACCAGCAGTGGAAAAGCACAAAAGCGAGTCGAACCGTTCGGTTCCATGCAGTGGAAAAGCGCCATTAGTGTGTTGGGGTGCCATTGAGAGTTAATGGCATCATATTGCACCAACGCACGTTAACCGCTTTCGGACCGCCCGCTGCAGAAATACTGCGGCAGGCTGGCCCTAATGCACTAACTGCTGTAGGAATACGTCGGTCGCGCCCCCACTCGGCAGCGGGGGCTCCGATGCACGAGGCAGGCTGCTCCAATTACCCCCTGACACCCGCGATCGTTCTCTGTTGAGAGAGAGGAATGGTCAGCTGTTGTAAACACAGCTGACCGTTCTTCGATCACAGAGCACCTGTGATTCTGCTATATAGGATCACAGGTCTCTATGATCATTTCACAAGCCCAACCCCCCACAGTTAGAATCACTCCCCTTGGTTACACATGAAACCATTTGATCGCCCCTGGGTTAACCCCCTTCCTGGCCAATAGCATTATTACAGTAACAGTGCACATTTTTAGCACTGATTACTGTAGTAATATCACTGGTCCCCCCAAAAGTGTCCAAAATGTAAGTTAGGGGTCCCATCTGTCCGCTGCAATGTCGCAGTCCCGCTAAAAGTCCCCAGATCGCCGCCATTACTAGTAAAGAAAAAAAAAACCAATAAAAATGACATAAATCTTTCCCGTAGTTAGTAAACGCGATAACTTTTGCGCAAACCAATCAAAATGCGCTTAGTGAGATTTTATTTTACCAAAAATATGTAGCAGAAAACAAATTGGCCTAAAACGTTAACAAAAATTTGATTTTTAATTTTTTTTGGGAATGTTATATAGCAGAATGTGAAAAATATGGTGTTTTTTTTTTTTTTTTCGAATTGTCACTCCATTTTTGTTTATAGCACAAAAAATAAAAAATTGCACAGGTGATCAAATACCACCAAAAGAAAGCTCTATTTGTGGGAAAAAAAAGGACGTAAATTTGGTTTGGGTACAGCGTCGCACGACCGCACAATTGTATGTTAAAAATAACAGTGCCGAATCGCAAAATAGGGCCTGGTCAGGAAGGGGGCAAATCCTTCCGGTCTTAAAGTGGTTAATTCACTAATGGCGCTTTTCCACTGCAAGTACCCACTCGGCATCGCTTGGCCCAGCTCGGCTCGGTTTGCTTTTCCAGTGCATGGTACGAGTCAGCACCTTTCAGCACTGTATAGGCTCTACTCGGCTCGGTTTGCTTTTCCACTAAAGTAGTAAGTGGGTGGGATAACAACGATTCTTACATATATAGTTACATAGTAGGTGAGGTTGAATAAAGACAATAGTCCATCCAGTTCAACCTGTGTAGGTGTGTGTGGCTGTAATCATCTCCCATACCCCTGAATGTTCTGATCCTTGAGATGTAAGTCTAAGAGTCTTTTGAAAGTAGCCATACTTCCCGCAGAAACCACCTCTTGTGGTAGAGAATTCCACAATCTTGTAGCCCTAACAGTAAAGAACCCCCCACGTTGCCTGAGGTTAAAACGCTTCTCCTCTAATCGCATTGTATGCCCTCGAGTCCTCATGCAATCCCTTCGAATGAACAGCTTTTTTTCTAAGCTGGGATCCCCATTAAGATATTTATAAATTGTTATCATGTCCCCCCTCAGACGTTCTCTGACCAGTCAGTGGCTAGTAGTGACAAACAATCACGGCTGCATGCAAAAAATTGTGGGATATGGTATGGGTACGGCCCGCTTGGAACCCCAACCGAGGTGGTACTGTGTAAGCGAGCCATACCAAGTAGTGGAAAAAGCGCCACTGTACCAAACCATACCGAACCGTTCCAACACGTACCATGCGATACCTTGGAGTGGAAAAGCGCAAAACCGAGCCAAACTGATCTGTTCCATGCAGTGGAAAAGCACCATAATGCAACTATTAGGGCCCATTTACATCAGCAGTCCATTGATTTGCACATAAGACAGCCCATTCGTGAGGGCTGCTAAACGCACCACAGTGGCCTGAAATTGTGCGTGCAGCATTTTTATCCTTGCACCACAACACGTTAGTGCAGTGATGGCGAACCTTGGCACCCCAGATGTTTTGGAACTACATTTCCCATGATGCTCAACTACACTGCAGAGTGCATGAGCATCATGGGAAATGTAGTTCCAAAACATCTGGGGTGCCAAGGTTCGCCATCACTGCGTTAGTGCATGGGGGTGCCATTGAGAGTTAATGGCATCATATTGCACCAACGCACGTTAAAGACACTGCAATGCTGTAAACAGGCCCTTAGGCAGCCTATTATAATATGAAACATTCAACACAATAATATGATCTGGTAATGATACCCTATGCCCTAGTGATCCATACATAGTGCAGCAAATTTTAATGACAGGTCCACTTTAAAGCTCTATAAAAGGGGAGTACAGCAGAATGCTGGGTGGAGTAACGTACAAAGCCAGACAGGACTATAGAAAGCTGGTTGAAAACGGGTAAAATTTTTGAAAATGTGAGTGTGTGTGGCCACCCTGTCACAAAATAGTTAAAGACTCGTCATTTACACTGATCCGACTTGGACCGCGACTTGTCAGGCTGACAAGTCGCGGTCCGTCGCGCTCCCATTGTTCGGTACAGGAACCGTTCTAATAGGAGCGACACAAGTTGCTCCGACTTAGAAAAAGGGTCCTGTACTATTTCAGGGCGAAACCGGAGCGACTTGCATAGACATTCATTTTATGAAGTCCGTGCAAGTCGCCCCCGAAGTCGTGCCGCTGCAGTGTGTAAACTCCAGTGTTTTCTGAAATAATAAGCCCCTCCAGGATTAGAAACATTGCGAGGAATTTAGCACAGAATCTTACCTTTCTTAGTTCTGGAAAAGCTTGGTTTGTCTGATTGTGTCCAGACTGATTGGGAATGGGAAAGTCTGCCTTCGTTATTGGCACCTGTTGTAATAAGAACAGGAGCACCATCTGCTTCCCTTTAGTTGTACAAAGTCTAAACCTGGCCATACACAGTAAGATTTCACTTTACAGGGGATTAACTACAGGGGTTGCAGGGGTTGCAATCGCTACCGGGCCCCATGCTCCAGGGGGCCCGGTAGCAAACCAGTGGGTGAACTTCCAGGATCGCAAAGGTCACACTTGCGACCGAACCCTGGCATTGCACCACTGTGGGGAGGCCCCAAGATTGCAGGAAGTGGGCCCACAAGATTGCAGGAAGGGGGCCCACTGCAGAACTTGTGAAAGAATCCTGCTGCGGGACCGTAATAAAAGGCCATGCAACGAGTGTAAAGAGCCCCAGGATTAGTGGGAAGAGCCCTGGGCTTGAAGGTAAGGGCCCTGGCCAGGGGTCTGGGGGGCCCTTCATGGTTTCTTGCATCAGGGCCCTGAAGGTTCTAGTTACGCCTCTGTCACTTTACGTCACTCAGTTTCCCCATCCATGCTAAATTGTGTAGATGGATAAATCTGCAGCGTAGGCCATTCTGACGGCCTGCATCTGTGACTGTCAGAATACCCCAACATTGTCTGATTCTGATTGGATGCCAGAGCTATTAATCTGTCAATTTTCTGCTTGGATGTTGCTGACAGGGCCAACCTACAGAATAAATGTCAAATGTTTTAACCACTTTACCACCGGAGGATTTTGCTGTCTTACGTCCAGGCCACTTTTTGCGATTCGGCACTGTGCGACTTTAACTGACAATTGCGCGGTCGTGCGACGCCGTACCCAAACGAAATTTACGTCCTTTTTTTCCCACAAACAGAGCTTTCTTTTGGTCGTATTTGATCACCTGTGCGATTTTTACTTTTTGCGCTATAAACAAAAAAAGAAAGTATATTTTGAAAAAATAACAATATTTTTCACATTTTTTTATATGAAATTCCCCCCCCCAAAAAAATGTAAAAATCAAAATTTTATTACATTTTTGGCCAATTTGTTTTCTGCTACCTATGTTTGGTAAAAAAAATCGCAATAAGCGTATTTTGATTGGTTTGCGCAAAAGTTATAGCGTTTACTAACTAAGGGAAAGATTTCTGTAATTTTTGGTGTTTTTTTTTTTAACAAGTAATGGCGGCGATCTGCGATTTTTTTTTTGCGGGACAGCGACATTGAGGCGGACAGATCGGACCCTTGACTGACATTTTTGACACTTTTGGGGGTACCAGTGACATTACTGCAGTAATCAGTGCTATATATATGCACTGTTACTGTAAAAATGACACTGGCAGGGAAGGGGTTAATTTTTATTGGTGATCAAGGGGTTAATGTATGCCTGGTGCTTACTGACATGTGTGAGGGGAGGTGACTGAGTGACACAGGGACAGATCGCATGTTCAGCTATGCTGAACCCTGCAATCTGACCCTGCCTGTCACTTAAGAGATCCGCCCGCTTTGTTTACACAAGCAGGCAGATCTCCACACTCGATTCCCCGACGATCGGGGAAGAGCGGCGGCGATCACTCCTCCCCTGGCCCGACTCCCGCTGTATCTGAATACAGCAGGGGCGAGCCTCTAGTGAGCAGTGCGGAAGTGGTTAATAGAGATCGAACTAAATTGGATCACCTTTACGATATCTTAGGAAAAAACAGACTTTTTTTTTTTTCTTTTGCAGGGGATGCCTCTAATTTGGTTTTAACCACTTCAGCCCCGGAAGATTTTACCCGTTTCCTGACCAGGCCCTATTTTGCAATTCGGCACTGCATTACTTTAACGGACAATTGTGCGGTCGTGAATCGCTGTACCCAAACAAAATTTACGTCCTTTTTTTCCCACAAACAGAGCTTTCTTTTGGTGGTATTTGATCACCTGTGCGATTTTTATTTTTTGCGCTATAAACAAAAAAAAAAGCGACAATTTTGAAAAAAAAAAAAACAATATTTTTCACATTCTGCTATATAACATTCCCAAAAAAAAATGTAAAAATCAAAATTTTTTAACATTTTAGGCCAATTTTGTTTTCTGCTACATATTTTGGTAAAAAAAAAAAATCGCAATAAGCGTATTTTGATTGGTTTGCGCAAAGATTATAGCGTCTACTAACCAGAGGTGGGGGATTTGAGTCACATGACTTGACTTAAGTCACCAGTTTGAGGACTTGAGACTTGCTTGACTAAAATTAATAAAAGACTTGACTTTGATTTGGTATTTATGACTTGAGACTTGCCTTTGACTTGAGACAAATGACTCTAAATGACTTTACTTTTTTAAGTTATTAAATATTTGCATTTTCTCAAGATATGTTAAAGCAAAATGAATGTGTCTGTTCTGTTTCTGACACCACAGTCACTTAAAACACCTCAGTGTGTTCTGATTTTTAGGACACTGGCTGTTTAACAATGGAAATACTTACAGTAACATGTTTTTAGTGACTGTGCGGTTGAAACATGACAGGACGAAGGATTTTGAGCTGTTTGGGCATTCAAAGTGTTTCTTTAATATGCCAAGAAAAAAGCACTAAGCCAGGGGCGTAACTACAGGGGTTGCAGGGGTTGCGATTGCAACCGGGCCCAATGCTCCAGGGGGCCCGGCATTGGATAGAAGAGGAGGCGGGGCAGCATGTAGAGAAATCACTGTCCTCCTTTTTCCTCCTTTAGCTGCAGAAAGAAAATGGAGGAGATTGGATCCTCTGTATGCTGCCCCTGCCACTCCTTCTATCCAGTTCACTTGTGTTCTGCTGTCTCTGGGCCCCTGTGTGCTCCCCTGGTCCCCCCCCCCCCACTGTGATCCCTCCCCTTTCCTACCGGCTGCTGCAGGGGATGTGTAACAATAGAGAACCAGGAAGGGGTTGGTAAATATGTAATTTATCAGCTCCTTGCTTCTCTAAATGGACAGAGTCATAGTCAGTGACATTGTAAAAAAATAAAATAAAATGATAAAAATTAATACAATTAAAATACCAAAAAATAAAAACTACTGACACCAGTGGGTGAACTTCCAGGATCGCAAAGGTCACACTTGCAACCGGGCCCTGGCATTCCACCACCGTGGGGAGGCCCCAAGATGGCAGGAAGGGGGCCCACTGCAAAACTTGTGAAAGGGACCCGCTGTGGGACCGCAATAAAGGGCCCCACAAGCGGAGTAAAGGGCCCCAGGATCAGTGGGAAGAGCCCCGGGCTTGAAGGGAAGGGCCCCGGCCAGGGGTCCGGGGGGGCCCTTCATGGTTTCTTGCACCGGGGCCCTGAAGGTTCCAATTACGCCTCTGCACTAAGCTGTTTTGTTAATGTTGAAAATAAAACAAAACCTTTCCTGACCACTGACTTTTAACTGATTTAAAGGTGAAAATTGGGGTAGTATTTTGACGTGATTTGTGACTTAACCAAAATAAATGACTTGCCTTGCTTGCTTCTCGCCACAGTAACTTGGGACTTGCTTGAGACTTGAAGGTTAAAGAGGAGTTCCGGGCACAAAAACGATATTTTTTTTTTGTGCTCCTCCGCTAGGTATGCCTCACCTGAAAAGGAATTGGATAGTTATTTTTTTTTTTTGTTTACTTACCTTGCAATTGAAGATCGAAGATACTCACCTCAGAGTACTTCCTCCCTCGGAGCCGCGGCTCACCCCGTCACTTCCTGTCTCGCTATGATTCCTGGGAGCTGAACGTCACAGCTCCCAGGAATCAATGCGCCGCACCGGCCCCGCTCGTCATTTCCGGGCGACGCCCATAAGCTGTGGAGGAATGCAGCGCCGCACCGGAAGTGACGAGAGGGGCCGGTGCGGCGCATTCTGGGACAAGAAGACGCGGAAGAAGACACAGAAGAGGATTGCGCCGGCTTCAGCTGCCCACAAGAGAGATGGAAACGCTGTGGAAGAAATCTTATAAGTAAGTATTTCTTCTAAAAGGTAAGTGCGAACCGGGACAGATCAGAGGCTATCCATTGTGGAATGTGCTAGCCCTGACTGTCCCGGGGGTATGTTTATTAAAAAATGACATCTGTGCCCGGAACTCCGCTTTAAGACTTGAGACTTGCTTGTGACTTACACATGTGTGACTTAAGCCCCGTACACACGTACCGATCGTCGGCCGTCTTTTGTCTGAGGGCTGTCTTGTCTGTTGAAAACTGCAAAAGACTGCACATGAATTTTGTCGGCCAACAACAGCCGACTGCAGAAGTGATGTCATGTGATGGTTAACTTTCCTGGTCTTTTTTATTTTCCGAGCATGCCCAGTCTTGCAAATCTGCTGTCTGTCGGCCGAATTCTGTACTGACTGGTGAACAATCGGCCGTTCTGGTGTCGGCATACAAAAATTTTAATGCTTGCACGACAGATTCTGTTCGGCCGAAAGTGCGCTGTCGGCTGTCGGAAGCATCATACTAACAAGCCGAAAATCGGCCGATCGTTCGGCGACCGAACAGTTTCGGCCGACAATCGGTACGTGTGTACGGGCCTTAACTCCCATGTCTGCTACTAACTACAGGAAAGATTTATGTAATTTTTATAGTTTTTTTTTTTTACTAGTAATGGCGGCGATCTGCGATTTTTAGCGGGACTGCGACATTGCGGCGGACAGATCGGACCCCTAACTGATATTTTTGACACTTTTGGGGTACCAGGGACATTACTACAGTAATCAGTGCTAAAAATATGCACTGTTACTGTAAAAATGCCATTGGCAGGGAAGGGGTTAACCCTGTTGGTGATCAAGGGGTTTAATGTGAGCCTAGGGGAGTGATTCTAACTGTGGGGGGGGGGGGGCCGTGGCTTCTGAGATGACCATAGAGACATGTGATCCTAAATAGCAGGATCACATGATCTCTATGATCATCCCAGGGTGAAGGACAGGTGGCTGTGTTTACAACAGCCGACCGTCCTTCTCCCTCAGCGGGGAGCGATCACGGGTTTCAGGCGGCAATCGGAGCCACCTGACACAGGCTTCCGCTTCCCCGCTGATGAGCGTGCACGGTGCGCGCTCGCCCCCTAGTCTCCCCAGAGCGAGCGCCGTACATGTACGGCGATTAGCCTGGGAGCGGCGGCCTGCTGCAGTACATCTGCGGCAGGCGGGCAGTAAGAAGTTAATCTCTGCAGATGTCTGGGAAAACCAATGAGCCTATAGAGGGCATCATTGGATGCATTATAAGATGCAGGCATTGAGCAGTGTAAATGACATTTGAGTTATAGTGTTATGCCAATCATATTAGAGGACTGGAGAATAGAGATAAGCTCAGGTGTCCTCTAAACGCATCTCTATTTGAACATCAGCTTTGTGCTATTTTCTAATCCTCATGTCTAATGCCAGGCCATTTTATGTGGCCCTCGTATCTCTCTTGCACCTGCGCCACCCTCCTCATCTTTGCCCCCACCTTGTCTCAGCAGTCGGCAGCAGAAAGGAGGACCAAGCTCCTCCTCCAAATCTTGTGCCTCTCTGTGCAGCCGCAGCACCCCCTCGCCTCCACCTCTTCCCCTGGTCTCAGCATTCAGCAGACTCTGGCAGCTGACTTCAGCCCTCCTCTGGTCATCCTCCAGACCCTGGGCTTTCTGCTTCCTAGCTCTGCCTCCAGCTTCTTCCCAGCAGCAGCACAGGATAACGGGGGTTCACTGTGATGTAAGGGGGGAATGGGGGACTCTTTACTTCTGATAGTGGGGGGGGAGCTCTTAAAATCTCATGTAAGGAGGGGTAGGGTGCTCTGGACATCTAGTCTTACAGATTTTTACTGTTGAGTTAATAAATAACAAATATTTGTACATTTTAAATTGTTCCTTTTATCTGAAATGGTGAAAACTGAATGTTTATTAAAAAAGAATAGCGCAACCATGCAAAAGAAATGACTAACAAATATGGAGACAATCCATAAATAAAAATGGGGGTTTGGTCCCACCATATGGCCATATAGTGCTCAAGCCCACCACTGTGTCAAAGTACCCCATTATCAGTGGGTCCTACACTATCCATAAAAAAGGGGTGAATCCAGCCTCTCTTACCCTTGGAGACAACACTTCTTGCTGGGAAGGTGTGCTAATGCACTGCAGGGGACTCACCCCTTTTTTATGGACAGTGTAGGACCCACTGATAATGGGGTACTTTGACGCAGTGGTGGGCTTGAGCACGATATGGCCATATGGTGGGACTAAACCCCCATTTTTATTTATGGATTGTCTCCATATTTGTTAGTCATTTCTTTTGCATGGTTGCGCTATTCTTTTTTAATATACATGTTGCTTGGTCCATAGCTGCACCGGCTTTAGATATACATTTTTAAAACTGAATGTTTGCAAAACTGTAACTAAAAACAATTTACTCTGAAAAACCATAGGTTACCATTTTTCACAGCTTTCAGAATTGGAAAAGTCCCCTTGGGCACAGTTCACACTGATGGAAACCCTGCGAATCCATTGCGGGTTCCTGCATCGCACCTGAATCGCCGGCAGTGCACACTACCCTCTGCGAACTGCTGTAAGTGTCTGTGGTACCACTGCTACATTTGGCACTTTTTTGGGAGGGAGCCGGTACCTGATTTTGACAGGTACCCGATCCCACTTATGATCTGGGTCAGAAGTTGCCCCCCCCCCCTCCTTCTGCCGCCACCTCCTGGGACACGTCACAGGTCCCAGGAGTCTGCAGGACCATTCAAAAAGTGCAGAGCAGTAGGAAAACAGCTGTAACACCATAAGACTTCACTGCTGGTTTCCTTTACTTAAGATGAAAGCACCTGAAGCTGAATGAAGAATTGGTTGAGGACATCGCTGGATCCCTTGTCAGGTAGGTGTCCTTATATTAAAAGTCAGCAGCTACAGTATTTGGGGGGGAGGCTGGAGCTCCTCTTTAAATTGGTTTGTGATTTCCCACTGTTGCCAGTAGAGGTAACTGGTATCACTGGTCATAGTATGAGATTTCACAAACAAACTAAGTTATCAATATTTACATTTTCTTCAGCCAATCCCATAGGAGGTTTATGCCACTTGTGCTAGCTGGGGAGATAAAAATATTTGGGATAGGCCTAGTGCTCTCTCTTTTCCCCAGTAGCTGTAGATCTGGAGTAATGGTAAGGGATGGTAGAAGCAGGCTGAGCTCCTGTCATGGTTTCTGCATTGTATTGTTCATGGATTGAATGTTCTTGTCCATGTATTGTAATAATAGCCTTGTTACGCTCAGCGCTACGGGCCCCCTGCTGGCCTTGGAGCGCTCACAGCCTGTGTCCCTAGGCGGCGCTCCTGCATCTCGGCGTGTGCGTCCCCGCTCTCTAGGGCGCGCACGCACCGGGACTCTTAGATCTAAAGGACCAGTGCACAGGTGATTGGTGCCTGGTCCAAACTGGTTATTAAGGGTTAAGGTTTGTGAAAGGCAGTGCTGACTTCATTAGGCTTCACCTGTGCACTGCCCATTAATACCTTCTCCTCCGACAGCTTCCTGCCGGATCTTTGTGCCTTGTGCCTCTGTGAAAGCGTTCCCTTCTGTGTTTGTTTGCTTTGCCTGTTACCGTACCCGTTGCTACCGACATCTCGTCTTTGAACCTCCGCCGCCTGCCCTGACCTCTGCTACGTCCGACTACGCTCTTGCCTACTCCCTGTGTACCACGCCATATCAGCTGCCAGAGAGATCGAGTTGTTACTAGGGGACACGACCTGGTAGTTACCGCCGCAGCAAATACATCCCGCCTTGCGGCGGGCTCTGGTGAAGACCAGTAACTGCTTAGAACCGGTCCTCTAGTACAACCCGCGCCATTGCCTCTCTGGTCCAGAGGATCCACTACCAGTCCTGCCGGTTTGTGACATGCCTTTTTATTGCTCACATATTGTTACAATAATATGTTTGTTGCTCAAGTATTGTCAGTGTCAGTGTGCTTCCCAAAAATATGCTAATGTTACTAATCTTGTGTACCTACCCATTACCACCATTACAAACCATAGGGCCCTGTACAGCCTACATGACAGCCCCTACTAGGGGAAGTGCAAGGGGCCGGGCCAGCACAAATCTGATGGACAACACCCACTACCAATCAGACTCATCCTGGACTCCAGCCAAATCAAGGCCCCCCTGCTGACCCAGTGGGCCACAGGCCCCGGTATCGGAGGGCAGGCTGTGCCCACCTGTGGGAGGCCCTGTATATATCTCTAAGACTCGCCCTTACAATATTACCCTCATTTAATGCACAACTGAATTGCACAACAAGTTATTTCTTGTTGAAGCCGCAACAAAATTCCTAGTGAACTGTGAGCAAGTGTCTGTGGTGTCACGTAACCTCGCCAGGCCAGCAGCGCCACTTACAAGCCAATCACAGAAGCAGGAAAAAGGATCTATGGAGGTGTACCAGATAGCAAATTACATACAGCAGGGGTGTCCAAACTATGGCCCCCCAGATGTTCAGGAACTACAATTCCCATCATGCCTAGTTGTTTGTGAATGTCAGAGATTTACAATGCCTCATGGGAATTGTAGTTCCTGAACAGTTGAAGGGCCATAGTTTGGACACCCCTGACACACAGGATGCCTTTCTCTTATTGTGCGGAAGAGATTTTTGTGTCAATTTTATTTTTCTTTAAGATCATAGCTAGCTGCAGAATGACATGGTGAGGTAAATGTAGCAACCTCCTAGGTAGGTGCTATAATTAGTTTATGATAGTTTTTTTTTTGCTTGCTCTGCTTAACAGAGGGACAGCTAGGTAAATGTATTTGCTGTCTGCTTAACGGAGAGCTGTGATCAGCTAGTGTAGTCTGCTCTGTGTCCTCTGGTGCTTAAAGTTTCACACTGTCCTAGTAACTATGGAAAGTTCTGGACAGTAGGCAGAAACCATGAATATTCATACAGCCCTGGCCAATTAGACGGGGTGGTGCCCCTAGGCATGTTGGGTGTCTATCAAGGAGCACATGGGCTCTTGGTCATTCCTAGGAGATGATTACACCAGGCTGGGGGAGAGGCATTGCCTCCCCTGGCACTTGCTGCCATGTGGCCTCAGGTGGCCGACCTGAGGGCCTGAAGTCTGTGTGGCTGACCCTGGTCCTACCATAACTGACAGAGGGAGAGACTGCAGTGCATCTGGTCTGGTATCATGGAGAGAGAACGCTGCTGTTGGTGATTCAGGAGCGTTGTGAGTACAGACACGCTAAGGAGTCTTAGACAGTTATCCCCTGATGTGCTCTACGTCAGCTGAGGGTCCACACAAAGAGAACACTGACTAGTGTTCTTAGACCTTTGTCCAGGACTTGTCTACTCCTTTACTAAGGGACATTGCTCAGTTCTGCAATCAGTTTGTTGCTGCTGTGAAGAAGTCTTTATCTGCCTTCTGCAAGGACTTTAGCCAAGTTTCATTAGGAAAAGAAGTTAGACTCCTCGGTGTGAATAGTTTTATTTGGAGTATCCTACTATATCTTTTCCCTATCCAAGTTCTCCAATAAAACAACAAAACAAAATCCCCAGACTGGTTATTGGAGAAAACCAGCGGAAGTGTGTGGAGCTGCCTTGTGCCTAGTTGCGGAGTAGAAGTAGGGAAGACCTAGGCAAAATACCAGCGGCTCCAGCTGGGGTAGCGATCCATAAGTTTACTTTACTAACATTACATTACAAAATGTCCATATAACAATTTTATATTTTGTCTTGATTATTTGGGGCATTTACATTAAAGCCGAATGGAAGGCACTTATATAATAATTATAGCTCTGTATTCATTAATGCATTTAAAGTATTTTTTAACCACTTCAATACAGGGCACTTTCACCCCCTTCCTGCCCAGGCCAATTTTCAGCTTTTAGCACTGTTGCATTTTGAATGACAATTGCGCGGTCATGCAACACTGTACCGAAACCAAATTTATGTAATTTTCCCCCCACAAATAGAGCTTTCTTTTGGTGGTATTGGATCAATGCAAGGTTTTTTCTTTTTTGCTAAACAAATAAAAAAAGACCGAAAAGTTTGAAAAAAAAAAAGTTTTTTTGTTTATGTTATACAATTTTGTAAATAAATATGTTTTTTCCTGCACTGATGAGAACTGATGAGGCTGCACTGACAGGTACTGATGAGGAGGCATTGATGGGGTGGCACTGATATGTGGCACTGATAGGCGGCACTGATAGGCGGAACTGATGGGCACTGATATGTGGCACTGATAGTTCTGCTATTTGGTTGATCATTGGTGTCATTTGGTATAGCTTGTATATGTTTTTAATTTTTTGTTTATACACAGTTAATAAAAATCACCATTATTATCTAAATCACTGTTGATTATTATAATACTAGATCCTTCTGTGCCTAAAAAGTCCCATTTAGGGGAACCCCTCTCTATATACTGGCACTGATAGGTAGCACTGATATCTGCAGCATTGGTGGGCACTGATAGGTGGCATTGATGGGCACTGATAGGTGGCACTGATGGGCACTGATAGGCGGCACTGATGGGCACTAATAGGTGGCACTGGTGGGCACTGATGGGCACTAATGGGCACTGATAGGTGGCACTGGTGGGCAATAAAGGGCACTGGTGGGCGGCACTGATAGATGGCAATGATGGGCACTGGTGGGCAGCACTGATGGGGAGGGCACTGGTGGGCAGCACTGATGTGGAGGGCACTGGGGGGCTCCCTGAGCCCTGATTGCCATCCCTGGTGGCCATAGTAGGCATCCCTGGGGTCATGGGTGGGCATCCCTGTGAGTTCTAGTGGCACCCCCCCCCGAGGGTCTGCACTGGTAATCAATGATCTGATTACCAGTACCGACCCCCCCCCCCTGCCAGGGGAGCCGCCGATCGGCGCTCCTTTACTCGTGCCTGTCAGGCACGTACTGAGGAAAGCTGATCAATGGCTCTTCCTGTTTACTATGTGACCAGCTATGATTGGACACGGCTGGTCACATGGTAAAGAGCCCACGTCAGTAGGCTCTTTACCGAGATCGGAGATGCGGTGAGTCAGACTGACACGCCGCATCACCGATCGCCGCTCTGCGCGCTCCCCGGGGGCGCGCAGAGCGCATTATCCTGCTGACGTCATATGACGTCCGGTCAGGATAATACAACCACATTCCCGCCGTCAATCTGCTTTAGGGCGGGCGGGATGTGGCTAAATGCAAGCAGTGTACCTGAATTTGACTTATTATTAGTAGAGCCCAGAAAAGGGGAAGAAGAAGCAGCACACAAAGCCAATCAGGAGTGTTGTATTGAAAAAAAAAAAAAAAAAGAGGGGAGAGTCTACTGACCCAAAGCTGAAGTCTAGAAATCTATACATTTTTGTATATTCTGTCAAGCTGAATTCACCTGTGCACTCAGGTAAGGTTTTGGATAAACAGAAACCCTCAAAAACATGCTAAGAACATACTTCCAAAGACAGATGTTGGTTGTGAAGTTAACCCTGGACCCCAGGGCTGCAAGACCAAAATCCGAGATCTGTAAGACCTACAATCTAAAATGGCATCCACACTAGGGTTGCCATCTCATCCCTTTAAACCAGGACACGGGTTCTGAGGGTAATATAATGCTGATAAGGCACCAAGTGATTTTGATTACCACCTTAATCAGCCACAGGACCTGTGTAAGTAATGTGTGTCCTGGTTTAAGGGATGAGGTCCAAGGGATGAGGTGGCAACCCTAATCCACACGAGTCAAGAATGTTTACAAGAAATAGGGGTGAAAAATATACAGACATGTCAGCTGTTGATCTACGAGCAAATATCTACTCTAATATCCCAGTTTGCAACACGCTGCAATTTTTACAACCTTGTGTAATTTAAGATCCCGCTATTTAAAACAGCCTTGTGGGCAATTTATCCTGAAATAAAAATTGTCCCCATCTCAAACAGTGGTTAAATGAAGAGGTGACAGATAATATTCTCCGTGTAACCGCTGACTGAACCCAGCCTTGTTGCCAGCAAATTGTGAAACTGGCTGCAGTGCAAAAAACAGGCCAAGGTTTTGTGTCTCTGCGATAAAACGAATCGCTTAAAGATTCCCAGATACATTTTGTGACCTTCAAGAAAGAAGGTCACGGCAGCGCGCTAGAGTGCTCACATGTGTCAGCTCCGGAAACACAAGTACATAAGTGCATGAGTGTATGTGATAAGACTGCTGAGTTCCTTTGTTAAACATCGGGAAAGACGCATTCCCAAATTTGTTAAACATGTCACAAGTTAAAGTAGATCTCTACATACGTATCTGTCCAGTAATGCCATAGAAAGGCTGCTAACATATAACTACTTTTGTCCAGGACTCATTTATGTGTAGACAATGGAGACACGTGGAAGGACTGTCAGGGATAGCACTCAGCCACTCTCAGTATCATTTTCTCATGTGCAGTAAAAGGATCCAGACTGTTGCCGTACCTGCTAGAAAGCTACAGCAGTAAGGCCGGGTCCTCTTTGTTGCTGTACCGGCAGTTTCTGCATTTTGTCGTTGGCATAATGTACTTGTTATGGTGCCCCTAGGCAGGTGATAGGGGCTCTCCTGGTGCACAGAGTCCAAAGTGGCAGTTACATGGTTACATAGTTGGTAAGGTTGAATAAAGACAACAGTCCATCCAGTTCAACCTGTGTTGGTGTGTGTGTACGTGTAGAAATTTAGAAAATAATTTCCCATTTTTCCCGTGTATCGTTTTCGCAAAGATGCACATCCAAAAGTCGTTTAACGCTATCCACACTTCCTGCCGACACCACCGATTGGGGAAGAGAGTTCCAAAACCTTACTGCCCTGACAGTGAAAACCCCCCACGCCGCTTAAGGTTAAACCGCTTATTTTCCAGTCTTATTGTGTGGCCCCATGTTCTCTTACACTCCTTGCTACTGAAAAGTTTCATACTTACAATCACCGTTGAGATATTTGTATATTGCTATAATATCTCCTCTCAAGCATCTCTTCTCCATGGAGAACAAATTTAGCCCTTGTAGTCAATCCTCATCATTGAGGTCCTCCAGTCCCCATATTCATTTTGTTGCCCTTCTCTGGACTCGCCCCAGCTCCAGCACATCCTTTCTGAGGGTTGGTGACCAGAACTGGATAGAATACTCCAGATGCGGTCGAACCGGAGTTTTATAAAGTGGCAGGATTATTGTTTTATCTCTGGAGTACTGTAAATTCACTTTTTAATGCATGCTCATTTTCTGCTGGCTTTGCTTGCTCCAGCTTGTCACTGCATGCTGTTGCTTAGTCTGTCTTCTACCGGTTGGTCTTCACCAGAGCTCTTGATGGTGGAGATGGCCAGGAACCTTAGTGGTTCCAGTTTGCTTTGCTGAAACTAGCACCAGGTCTGACATTCAGGATTGTCCCGCAGGGGTTGCTGGATTGGAAAAGCCACGATATTGAGACTGTTCACAGAACTGTATACAAGTCAGTCAAGTCAGAAAGAGGTCTTGGCAGGCAACAGGCGAGAAGACAGTCAGGTCCAGGTAGGTGTTGGGGCAGGCAGCAGGTGAGAAGACAGTCAGATCCAGGTAGGTGTTGAGACAGGCAGTAGGTGAGAGAGTAATCAGGTCCAAACAGGGGCAGAGGCAGGCAGCAGACAAATGAGTAATCAGGTCCAGGCAGGGGCAGAGGCAGGCAGCAGACATATGAGTAATCAGGTCCAGACAGGGATCAAGGCAGGTCAGAGAGTATTCCGGTCCAGACAGGGTTTAAGGCAGGTGAGAGAGTAGTCAGAACCAGACTGGGGTTGAAGCAACAGACAGGCAACTAGCAGGTAAGTATTACAACATTTATAGTTCTTATGTAGCTCACAATAAGACTTAGCACCAGCCACTTCAAAGGATAGTACTTAAGGCTAGTGCCTAATAGTACATACTATTCATTTTTTTCCATTCAAACCAGTGGGCTGAACATAAAAAAAATTAAAGAGCTCGCGAGGACCAATGGTAGTACAACAATCTCCCTCGCTGAGCTATTGTGTTCTGACAGGGGGTCATTGGCTGAGACAGTTGAATGGATATACTGTAGGTCACAAAAGCAGACCTTTTTCGGTCGTGCCCCTTTGACAGAAGGCATGCTTCTGTTGGACTTGCTGCCGTACACACGGGCCGAATGTCAACCAGTTTACATTGAACCAGCTGATGCCACCCGATATTCGACCCGTGTGTACTAGGCTTAAATGTCCTTCTGGTCTGAGGACATGCCCAGCATTGTTACTGGAAACTATGGAAGTCCTGGACATAGTGGAGGTCCTAGGAATGCTTGAAATCCTGGCAGGGATCCTAGAAGACCCCCAGAGGGACCCAGCGAGGGATCCAGGAAGACCCAGTAGGGATCTTGCGAGTACTGTAACAGTCCCGTGTTCTCAAAGCCTTCCTGCCAACCAATGAAGAAGGCTATAATGCTTGTTTTGTCTAGGGATGGGTAAAACAGAGTAATACTCAATTAATACATGGACCAGGAATTTTTCTCCCCACCAGTTTCATTTGTAATGACTAGTCTGCCAAAGCCGCTCTTCTTTCTGCAGTGACTGGTCTTCACTTGACGATGCGGCCGCTGGTAAGAGTGCCCACCTATGGTCTACCTAAGCCGATGTGCACAGAATGGCAGGAATTTAAGAGAAAGAAGCTTTTCCGGCAGCACAGTGGCTTAGGGGTTAGTACCTATGCTTTGCAGTAATGGGCCCTTAGTTTGAATCCCAACCATGACAATATCTGCATGGAGTTTAGATGTTCTCTCCGGGTATTGCGTGGAATTCCTCCTACACTCCAAAAACATGCCGGTCGGTTATTTAGCCATTGTCTAATTTGACCCTAGTGTCAGGGAAGAACTTGATCAGAAAATGGCAGATATGCCAGTGCCCAAGATGGCTGCGCTAACGCGTTAGCAAAAAGTTTGCAATGGCGCATTGGTGAACGCAATGATGCATAGGCGTTCGCGGTACGCCCTAATTAGCGCCAATTAGCAGCATCCACTGCCTATATAAACTCAGCACTGGCTATCAATCATGGCTGGATTATCTTCAGCTAGTACCTGATCTCCTTGTGCCTTAAAACTTCAGCTTGATTATCTGTTACCGACCCGGCTATCCTTGACCTGCTCTGGCTCATCTCCTGGCTCTGAACCCGGCTTGCCCTACGGACTTTCTTCTGCCTGCTCCTGATTGTCTTCTCGTGTTTGATCCCGGCTTGTCCCTGACTACTCTACCTGCCTCTGTTCCTGATTGACCACCTGTGTTTGACCCTCATCCTGGCTACTGACCTTGATTGCACTAACCTGCCTGCACTTCCAGTGATCCAATGACTCTGACCATCTTATCCGCTATGGATCCGATTCCTGAAGCAGCTACATCTGCAGGCAACCCGAGCACCTTTGGGCACAGCAACCTCTGTCACCATATCCAGGGGTGCTCTGCACTCAGCCGCAAGGGGAGCCCTCTCGTCACCTCAGCCTCAAACTAAAGTCGTGACACCTAGTATATGTGAGTCTAATATTCTCATCTGCAGGTCTTGTTTCTTTGTTGATGCAACTCTGGTATGCATTTATGGCATAAAGCTACAGAAACAGTAAGGTTAGAAGTACACCAGAGATTGCAATGTGGTCATAGTAGTAGGGATGGGGAAGGTATAGTTTTTACAGAGCTCCACAGTTGCTTTGAGTTCTTAATAATTAATTAAATATAATAAACTTAATTTCCAGGGGGAATTTAGCAAAAGCCTAAACAAAACAGAACGAAAAGAAAATGGGAAGAATTTTCATTTACAGATCACTCTGCTCCCTCTGAAGTCACAATGACCTCGATCAAGGTCACAAACTTTTTTGCCAGTTTTCTCTTTTTTTCTAAGCTACTGCTGCTGGATTTTACTAACAAAAAACTGAGTACATATTACAAAAGTGGAGAGAAAGTGGGTTATCCCACGCTACCCGTTTCAACTAGACATTCACTATAACGTGCCATATTAATGGATTGCTGCAAGCAACCTAATCGTGTTCCCACAATGCTAATCAACAAGAAAACAAATAAACATCGCTGCGCCTAATCTGTGAATAGTGCCAATACCTCTTCCGATAAATATGCTATATCACATAAATTAAGAAAAATTAACTGCGCTAGCTAATGCGATTCAGCAGCAACTTAAATTGTGACAAACAATCAAAACATATAGGATAGGTAAGTCGCGCTAATGAGTGATGTTGGCAAATATTCGCATAAATGTCAAATCAGAAATAAATGTCCACATAAACTGTCCAATGGTCAAAGAATGTCCCAAGTGACAGGAGTTAATCCAAAATCCTCAATAGGAAATGTAAACCATCAGATAAGTGATCTCCTTACCAGACGAGGAAAGGGAATTCGCCCTGAGAAAACCAGGTGAAGTGGGTCCAGCAGCCTCAAATTCAGAGATTAATATGGTTTCTCCCGATGTTATATCAGATACATGTGAAGAAAAATTGCATATCCATAGCGTAATACTGTATGCTTATGTCATAAACACCCAGATAGTGAACCTCCACCAAATATGATGAAAGAAAAGGCCACCACACCAGTATAGATTCTACAGGATGGTAAATAATGAGTGAATGGGGCAGCCAGATAGCCACCAAAGGAATAAGGAACCACCACCAATATCACTGCCTCTTACCAGAATCTAATCTCAACAGGCAAAGCGGTCTCAGAAAATGACTTCAGTGTGTGCCATAACTCAAAGAAGTAAGTGCAGCCGTGTGGAGAGACAACCAAGGTCAGATGGAGCCCAACCCCAAAATCACTGCCGCTTACCAGATAGAAATAGGTGACAAGCCAAACGGTCTCTGTGAGTCCTCTGGATGTCCTAATGTCGATTGCTCCAAGTTCCGCCAAACCAAAAAGGAGACAGAAGGCAATCGATAGCGTAAAACCCAACCCAACAATATTTATTCAATAAAGAAAAGCAACTCACAAAAAATGCAGGTAGGGAGCGTAGATAGGATGCGAGCCGCCGGCCGGTCGGCTCCTTCTCCCGTCCTCAAACACAGAGCAGTGACGTCAGCACGCCGCGACCGACGCACGTTTCGTCAGATATGACGTTTATCACATACCTTAGTGTTCAAAATAAATGTGCTTGTTCCTCAAATGGTAATAAAAATATAAATGTGGGGAAAGATATCCTATAATATCTCAGTATGTGTGCTATACAATATATAAATGGCTATACAATATATAAATGTATAAAGTGATCCTTTTATCGCATTCAAAGAAGGATTATACAAACTGGAAAAATATATAATAAACAGTGAAAAAATATGCCTATGTAAGTAGGACAGATTGACAGGAGGGAAGGCATGGATCCGGTGTCTCTGCAAAGCAGGGACTAGGATCCACATCTTCTCCTAGTAAAAGCACCTCCCACAGTTTGGGGAAAAACACTGGCTAGGCACACAGTTAACCCTTTGATCGCCCCTGTTTAACTCCTTCCCAGCCAGTGTCATTAGTACAGTGACAGAACATTTTTTTTAGCACTGATCACTGTATCAGTGTCACTGGTCCCCAAAAAGTGTCAAAAGTGTCAGTTAGTGTCAGAATGTGCACCGCAATATTGCAGTCCTGCTAGTCGCTTATCACCGCCATTACTAATAAAAAAAAAATATCCCATAGTTTGTAGACACTGTAACTTTTGCGCAAACCAATCAATATACGTTTATTATGATTTTTTACCAAAAATATGTAGCAAAATACATATTGGCCTAAGTTTATGAAGACATTTTTAAGGAGAGGAGTGCCTTAGGAAGCTAATAGGACTCTTTCACAGTCAAAGGTGAAATACAGTAAGCGGCTTAGCCCGGCCGTGACTTGCTCAATCAGCATTAACCAGCATCAGTCAGCATTTTTTGTACAGTCCCTGCCTTTTTGTGCATAGTTTAAGTATTGAAGTATCCCACTCATCAGTTCTCCTATCCAAGTTACAAATAAAAACACAAAAAACCAAAGAAACTGGACTGGTCCTTGTCTGAGGTAAAAACACTTGGAAACATGCCAGAATGGTCTACTGTTGCTAATGGTAACCCAGGGGAACCCACATACAGCAGCTCCCATGAAATTAGTGCTACATTATTATTATTATTATTATAATTATTATTATATAAGTAAAAAAAGACCAAAAATTATAAAACCAATCTAATAAAAAATCGAATTTCTTCATAAGTTTTGGCCAAAATGTATTCTGCTACATGTCCTTGGTAAAAAAATAAAAAACCCAATAAGTGTATATTGATTGGTTTGCGTGAAAGTTATAGCGTCTACAAACTATGGTATACCTGTATATATTGGGATTTTTATTTATTTTTGTTATACGGCTAATGGCGGTGATTTGGCACTTAAAATGTGACTGCGATAGTGCGGTGGACAATCTGACACTAACTGTGGGGGAAGTAATTGCCACAGACATCATCAGTGACACTAATGAGTGATCAGTGATAATACTATCCACGAGACGTAGGCAACCTTGGCTCTCCAGCTGTGCTGAAACTACTAATCCCATCATGACTCTGCCTTGGGGAGGCATGTCTGTGGCTGTCAGTCTTGTAGTGCCTCATGGGACTTCTACATGGCAGTTTTTACAACAGCTGGAGTGCCAAGGTTGCCTACCCCTGCTATACACTGTCACTGTAATAATGGCACTGGCTGGGAAGGGGTTAACATCTAGGGGTAATTAGAGTAAATGTGTGCCTATTATTGTGTAATGTGTTCTGCTTTTTACTAAAGATCTCTTTATTTCTGATCTCTGCTTTGCAGGAATAAGAAACAGATTGTTTCCTTCTGTACAGAGCCCTGTGTTGATTGTCAACACAGGGCTCTGGGCTGTGATTGGACACAGCCAATCAGCAAGTCCTGGCCATGAATCATTGGCTGGGATCTGCTGAAAGACACCAGCTATGTACAATCACAGCAGGTGTTGGCAGGGGGGCACACATGCCCGTGCCCAAAACCTGGAAGCAGGCAGGGACATACCAGTTCGTCACTTTGCCTGTTATACATCAGTACTTTAAATTACAGTAACATAAAGTCCTCTTCTCACAGGTTGGTTTGTACAGGAGAGTGTAGGCAGAAGCCATAGGTGTGCGCAGCCTATTGCATTAGGGTGTGCACCCCAAAGTTTAAATACACATGCATGTGTGTGCCTACATGTATATGGCCCCAGTACATTACTCTCTCTGCTGGCACAGTGAAATAGAAGTGCGTAGGCACTTCTCTTATGGCAGAGCAAGTCAGAGGGAGATCGTTCCCATCTCCTCACTGGCAAACAGAGCGATAATGCTAATGTGCCCTAGGTGATTAGGGTGTGCCCAGGCACACCCGGCACACCCTGTGTGCACGCCTATGGCAGAAGCAGGTACTCTTCTGGCATGCCGGTGGCGCTGTAGCATTGTTACAGCGGAAGAGGAGTCTATAAGGGAAGTTTGCCCCTTAAAGACTCAATTAATCCTCTTTAGGAAGGTAGGCATCTGATTTGATGCTGAGTTCTCGAGAGAGCCTTTAAATAGGAGATTCCACATTATTCGTGTGTGTTTCAAGCAAGTTCCAGGTTAGGGAAGGGAACCCACTGGTTAGAGGTTGTGCTTAGCACAGTGAAAAATCCTGTCGAGTAGGGACAGTGTGAGGGACATTGTCAGTGTTGCAGAACCCTCCGAAGTCTCTTCAGTGGAGAGTCAAGAAGTTTTCCTTTGGTAATATCTATCTCAAACCTATTATGGGGTTGTGATCAAAGGTTTGGCCTTATTAGGGGTTCGAACTGTATGTGCTTCTACTGCATTACCAACCTTGGCCATAAATGTTCTAGTTAACAAGCTATTGTGTGACTTGGATTCTTCTCGAATGGGTACCTGGACGACTGGGGCTCAAACGGGATGGGGGACGGGAGCGCCTCCGGGCTCCAGAGGCCGCAATTAACTCCTCAGGGGCAGCAGGTGGAGGGGCAGTGAGGGGGGGGGGGGATAGAGCTGGGGAAAGGAGGGCAGCAAGCCAATCAGCCTGCCCCTGGTCCATGAGCTCCCAGACCCTGGTAAGTAAAAATTCAGGGTCCATGGTGAAAAGGCCTAAAAACCCCAAAAGTCCAACTCTACAACCTGCAGCTCTTCAGCTCTCAACAACGTTTCTTCTTCAAAGACCCAGAATTCCCTGGGTAAGGTATATTTAACTGAGCTCAGGCCCAACCCCGTGCCCAAAATCCATCCAATCCTTTCTCCCACATAGCCTCCTGCTATAACCAAGCCCCCTGGCCATGCCCCCATCAGTCAAGGCTCTCTTTCCCTATAGCAGTGATGGTGAACCTTGGCCCCCCAGATGTTTTGGAACTACATTTCCCATGATGCTCAACTATACTGCAGAGTGCCTGAGCATCATGGGAAATGTAGTCCCAAAACATCTGGGGTGCCAAGGTTCGCCATCACTGCCCTATAGGGATCAAGAGGCCTTCATTACTAGGTAAATGAAAGCCAAACTTAGTTGCATAAAAATGGTGATGTCTCAAGGAGGACAAGATAGGGATCTTCTTAGATTCCCAGGGTATAATGGCCCAGCAGAAGCTCTGCCCCCTTCTTTTTTGGCCATCAGTAAAGTTGTAACTTTATTTTTTCGGACAACACCAACTGTACAAGCTGGTTTGTTAGAAGGGCACTTTATGCCTTTATGGGTCAACGTTGATGTTGCGGTACATAGGTGCACTGTGTAAATGAGGATACCTATATCAAAAATATAAAACTCTACTTTCGTGTACATAAGACGCTTTTAATGCTCAGTCCAACAAAAATTGATGTTTGGTACTGGAGAATTAAACCACCTGGCAGGTCCTTATATCTTTCAGAGACTCTGTTGGTGAGAGCTCAGTGCTGAGTTCCACACACCTATTGTGGCCAATATGAGGGATTTCCACCTTTATTTGTTGGATTTTTAAAATGTTATTTATATTATGGAGCATGTAACAGGAGAAGCTGAAACACACAATGGTGGGCAGTAACATCCAACACTCCTGGGAATTTTGGCAGGAAGATCTCACAGTTGGCATGTCGAAGACACATTGGAAGCCAGGAGCTGACTAAGCTTATTAGGTACCACCTATAACTAAAATATCACTTCTGGGTTGTACTGACCTTTTAAGTAAAATATCCTATTTCCATAGCAGAGGTAAAAACTAATTGAGAACTGGGAACATAAACTACAGTGCCTTGCGAAAGTATTCGCCCCCTTGAACTTTGCGACCTTTTGCCACATTTCAGGCTTCAAACATAAAGATATAAAACTGTAATTTTTTGTGAAGAATCAACAACAAGTGGGACACAATCATGAAGTGGAACGAAATGTATTGGATATTTCAAACTTTGTTAAGAAATAAAAAACTGAAAAATTGGGCGTGCAAAATGATTCAGCCCCTTTACTTTCAGTGCAGCAAATTCTCTTCAGAAGTTCAGTGAGGATCTCTGAATGATCCAATGTTGACCTAAATGACTAATGATGATAAATAGAATCCACCTGTGTGTAATCAAGTCTCCGTATAAATGCACCTGCACTGTGATAGTCTCAGAGGTCCGTTTAAAGCGCAGAGAGCATCATGAAAAACAAGGAACACACCAGGCAGGTCCGAGATACTGTTGTGGAGAAGTTTAAAGCCGGATTTGGATACAAAAAGATTTCCCAATCTCCTTTAAACATCCCAAGGAGCACTGTGCAAGCGATAATAATGAAATGGAAGGAGTATCAGACCACTGCAAATCTACGAAGACCTGGCCGTCCATCTAAACTTTCAGCTCATACAAGGAGAAGACTGATCAGAGATGCAGCCAAGAGGCCCATGATCACTCTGGATGAACTGCAGAGATCTACAGCTGAGGTGGGAGACTCTGTCCATAGGACAACAATCAGTCGTATACGGCACAAATCTGGCCTTTATGGAAGAGTGGCAAGAAGAAAGCCATTTCTTAAAGATATCCATAAAAAGTGTGGTTTAAAGTTTGCCACAAGCCACCTGGGAGACACAACAAACATGTGGAAGAAGGTGCTCTGGTCAGATGAAACCAAAATCGAACTTTTTGGCAACAATGCAAAATGTTATGTTTGGCGTAAAAGTAACACAGCTCATCACCCTGAACACACCATCCCCACTGTCAAACATGGTGGTGGCAGCATCATGGTTTGGGCCTGCTTTTCTTCAGCAGGGACAGGGAAGATGGTTAAAATTGTGTGTCAAGTAGTGCAGCGCTATAAGCAACAAAATTAATTATGCTTCAAAAAATTATATAAATTGATATACAATTAATAATGGTGCAATAAAAAAATGAATCAATTGCACTAAGTCATAAGTCCATTCAGCATATGAAGATGGTGGAGAGTCCACTTAAGGGTGAAGATCCCAAGATGTGAAAAGCAATGGAAACAAACAGTCACCCGTGCGGATAGGCAAGATGGCAGCTTACCGCAATGAGTGGGCCTCCAAATTAATGGGTGGGCCACTAAGAGCATAAGGTAACAACTCCTATGGACTGGGTTCTCTCCTCTGCATGAACGGACCAAGCTTCGCTAGACTGCATCAACCCCTCACTCGCTTATAGATCCAGGAATGACTCCGATATGTATGGCTTAAATTTATAACCATTACAGCCTTTAACCTTTAGAGGTATCCCCCGGTTATCTGTAGATCTTTCTGAAGTTTCACTTCAGAAAGATCTACAGATAACCGGGGGATACCTCTAAAGGTTAAAGGCTGTAATGGTTATAAATTTAAGCCATACATATCGGAGTCATTCCTGGATCTATGAGCGAGTGAGGGGTTGATGCAGTCTAGCGAAGCTTGGTCCGTTCATGCAGAGGAGAGAACCCAGTCCATAGGAGTTGTTACCTTATGCTCTTAGTGGCCCACCCATTAATTTGGAGGCCCACTCATTGCGGTAAGCTGCCATCTTGCCTATCCGCACGGGTGACTGTTTGTTTCCATTGCTTTTCACATCTTGGGATCTTCACCCTTAAGTGGACTCTCCACCATCTTCATATGCTGAATGGACTTATGACTTAGTGCAATTGATTCATTTTTTTATTGCACCATTATTAATTGTATATCAATTTATATAATTTTTTGAAGCATAATTAATTTTGTTGCTTATAGCGCTGCACTACTTGACACACAATATGAATGGGATTACTATGAATCCAGTGTTCTAGCTGCTATCTTGTTTTATATCATTTGTTTTATGTCATTTTATTATATTTATTCATTCATTATTAAGCGCAGGATACCCCCCCCTGATTTTATAAGATGGTTAAAATTGATGGGAAGATGGATGGAGCCAAATACAGGACCATTCTGGAAGAAAACCTGATGGAGTCTGCAAAAGACCTGAGACTGGGACGGAGATTTGTCTTCCAACAAGACAATGATCCAAAACATAAAGCAAAATCTACAATGGAATGGTTCACAAATAAACATATCCAGGTATTAGAATGGCCAAGTCAAAGTCCAGACCTGAATCCAATCGAGAATCTGTGGAAAGAACTGAAAACTGCTGTTCATAAACACTCTCCATCCAACCTCACTGAGCTCGAGCTGTTTTGCAAGGAGGAATTGGCAAAAATTTCAGTCTCTCGATGTGCAAAACTGATAGAGACATACCCCAAGCGACTTACAGGTGTAATCGCAGCAAAAGGTGGCGCTACAAAGTATTAACTTAAGGGGGCTGAATAATTTTGCACGCCCAATTTTCAGTTTTTTTATTTGTTAAAAAAGTTTGAAATAGCCAATAAATTTCGTTCCACTTCATGATTGTGTCTTCACAAAAAATTACAGTTTTATATCTTTATGTTTGAAGCCTGAAATGTGGCAAAAGGTCGCAAAGTTCAAGGGGGCCGAATACTTTCGCAAGGCACTGTAGCTGTTTAGTTTATCGAGTGGGTACATTCATTCTTTTGGTTATGTTTCAAGCAAACAACATTTTGAAGAAATGTCAAAGACAGTAGACAAAAAGTTTTTTTTACAGCGTAGGACGCCAGCAGTTCCAATTTGTTGTGGTCACCGACAGTGCATGTTGTTACTAATGACCTTTTTCTGTACGTCTGAGTTCTTGCAGGGGACAGATTAAGAAAAATACCCTGGCCGACATCACAGGGCAAACGGAGGCGTCAAAAGTCCACTCAGACATCACATCACTTGAACAACAGTCCAGCTCAGATACGAGTTGGGCCTAACAATGGGACTGCTGACCTCTGAGCTAAATTCGGCAACACTATCAGCAAGACAACTTTTCTTGACAGGCAATCTTATCCAAAGTCAGCGGGCTGCTGTATGGCCTGGAATCAAAAAGGGTTATCTGGTTTTAATAGGCCTCATGAAGTGTGATCTGGAAGCAGAGGAAGAGGAAGAAGCAGGTTACAGAAGAATCTTTAGTAACGTCGTCAGGCTGGGCGATGGCTGGTTCCCAAGAACTTGTCAACTTGGCCTGCCTGTCGTCAAGAACGAAACACAGAGAGGGGGTCAGGTGCAATGTATGCGTTTATTTTGTCTTAATTAATTTACAGCTTTATGCCATAAGAAATCACAAAGTACAGTAATGATTAGTTCACTATAAAATATCAACCAATCAGCTTTCATTTACCTACTGCTAGATATGTGAAAGGTTAATTATGTTTGGTTGCTTACTATGGTTTACTGTGCTTTCCATACGATCATTGCTTCCCCATTGTGAAGGCAGGTGAAGTCTATTTTTTCTAGTGCAGGTAGGTGCTCAACCGCTGTGGGATTGCAGCTTAAGTCAAGAGGAACATGGTTCCTCTATGGCAGGGATCCTCAAACTATGGCCCTCCAGCTGTTGCGTAACTACACATCCCATGAGGCATTGGAAAACTCTGACATTCATAGACATGACTAAGAATGATGGGAATTGTAGTTCCTGAACAGCTGGAGGGCCATAGTTTGAAGATCCCTGCTCTATGGTTTTCTGTGTCACTGGGGACGCTATCCGATTGGAGGCTGCCACCCCATGTGACTCTGGCAGCCATCTTGGGTCAGGCAGAGCCTATTTAGGGCCCTGGCTCCTGGGCTTGGCACGCATTTCCTGTGTGGGTAGTGCAGGCACAGGTCACCCATCTGACAGGGACAGTGATTAGCTGTAGGGAGAAGTTCCAGTCAAGTAGGAAATGGATAGGGACACGCCATCCTTCCAGAAACCTCCCCATTTGGGCTCAGATTGGCCAGGCCTCATTCCGCACCTTAAGCCAGATGCTGTTGGTGCATCTGGACCTGATCTGCTACACATTGCTGATATTGCCATGAGGTGTTCTAGGTTGGGGTCTTCCCACCAGGTTTGTTGTGGATTACTGGATTTAGCATTAATTCCAGTTCTGTTCTGTGCAGTTGGACTCTGTGTGTTTACTGCCGCTGCACCATTCTGCACCCCCTCATAAATGCTTAAAGCAGCCTTTCACAATCTTTTCCATTGAGGAACCCTTAAAATAACTTTTGGGTCTCAGAGAACCCATAGTAATAATTACATTTTATACAGCTCAGGTACTTTGGCATGAACAATAGTTTAAGATATCAGAATAAAAGAAACAATATGGCATACCTAAAGCATTTGACATCCGGGGTTGCTCTATGTGACGGTACTCACCGTCACTGGGAGTGAAAGACAGATACTTAATGGAGACTGAGAATATGGTTTGGATTGCTTCAAATGGGTTCGGTGTTTACACTTATGATAATGTGTATTGTACTTCAATGTCAGAGACAGACAATCTGTCACTGGCGATCACTGCATATTGTCTGTGTATTGAGGTGTGATGTGTATTCTGTTAAGCCTGTCTGTCTCATTGTTAATTGTTAATGAACTCACATATTGTTTCTGTTGCGATGGCTAGATAATTAGTTCAGGTTAATTCTATTTCTGTATACAATTTCATCTGCATATGACAATGTAATACGGCAACCCTTGATTTGTATGTGGTAATCTGATCAGGAGGGGGATGTCCATGCTGTATATAAACTGTGTGACTGGTCAATAAAGAGATGGTTCCAGAACAAGGTAATTGGTCGGCTAGCTTTGTATGGGAGCGGCTGGAATATTTGATATCTATGTTCAAGACTGAAGGAAGCTGTATACTGATGGAAGCCTACAAACACAGTGTGGGTCGTGGTTCCGTTACACTCTGTATAACACTTTTTTAGTAATAATAATTAAATTAAAGTGATTGTAAAGTCTTGTTTTTTATTTTTTAAATAACAAACATGTTAAACTTACCTTCTCTGTGCAGTTGGTTTTGCACAGAGCAGCCCAGATCCTCCTTTTCTCTGGTCCCTGGCTGGAGCTTCTAGCCCCTCCCTCCTGTTGAGTGCCACCACAGCAAGCAGCTTGCTATGGTGGCACCCAAGCCCAGCTTCAGCTCTCTGTGTCCATTCAGACACAGAGCTGCCATTCGGCCCCTGCCCCTCTCTTTCCTGATTAGCTAACTGTTTTTGATTGACAGCCGCGGCAGCCAATGGTGCCCCAGCTGTGTCTCAGCCAATCAGGAGGGAGAGTCCCGAACGGCCGAGGGACTAGTGGACATCGCTGGATAGAGATGGGGCTCAGGTAAGTATTAGGGGGTGCTGGAGAGGCTGCTACACACAGAGGGCTTTTTATCTTAATTCAGAGAATGCATTAGGATATAAAAAACCTTCTGACTTTACAACTCCTTTAATATTTATTAATAATAATAATGAAACAAATAATAATAATGGCCAGAAACAAAATGCAGTCAGTGAAAATTGTAGTTGTCTGTGGCAAAGTGCTTCCTTACATTGGAGCTTAGTGAAGTGCCTTCTTAACTGGTAGATTGATGATCAGTGGAAGGAGGACCCCTTAGATTGGTGGTCAGTGGGAGGAGGACACCTTAGATTGATGATCAGTGGAAGGAGGACCCCTTAGATTGGTGGTCAGTGGGAGGAGGATCCCTTAGATTGGTGGTCAGTGGGAGGAGGACACCTTAGATTGATGATCAGTGGAAGGAGGACCCCTTAGATTGGTGGTCAGTAGGAGCAGGACCATATTACATTAGTTAATATTATTAATAATAGTAATAATAATAATAACAACAATAATATTGAAACAAATAATAATAATGGCCAGAAACAAAATGCAGTCAATAAAAATTGTAGTTGTCTGGCAAAGTGTCCCCTTACATTGGTGCTTAGTGAAGTGCCTGATCAGTGATGATCAGTGGAAGGAGGACGCCTTAGATTGGTGGTCAATGGAAGATGGACAACCTTACGTTGGTGGTCAATGGGAGAAGGACCATATTACATTAGTGGTAAATGGGAGAAGCACCCTATGACACTGGCAATCTCTGGAACACTTACGTTGGTGGTTATTGGGAAGAATGTCCAGGTGGGTATTAAAAGCTTTTTGATACATATTGAATGCTTTGCTTATTGCTTTTGCATATAATTAATAAGTTAAATCCATTGTCCAATATCAGGATCCATGGGTTACAGAAAAGAAAATTGCTTGTTTCCCCCATCAACACAGTGAGTGAGCTATTGTGTTCTCCCAGGGGGAAACCTTTGGGCGCAGGGGGCATCCCTGCCAGGTGAATACTGCTAGTGGCTATAGCCACTGGCAATAATCGCATGCTAAAAATCCAATATGCTGGTTTTACCCAAGTCGATAGATGGATCGACTTGAGTACAATCACCCTGCCCAGGATCGAATCTCAGCCAGTTTGTGCTGAACTGGCTGAGATTCGATCTTCTATGGCCAGCATAACTAGTTACTAACCAATAGTCACTGACTGGAGTCCAAGACCTGCTTTTTAAAGCTGTACTACAAAGTATAATATATTTTGCATACTTACATTGGGCCAACTTGGCCTCATATTGTAAAGCGCTGCACAAACTGTTGGCGCTATATAAATCCTGTATAATAATAATAATTTGTGGGGAAAAAAATGGACATCCATTGTATTTGGGTAGAGCGTCGTATTACCGCGCAATTGTTAGTTTAACACAGAGCCAAATTGCAAAAAATGGCTTGGTCATTAACGGGTAAAACCTACCGAAGCTGAAGTGGTTAAGCTGGCAATAGACGGATTGAAATTCATCTGGTTTAGCAGGAACCAGATGAATTTTGATCCATCTATGGACAGGCTGGTTGTACTGTCGTTCGACTTCAGTACAACCAGCCAGTCGAGTTTTTTTTTTTTTTGTATGATCACTGTCACTAGCTATAGCTGGCAGCAGTTTAATATTGCATTCTGATGATGGGGAAACCTCCCACTGTTAGCATAGATGGGGGAGGGATTCCCCCATCAACACTGACTTTGATGGGGGAATCGAGCTTTTATCTTTTTTTCAACTTGTAGTTGAAGGAAATAAAATTGCATAATATATGGCCAGCCTTTTTATTGACATTTTTTAAGTTATGTTATTGTGTATTTTTAGATGTCAGGATTTTATTACTGGCAACTTGCACATTTACTGAAAAATCCACTTTAACCACTTCAGCCCCAGAAGATTTTACCCCCTTCCTAACCAGGCCAATTTACGTCCTTTTTTTTTCCACAAATAGAGCTTTCTTTTGGTGGTATTTGATCACCTGTGCGATTTTTATTTTTTGCGCTATAAACAAAAAAAGGAGCGACAATTTAAAAAAATATATATATATTTTTCACATTCTGCTATATGACATTCCCAAAATAAATAAATAAATAAATGAAAATCCAAATTTGCCCAAAAAAAAAGGCCAATTTGTTTTCTGCTACATATTTTTGGTAAAAAAAATTGCAATAAGCATATTTTGATTGGTTTGCGCAAAAGTTATCATGTCTACTAACTACGGGAAAGATTTATGTCATTTTTATTTTTTTTTTTTTTTACTAGTAATGGCAGCGATCTGCGATTTTTTGCGGGACTGCGACATTGCGGAGGACAGATCGGACCCCTGACTGGCGTTTTTGACACTTTTGTGGGGGACCAGTGACATTACTACAGTAATCAGTGCTAAAAATATGCACTGTTACTGTAATAATGACACTGGCAGTGAAGGGGTTAACTTTATTTGAGAGGGAGGGGTTAAGTGTGTCCCTAGGGGCGTGATTCTAACTGTGATTGGATGTGGCTGTGTGTGTAACAGCAGAGATCAACGGTCCTACATAGCAGGACCGAGTGATCTGTGCTTTTACACAGGGGAGAATGACAGGCGGCTTTGTTTACATTAGCCGCCTGCCTTTCTCCCGGTTTAACCGACGATCGCGAGTGACCGGCGGACATCGGGTGCGGGGGGGTCCGTGAGCGAGCGGGAGCGCGCTTCCGGCGGCGAGCGCTCGCTGCCTAGAGCCTCACAGGCAAGCGACGTAGTACTACACCTACTTTGCCTGTGAGGGGCTGACCGCCGCAGTAAATAGTCGTGCGGCGGTCGGCAAGTGGTTAAAGGAAAGAAAATTGCATAATATATGGCCAGCCTTTTTATTAACATTTTTTAAGTTATGTTATTGTGTATTTTTAGATGTCAGGATTTTATTATTGGCAACTTGCACATTTACTGAAAAATCTACTTTAAACTAACTAAGGACGACAAATATAAAAAAATAAAGGTGTCAGATATAAATACTTTATTAAAAAAAATCTTGTTATAATAACTTTGGGATGACTATTCAAAATCTTTTATTAGACCAATCATGGCGGATTATGATGATAAAAAAAATGAATTAAAAAACAATCCTACAAATGAGTTGAATGAGATATTAGTGCTTTAAATGAAAGTGCAGCCAAAGATAATATGGGCACTAGGCTTTTTTGGTCCGGACATTTTTTTTTTAACTACAGTAGAATGACATCCAAAATTCCCTCCCATGATGGGAACATTTCCCACCGCTCAGGTCCAAGCTGAACTTCAAAAGGAGAACAAAGAGCTGCAGTACAAAGGAACAGGGGACAAAACAGGAAGGTGGGAGAAGTGAGGTTACAAGTGCAGGTGAAATATCTTGGGCATGCACGCAAAGGAACAGATATCTTGAAAAATTCCTGGTGTCACCACGTCAGGAATGAAAAACACCATCTCCTCCCAGCTGAACTGTGTTGACATACCTCCTGCTGTTTCATTCCTCTTCAGCTTCGACTAACTAATTGTGAGTTGTAGAGTGAGGGGAAGGGGGCAATTAAATTCTCTTTAAACTCCCTAAAAGTGTGTCATGCTGGGCACAGAGCCTACCAAGGTCTGAGAGACTTCCCAGTCTTGGACTTACTCCAGATCCTTGGTTCCCAACTGAGATCTCTTGTCCTAGGCCAGCGTTAAGGAGGTCTTCTGACGCTGATCCTGTTGCCCAGCAGGTTGGAGATTATTGGACTCTTTTATGTAAGTAATTGTGGGAAGTCGCTTTTGGTCACAGCATGGGATGGCTTTGAATGTCCTCACATGGCTCTATAGTGGAACTGTATGCAAAAAGTAAATAGAAAAAAAAAGTACCATACCTGCAGGGCCGGTGCTAGACTATTTTGCACCCTAGGCAAGACCAGCTATTTGCCCCCCCCCCAAAAAAAAAAACTGCACACATTGCCCCCTTTTCTGCCCCGTCTTAACCCTACACTCCCCTTTCTGTATACACATCCCCCTTAAATCTTACACCCCCTTCCTGCACACACTTTCCCCCTTTAACCTCTACACCCCCCTTCCTGTACACGCTGCCCCCCTTTAAAGCTACACCCCCTTCCTGCACACACTGTCCCCCTTTAACCCTACACCCCCTTCATATACACACTTCCCCCCTCGAACCCTACATGCACTGCCCCCCCTCTCTAGAGATGAAATTCACTGGGGATGAGGAGGTGACAGGAGAGGAATGTGGCACTGGCCATGGCTGCGCCCTAGGTGGCAGTGCGCCCTAGGTGGCTGCCTAGTTTGCCTAGTGGTAGCACTGGCCCTGCGTACCTGTCTGTTTCTTTTTCTTCTAACTTCATTGCAAATCTCCGGAATTACTCCTGGATCCTGATAGACTTTTCCCATTTGTGCCAATTTCTTAAAAGGGTGGCAACAATGCCTTGACTTTTAAATAGCCAGGCTAGGGTTGACATCTTCACATTGGCTGTGCCTTCATAGACTACAGCATAATGTTCACATGTGGCCTTAAGAGCAAGAACACATGCCATCATCCATGGCCGGTAACAGCCACCAGCCGTTTAGTTCCATAGGGGACATGGATTAATGTATAGTATGCTGCACCATGGACATTTCCCAATGATGACAGGTAGGTCATTGAATAGTCCTGTCCACCACCAGCTCCATTCCTTCTATGAAAAAAATACACTACAGGTAGGATATTGAAGGGGAAGGAAAAGTACAGTAAAGAGGGACACTGGAGGGGAGGAAAGGTACAGTAAAGAGGGACACTGAAGGGGGAGGAAAGGTACAGTAAAGGGGGACACTGGAGGGGGGAGGAAACGCACAGTAAAGAGGGACACTGGAGGGGGAGGAAAAGTACAGTAAAGGGGGACACTGGAGGGGGAGGAAAGATACAGTAAAGGGGGACACTGGAGGGAGGAGCAAAGGTACAGTAAAGGGGGACACTAGAGGGGAAGGAAAAGTACAGTAAAGGGGGACACTGGAGGGGGAGGAAAGATATAGTAAAGGGGGGACACTAGAGGGGAAGGAAAAGTACAGTAAAAGGGGACACTGGAGGGAGGAGCAAAGATACAGTAAAGGGGGGACACTAGAGGGGAAGGAAAAGTACAGTAAAGGGGGACACTGGAGGGGGGAGGAACGGTACAGTAAAGGGGGAAACTAGAGGGGAAGGAACGGTACAGAAAAGGGGGACACTAGAGAGGGGACACTGGAGGGGGAGGAAAGGTACAGTAAAGGGGGACACTGGAGGGGGGAGGAACGGTACAGTAAAGGAGGGACATTGAGGGGAAGGAAAAGTACAGTAAAGGGGGGACACTGGAGGGGAAGGAAAGGTACAGTAAAGGAGGGACACTAGAGGGGGAGGGAAGGGACAGTAAAGGAGGGACACTAGAGGGGGTGGGAAGGTACAATACAAGGGGGGAAACTAGAGGGGAATGAAAGGTACAGTAAAGGAGGGGGAAAAGGTATAATACAGGGGGAGGGGACACTGGAGGGAGAGAAGAGATACTATACACGGAGGGCACTGCAGGGAGAGGAAAAATACAGTGAAGGGGGACACTAGAGGGGGATGAAAGGTACAATACGGGGGGGGACACTGGAGGGGGAGGAAAGGTACAGTATAGGAAGGATATTGAGGGGGGGTACAGTAAAGGGGGCACACTAGAGAGGAAGGAAAGCTACAATACAGGGGGGGGACACTGGAGGGGGAGGAAAGGTACAGCACAGGAAGGATTTCGAGGGGGGAGGAAATGTACTGTAAAGGGGGACACTGGAGGGGGAGGAAAGGTACGGAAAAGGAGGGACACTAGAGGGGGAGGAAAGGTACAACACAGGGGGAAACTGGAGTGGAGGAAAGGTACAGTAGAGGAGGAGCATTTGAGGGGGGGAAAAGTTCAAAACTGGGGTGGGGGGGACACCGGAGGGAGAGGAAAGCTACTATACAGGGAGGGCACTGCAGGCGGAGGAAAGATACAGTACTGGAAGGATATTGATGGGGGAGGAAAGGTACAGTAAAGGGGGACACTGGAGAGGTAGGAAAGGTACAGTAAAGAAGGGACACTAGAGGGGAGAAAAGGTACAATACGGGGGGGGGGGGGGCGACACTGGATGAAGAGGAAAAATACTATACAGGGAGAGCACTGCAGGGGGAGGAAAGGTACAATACAGGGGACACTAGCTTTAAAGGAAGGGGACAGTACAGTACAAGGGGAGAGAAAAGATACAATACAGGGGCCACTGTAGAGTAGGAATGGTACAATAAAGGGGGGACACTAGAAGGTTCGGGGGGGGGGGGACAGTACAGAGGGGACACTGGAGGGGAGGAAATGTACAATATGGAGAGGGAGGCAATGGCACTGGAAGGGGGGGAGGTGCACTACTGGGGACACTAGAGGGAGGGGGAGGTACAGTACAGGGGAACCGGGGGGGCATTGGAGGGGGGAGAAAGGTCCAATATAAGGGGGGGTCACTGAAGGGGGAGGATAGGGCCAGTACAGGGAGGCACTGGAAGGGGGGAAAAGTACATTATAGAGGACACTGGAGAGGGAGGAGAGATACTGAAGATGGGAGAAAAGGTGCAATACAGTAGAAGTTGGCACTTCCAGGAGTGCTGATCTCCTGGGTCCCCTGCAGCTCCTATTGCATTATACCCCTGATCTCATGTGACCACTCAATGCTGCAGTGACATGAAAGCAAAGGGCAGAACCAGTGAGAGGGAGAACCCAGAAGATTGACTTTCCTGGACATATTCAATTCCCAAAGGAATTTGGGAGTCCAGTTCTAGTGATTGAAGCGTTGTTCAGCAGCATGGTCAATGGGAAAGATGACAAGTATATACACAGCTGTCAAAAATGCAAATATATCTTTTTGGGTGAACTGTGCTCTACTACAATGCAAACAATACTGTATAGAGACTCGCATACTGTGACAGAAGCTTAGCACTATAATAAGAAAGTTGTGCAGGTTGTGGTAAAAATATTAGACTATAGGGTAATAAAGAAAGCATTCAAATGACTATTACATCTTACCATTGTCAGGGTATTCTGTTTCTTTCGGCTTTCATGTGATTTATTCCTCTCTGTAGCACTAGAGATATAGTTTTCCTTTCTACGGCTCTCTTAGATGATCTCATGCTGGGTTAACTGTTTAAACATACTCTCCAGATGTGACAAGTGAAAGTCATTGCTGCGGAATAAACCTGATCTTTGAACACGTGCTTTGTCCAACTGAGCTAGATGCTTTTTACGTACAACCTATTGCCAATTTGTGCACCATACCTGACTAATGCCTCGTTTCCACTGAGCAGTACGTTCAGTTTGGTACAGTTCAGTACGATTTGGTACCGTACACCTTGATCAGGCTTGCGTTTCAACCGCCATCAGTACCTAAGCTCAACAGCACCTTAACAGTATTGCTCCACCCTGTTGGTATGGTACGGTACTAATGTGCTTGGTACCCCATCGAAAGGGTACCAAAAAAGTGGTATGGTACGGTTCGGAATTAGGGTACCATTTACAACTTTTGACAATGGAAACGGCAAAAATTGCACACCGTACCGAACCGAACTCGTACCGTACCGCTCAGTGGAAAGGAGGATTCGTCAACTTGGGTCCTTAAGCACTAGAATAAAGACACAGACTGCGTGACATGGGTTTAATACGACCACAGCAGCCAATTTATTAACCAAAGCATATATAACATCACATTTACCATAACAATAAGTACAAAATTCAACAATAAACTTCTAACAATGCCCAACAACAAGGGGTCTTTAAGTGTCCTTAAGGCACAATTTTAACTGTAATTGCCTATGTCCTCAGCCGCACCCCAACTGGCTTAAAGACAATACGACCTCACACATACTTCCCATTTCCCCCCCCCCCCAGGGGACCTAGCTCCTGGGAGAACGACCACAAACCAAATGAGGAGCGCCATACCCTAGATGGGCCCCCACCATTAGGTAAAATGTAAGTAATCACTGACCCCCCCAAAGACCCCCTGACCCGCCAACTGCTGTGACAAAACATGCAACATACATAATCATGTATTCATTTTTTTTTTTTTTATGTATTCATTTTTTATTAATTCTGAAAATGTATTGATTTATTTCTTTATTGCATTATTTTTTTATTTTTTTTTTTTTTATAGAAAAGCAATTAGAGTAGAAAACGCCCTTAACATTCAGGGCGGGTTGTCTTGTTAATGTGCCAACTCTCTTTGTACCACCATTTTCTGTTTCCTTCCAATAAAAGTTTGTATACAAAAAAAAAACATACAGGGCGGGTTGGAGGGAAGTTACCTCTTCTCTGAATTCTTTGGACTGAACCCAACACCACCTATCTGCATTGCCCCTAACATATGCTCCCAGCCCATCCAGCCTTTTCCGCCAATCAGGTAAGGACTACTGCCTTTGCCACCCCTCTGACCTAGCTGACCCTTTTCCTACTTAAGTCATGCCACCCCTTCGTCCATTTTCTTCTATGGGCCTCACTTTATATAGATAGCACAACCTTAAACAGGTTGGGAAATGCTAAGTACAAAACTTTATATAAGTTTACCTAACAATGAGGGTAGGTATAATGCAAGGAGTGAACAGGAGGCGTAGACAGAAAAAAATGGCTTCTTTACATATACTGAGGATAAAGAGATAAGCTCTGAATGAACAGGTTGCATGAATTCCTTAATACTCCTCTTTTGATTAAAGAGCTTTTCCCAGCAGTTTTTTTTTCTTATTTAAGGAGTTGAGCTTTGCAAAATAGCACCATCATTCATGTGCACATAATTAGCATTATATCTAAATACTGGCCTGAATTACTAAATCTAAATCATCTAAATTGTTATTTTCTCATTAAAATTTATGTAAGAAATCATTAGGTTTAGCTCAATAGTATATCAAAGTCCAACGCAAGGAAACAGCTTGAGGCTCCAATAGTCACCTTCAGTCTGGAGCTGTCCTCTCTTGGAGGAGGGCCATAGATAATATTCTTTCCTTTCCTTGGTGGGGGCTTTCAGCCTTGGGAACCTGGGGAATAAATAGGGGAGTCATTGTGAGTGTGAATAAATTGAGCAATTGGATGGACTTAAAGCTTTTAAAGCTTTAAACTACTCAATGAGTACACAGTAACATAAGACAGAGGCCTCGAACCCACAAAAGTGCTTTAATTACTGTACAACAACACAAGCAAAAACACGTTTTTCTGCACAAAGTCTACCTTAAGGAAGAAAATTAATAACATGATCAACCAGTAAATGTTGTAAAATATAACTTATACAATATAATGCAGTGGCCAGGAGTATGTCATATACAGCCCAGCATACAGAGTGCAGTTGTCAGACATATGTCATATACAGATCGGCATTGAGAGTGCAGTGGTCAGAATTATGTCATATACAGATCAGTGTAGGGAGTGCATTGGTCAGGAACATGTCATATACAGATGAGCATGGAGAGTGCAGTGGTCAGAATTATGTCATATACAGATCAGTGTGAAGAGTGCAGTGGTCAGGAGCATGTCATATACACCTCATCCTGCCATCACCATGGAATTTACTCCTTTTCACATATTCTCCTTTCTCCCCTTTCTTCAGCTCCCTGCACTATACTGTACAGCTAACACTGTGCATCCAGTGGACAGTTTAAAAGTCTGGCCTTCCTTGTGATCAGTCCCCCCCCCCCCTCTCCCAACTGAGCTGTCCACCCCTGGCTTGGGGAGAAGGAGTAAGCATCCACAAAAATGCCCAGGCTGTGCAGCTACCACCTCTAAAGTGGCTGCGAGCCTGCGCCACTCTGCGGGGATTTGGGCCCCCATATCCCTCCCCTTATCTACGCCCCTATGTTGAAGTCCTCTGTTTTAAGCATAAGGTGCCTTCAATTTTCTAGACTGAATGAAACCCAGCATCAATGATCCAGGGGCAACTGAGAAGATCTTGTGTATGCAGAGCATCATGGGACAGACCCCATTTATTACGTAATGGTTCTGTGAGAAGTGCTGACATCATAATGTCAGTGCCTCTCTCTGCATTATTAAAGGCCCCCTGCTGAGAGGACCCTGTGGGTCACATAACAAGCTTTAAGCCTTTAAAGGAAAGTTTGGACCATGTCAGCAAATTTGTGCAACATTGTACTAAGCTGACTTCTAAGTGATTAGACCTACGCCTTTGGATTGCTTAATAATGGAAACCCACCACCGCCTTACACAGCAAAATAATTTCAGTCGTTGCCATTTCCCCTTTTTAAATGCTATTATGCAAACAAGACCTTCATCTAAATGGCCACTGCCTACAAGTATAATACTATCTTTCCTTATTGTCAGGGTCAACTTAAAACCCCAAAAAAGCCAAAATTGTTTGCGGTATGGTTGGGGGGGGGGGGGGTGTAATGAGCTCTTGAAATATACAACACCTATACTGTGAACGTCAACTTCCATCTGGCCATTGCCAACTGCCTAAGCTGGACAGTAAACTATGGTACGATTAGGTATGACTGGACATACTAGAAGACCATATTTTAAAATGATACAGTATAGTCTAATCTGAGATAGGCATACCTTGACCACACTAGAGCTAGTCATTTACCAGTACTATTTTGTTTGCAAAATGTATATGGAAATTCTGGGACATTGTTCATCACAGCATTTGATCTTGCCATCATTAAGCCAACTAATTTCCTTTAAGGTCCCAACTAATTCTACACCCAGGTATCCTATTGCAGAGAATGCACTAAAGTGATTGTAAAGGCAGAAGGTTTTTTTATCTTAATGCAGTCTATGACAAATACGGAAACCGGGGACATCTGGTCACCCTACTGTACATGTTTTGTTGAACTTTCTACAAATTCTCTAATAATATTTTATTGAGACAGAAAAATATATCTGGGATTTCACACTGAAGTTTGTGTTGGTACTGATGGTATTTATTCCCCTGCCACCAGAAGACCCTCATCTCCATGATTAAGCCTGGATGAATCAAGCTAAAGCTGCATTTACTTGCTTACCACTCGGCCGGGTGAGGTGTGTGGCGGTCGGGCTACCTTTTCCTTTTTTTGCGGTATGCTTTGGGTCTGGACAGGCCTTTCCTCCGCCTGCATCCTCACTGATCAGCGGCATCCAACTAACCGGACATTGATAGCCTGAGCGGGGACCCTCAAGCATTTATCATGAGTCGCGGTTGGGCCTATTAGTTGTATTGTGTTGTTCCATTCGAAACATGTTTTGTTGAACTTTCTACAAAATTCTCTAATAAAATTTGAATGAAACAGAACAATATAACTTGGGGTTTCACACCAAATCTGAGGGCGGTTTGGCTACTAAAGCCTCGTACACACGCCCCGATTGTTGGCCGTAAATTTTCGGCCAACGTCCGATCGGCCGATTGTCGGCTTGTTAGTATGATGCTTCCGACAACCGACTGCGACTTTTTGGCCGAACAAAATCTGGTGTGCATGCTATAAAATTTTTGTTGGCCGTCAGCAGAACGGCCGATTGTTCCTCAGTCAGTACAAATTTCAGCCGACAAATGATGACGTGATGATCAAGACTGGGCATGCTCAGAGAAGAAAAAACACACGAAAAGTAGACCAGCACATGACATCACTTCTGCAGTTGGTTGTTGTTGGCCGACAAAATTCGTGTGCAGTCTAGAGCACATTTCAACCAACACAACAACACTGAACAAAAGACGGTTGATCGGTCGGCCAACAATCAGTGCGTGTGTACGAGGCTTTAGCTGTAATGTGTTGTTCCATTCAAAACTTTTTTAATGTACATGTTTTGTTGAACTTTCTACAAAATTCTGTTTTAAAAATTTTGTTGAGACAGAAAAATATATCTTGGGTTTCAGACCGAAGTTTGATGGTAGTGGAGCCAGGGCCGGCCTTTGGGGTGTGCGAGCTGTGCGGCCGCACAGGGTGCCTTGGGCAAAAGGGGCGCCGTGTGGCCATTGCAGCTCGTACATGATCAGGCCGCACAGTGGGAGGTAAGCGGCGACCGCGGCATGGAGAGGGTTAACACAGGCCACGGCCGCCGCTTACCTCCCGCTGTGCGGCTGTGCCTGTGTCTTCTATAGCTGCAGGGCTGAGCTGTGTATCACACACAACTCAGCCTCAGATCCGCCGCCAGTGCCCGCCACTGACAGATCCCCTCCTCTCCAGGCCAGGGACGCCAGAGGAGAGATCGTCGGCTCCCCCTCCTCCCGCCCCTTCTCCTCCTCCTCCCGCCCTTTCTTCTCGTGGTAAGCCTCCATACTAAGGTAAGTAAGCTCTCTCCTGCATCAAATGTAAGGGGGGGGGCTCTGTGTGGGGGGTCTCTGATGTAAAGGGGGCTTTGTTTGGGGGGTCTTTGGTGTGGGGGGTCTCTGATGTAAGGGGGCTCTGTGTGGGGGTCTCTGATGTAAGTGGAGCCTCTGTGCGGGGTTTCTGTTGTAAGGGGGCTCTGTTGGGGGGTTTC